>NC_059471.1:125772984-126079847 GCF_018139145.2 Gymnogyps californianus
TGAGGCTGTAGGACTTCTGCAATCACCTCGCAGGTCCTCAGCCCTGCAGTACCCCGGGGATGCATTTTCTTCTGGGTAGCTGGAAGCTGGTCTGGTTGTCCCCATAGGAATACTAGAAATATTGCCTGCCCATCAGACTGCATTGCAGGTGGATTTAAACCTGGTATATACTGTCTTAGTGAGGGGTCATTTCTGATGTAGAAGTAGTGAATAGGTAGCTGACCAAGAATACGCAGCCCACGGGAAGTTATGGAAAAGCACTGGAAGGCTAGCAGTTTTGAACGCAGTGGCTAACAACCTGAGCCTGAGCCAAGTTGAATGGCTCATTAAACTCAGGCAATAGGTTTTTGTGGGTCAAGGGGAAACGGATAATGAAAAATGCTGTGGAAAAGCTTAACTTAATGCTGCAGGTGAAGGTGAACACTGAGTGTGAACATGCAGTGCTGCACAAAAAGGTGTACAAATACGAAAGGGAGATATAGGGCAAGACAGTCCAAAGCATTTGACCTCCAAATTCCCAGATTGAACCTCCCTACTCTGGGAAGGAAAAATTATATATAGATTTAAAGGTGGATCCTATGGGAAAAGCAGTGGTTGCTTGCCTCTCTGGAGAGTAGAGGCTGTAGGGGGTATGAATTCCTAGCCTAGGATGGTCTGTCTTGCTAGGACTTGTGTGAAATTGAATCCACTCTAGAGGATTCATACCAGAAAGACTGCAGCCAATACACATGACATTCTCAAGGATTAGAAAGATGATTTTTCATGGGCCAGATTACTTCAGAGACATTGGCGCTATCATATCAAGGTGAATCCTATTATCCATCCAGGACTACACATGAGAAATATGAGAGCACCACTGGGGTATGAAATGTAGAGGCAGCTTACTTACATGGGAGGAGATGGTTAAATGCATCAGTGGGAGAGAAGCCTGTAAGTACACTGTTTGTCTTGTTAAACTTTAAAAGTTTAGGACAGAGATTGTCTCTGTCTTGTGTTCAGGGTTGTCTTAGCCATATTTTTGAGAATGTAGGGTTGGCTTTTACTTAGTGAGGCCCAGCTCAAAGAGGCAAATGGGGCATGAAGCACCCAAAATAAGGCTCCCTGTAGGAACTCAACACTATTTCTTGATAGATGTTTTAACTTTTCATTTGAATGCTCTCAAAAGGGAAATATGTTGCCCTGATCTGCTGGCTACCTTGATGATTAATGCACTGCTGAGGCGCTAGGTGTCTTCAGGTGGCCTCACAGAGGTGTTTGGTAAACAAGAAAGACAAAGCTGTAGCTCAAACATTATGGAATCCTTTGTCTGCTCTTTTTTCTCTTATTTATTAACACTTCTTGTTGAAGAAGAACTGTAGTGTAATCATTGTTATGCTTATGCCCTAACCCATGTAATTGAGGCATGAGCAAAATTCTCTTCTTAGGTCTTGTCCTTTGGGTGTAGCACCAACTCCATATTCGCTCTCTCCTGCTGGATGTGGGAGCAAGAATAAGTCCATACGTTTTTAACGCTGGGACAACCATCCCCAACAGTACAGAATGATAAAGGGGCCCTACAGAGAGTGTACAGGTTAGGGCTGTGCCAGGTAAGAGGGACATAATCTATTCATTCACTCCCTCTAACACTGTTTTTTGCCTTTTAAATTCTACAAAGTCACAAGAGGCTCCTCCTGCTATGCACATTTTTGAAAGACCTCCAAGCAGAATGACCTCCTTCTCTGTTCCCTTGGTGAGAGGACACCCTTCTGCCTACAGTGAAATGAAGCAAATAATAGCATCTGCTAGTCCAGGGGGCATCTTTCAGCAGTGGAAGCTTACAGGTTTTGCCTGGTATTTTCCCTCTTCCTAAAGCACATGTTAATGATTTTGACCTTTCTAGTAATTTGATTCCAAAAACAGTGTTGCAGCAGCTGAGCCCTAAGCTGTCATTTTGAAGAGAAGATTATTATTGCTCTGAAATCAAAGCAAAGGGCTGCTTGTTCAAGCCTGTGTGGAGATCCCCTCACGTATGGAGATCCTCCTCTTTCATCTCTCTGTGTCCTCAGCTCTGGGCCTGCTGTCAAGAAGTTCCAGTCTGGTTGGCCAATGTAAGGATAAATCTGCTGCCAATTCTTTGCATCAGTGTAGTACAAAAAAGCTCTAGGAGAGCCAAAATGGTTGAATATTTTGGGGTGATACCAAAGGAATCCTTGTACACAGGTACCTAGGATAGAGGGGTGTGTGTGTGTGAAAACATTTGTTCGTGGTGTGCAGTAGTTGAAAGGATATTTAAGCTATTTGCAGATAGACCAGAAAGTGCTCCCTGTTTGCCTTAAGCAGAAGCTGGCTCGTGCAAAAGGTCTCCTTCCAGATCTGTGTTCCCTTGGCTCCTCCCACAGTGTGAATAATCCCTAACATTTCTGTGACTCAGTGGATTTGCGATGGAAATCACGGCAATATTTTCAGAGTCCCAGTCTAATACCTGAGCCCCGACAGGATTCTTGCCCCCACATCTCTGGCATTTTGCATAGTTATGTAACGCCTCTTACTCATGGCACCAAAATCAGGAGTATGTCTGTGTAGTGAGGAACTAGTGAAATTCAGAGTAAAATCCAAACCTCCCTTTTGTTCACTCTTGAAAACCTTTTCATTCATGTTTGAGTATGCAACTTTTTTTTTTGATGTGATTTGCAGATAGCTTGCTCTATTGGCAGGAACAATAAGGTCACAGCTTTATTTTTAACTTCTTGCTTTTGCATTGCAAAATTCAAGTTACTGTGTAGAAAGAAAGACCGATTAGCTGCTTCACGAGACTAACATGAGCATCTGCCTTCAGCTTGGCTGTTTCATCCCCTCTTCTCCAGACCCTTTCCTCCTGTTCCCTAAATGGTTATTAAGAACAGCAATGGGAACAGCAGGTGTGTAAAAAACAGAAAGAAGTAACTCATCCATACAAACCCCTAAGCCCATGGCTGTGTTTCTTGTATCAACTGAATAGAAAGCTGCTGTCCTCAGAAAACTGATAATAAAAGTCATTTGGGAGGCTTACTGCTCAGTGCAGAGCAATCTGTGTTCTCAGTGCAGTTTCTGGTTGCTCCTTTATGGAAAGCGTCCTTTCTGCTGTGCATGACAGAGGTGGTTCCCCAGGTTAGATGGAGCATTCACAACTGCATGCAGAGGCCACAGAGCCTTGTCATGAGGCAGGTACACTGGGGAATGGTCACAAGAGGACTATTCAGATATTTTTGTGTCATATTCAGAGAGGGGATTTTCCCTGGCTAACTGAAAGGTAGGTGTAAACCACCTTGCAGTGAGTTCACATATATGAATGCAAACAGGATTTGAAAGTGGTAGGTGTGCGTGTCTTGCATGTCTGCATCATCTGCCTTCTCTGGGCCATAATCACCTTTTCTGAGAGGTTGTATCAGGCTCTACTACTGTCTATAATAATCGTAGTAGCACTGACTGCACTGTTCATATATTCATACAACCGTGGTCTCCCATAGCGAAAGCTGCCTCCCTTAAGGCTACAGACTTGAAAGCAGACCCACGTGCAGACTGCAGCTGCAAGCAGGCGGAGAAGCCAGGGCCAGAAAAGCAGTCATGCATTGCAAAGCCACTATCAGGCTCTGTTTCACAGGTGAAGAAACTGAGACAGATGGAGGGCAAGTGAATTTCTCAAAGTGGTATGAGTAATATCACTGGCAATGCCCAGTCTTGAAACTAAGCCTGGCTTAGGCCAGGTTCTGTGCAACGTGCAATAAACTGAGCTGCAATATCCCTGGACTCCCCGCTCTTGCCCCAGAGAGACTCACTGCAGACGGCTGGCACAGCCGACACTGTGGTTGCACCACTGTGTTGGCTCTGATCCAAAAGTACTGGTGGGGGACCTTCCCCTTTCTTTCTCCTGAGGGTGTCTATGGTGAGAAAGCAGCTGATTCTTTACACAATAGGTGCTCTTTCTTAAATTAAAATAATCCCTTCTGGGGTTTGGTCCTGTTCAGCTCAGTCTTCCCTTTTTGGGCACATGAGGTAGTTGGGTGACTGAATAATTTATAGATACCACCTGGCAGGAGCAGAGACACTGACATTTAAAGAGTCAGTAAGGATGAAACAAAGGCTTTGTTGTTTGCTGATGCTCCAAGAATACGCTGCACTGAGAGCAAGCACACCTTGTATTTCCCGTCTGTCCTTTGTTCCTTTGGTACTCCCTCCCAATCCACTCCCATCCGCAATTTCCACTTCTTTCTTCCCTCCTTCACTCCCTACAATTGGCTGCCTCACGGGACCATGAAGCTCAGGTGCTCCATGCCCTGATTGCACAGAGGTTTCAGCAGACCATGGGCAAAAGTTGAAACTATCACCTTTTTTGCAGTAAGATGTATTGCAGTGTAATGAACTGGGACTCTCTCCAGCCTCTTCTAACTGGGAGCCCGGGGTGGACCAATCTGCCTCATTCCTAGACCTCTGAGTAACTCTTTTCTGCCCCATTTCTTCTTTCCATTTGCCTAGGTCTAAGCATCTGCTAGACCCCTGTCTCTGACTAAAGAGCATTCTCACTCATGAGCCCTGTTTTGGACTTTGACCTTCCTCCTAGTCCTCCAGCTTAGCCAGGCCCTGAGCTTGAGGAGACTGGTCAGGTAGGCAGTTCAGTCTGCACGGAGAGGGAAGGCTGTAAAGGAGAGATGCGATGGAAATCATCCCAAGCGATATTTCTGGCAGCAGTTTGATTACCCATGATGTGATGTGTACCCATCCTGGGCCACATCTAATCTGCCAGTTCTTCTTGTCTCTCAGGAAAAATGATGGGGTGGAAAAGAGACAAACAGATTAGCTTCTGTTGGGGCTAGGACTTTTACGGCTCATATGGGTCTTTTATGGCTCACATGGCTATGTAAGGCTAACCCATGATTCATTGACTTTTCTAGTTATTCAGACTTTGCGTAGCTGTCCATCATCTTAGGAACCAGCTAGGTTCCTGAAAACTAATTCTCCCTGCCAACACTGCCATTTCAACCCAGTATCTTTGGCAATCCTAGGACACTTCTCTTAACTGTTCGGTATGCTTGGATCTGGCCTAGATAAACTAGGAGACCTTGCTATTTCTCTTTGAACAGCACAACCCTCTTTGCACTGATTAGCTGTTAGGCTAAAGTATTTGAATGCTCTAGGTGATGTGCTTCACTTTTAAAAAGAGAAAGACAGAGAAGAGCACAAATATACACACAGAAACTACCAAATGACAAAAACCAAAGAGGTTTCTAAAGTTCTCTTTTCAGATTGATAACTTGCAATCCAGTGTTAGCGGTGTATTGCTCACGTCTCCAGAAAAGATACTTAGAAGGAAGAGGGAGTTGCACATTTCCGGAGCTAGATGTATTGGAAAGGATAAATAGCTCCATCCCATAGTAACACTAGTCAGTCAGGCGTGTGCTCTGTGTCACTCAGTGGAGGAGTGCCTGCTCCACTGCGCAGCATCTCTGCTGTCGCTGACAGTAGCTTCAGTCCTGTGTTGCTCACTTATCTTCCCATCGTGACTCTTCTCTGCACCTTCCATCCTTTAGTATCAGGCTGCTCCCTGCTTCTGGATTAGAGATCAGCTCTGGGAGTACATCCCCTTTCTCAACTGTGCCATGCTTTTTGTGCCTCTATGCCTTTTACAGTCTCACATGCTGACTACTTTCACACTTTTAATCTCCTTTATTTCTTCACTCCCCTCTTTCCCCCCTGCTCTTTTCAGCATTATAATAGTATTTGGCACTTCTTCAAAAAACATTTTTAAGCCAGAATCATATTTTCTTCAGGTTTTCATAGTTTTACTCATCTCACAATGCCAGTGGGGAAAGTGAAGCTAAGCACACTTAGTGATCATCCAGAAAATGTTCATGTCAAAATCAGAAGCAGACTTCAAGGTATGTCAGTCTTAGTGCATGGTTCTGGCTCTCTTGCAGGGCATGGACACCGCACTCTGCTCCAAGCCACTCATGAGGGGGCAGTTCCTGCCATCACAGATCAGCCAGTGGGATGGGCTGTGCCAGCCCCTCGTAATCTGCTCCAGTGCAAAGTCAGCTGGGAAGCCAGGCTGGTGAGCTTTGTACAGGTAGGTGAGAGTCATTCCCATGAACCCATCACCAGCCCAGTTTTGGGGGTACCAGCAAGCTGCTGGCTCTGCAGGAATATTCTAAATCTTTTCCAGATGCTTGAAACACGTGCCTGAAAGCCACAGACTAGACAAGAGGGGAGGGTGTGATAAATTGGATAGATCTTTTATTTGCCCCTTCTGGCCTGTATGATACTATCATTATCTATGATACTATGTATGATTATCTATGTACTATGTACATTATCTGTGTGCTATGTATGATACTATCATTATCTATGCTATGCTTTCAGAGCACGAGCAGGCCTTGTGTCAGCCTCAACACAGGGGTGAGCATAGCTCAGCTACCTGGAAATACATACATGCTTTGGTTTATTGTGGGGAGTGTAACAGAAGGGAATAAAACTAAACATTTCTCCCATTTATGGAGGGTAGTCTATGTGTCTGCTGTATATTGTTCCTCCTTGGATAGAGCTGTTGAATGGCTGTCAGCACACTGAAGGCTTTTAAATATAATAGCAAGCCAACCTAAACTTCCCTCATCTGGTCTGGATAATCTGACTGATCTCACCATTCCTGCCGAACAATGGAAAATTGCCTGAATATTTAAACATGTATTGTTCTTAGGGAAACAAAATGTTCAGCTAGTTTGGTTGCCTTAGCAACATCCACTTCTAAAAATACAAAAGAGACAATCTACAAAATAAGTGAATGTGTAGAACAAGCAAGGAGAGAAAATGCTTCTTTCTCCCTGACCCAGAGCACTGGGTCGTGGGCATGAAATGCTTTCATTTAAATCTCAGCAGAGGATTTAGGGCATATCTTCACACACTTGTTGCACAAGTTTAATTTTTAATAGTTTAGAACATAACTAACGTTAAACCCATGCAAGCCCCTGTGACATCTCTTTTATATTGGCTCCAAACCGATTCCATCGATGGTACGTTTAGAGTGATGTGAGCCCAGAAAGCACAGATTGCACCAGAAGTAAGCAGCAGGTCACAGCGATGGTTGCTGTGTGTTGGGGGGCAAGGGGGCTAAAACTGTAAGGATTAATTAAGAATCATCGAAGGCGAACCTGAGATAGACCTTGCGAAGGCAAGTAAAAGAAACAACAAACGATTCCTTTATGACATGATGTGGAAAGGACCTGTGCATGCTTGGGGAAAGTAATGAGGATATCATAGGTGTGACCCAAGGACAGCATGAATTAAACAAGTAATACTTCAGTTTTCAGTAATTCTGACAATGGAGAACACAGGGCAAGCGCTGTGTGTATAGAAAAGGAAATGACTGCATTCGAGATGAAACAAGAACGTAAGCATCTTGATCAGCTCCAGTCACAGGGACCAGAATATCTCAGAATATTGAGATAGCTGGCATAAGAAATGGCAAGTCTTCCGGGGTGGATTTTTAATTAATCTATCAAGTTGGTGGTGGCACTGTCTGACTGCAGAATAACAGATGCAGTACTTCTGTTATCTCTAAGAAAAGGAAAAGGGTGTAATCTAGGGAAACACAGACCCATTCTTCTGACCGCCACAGTGCATACAGCTTTAGAGCCAATCTGTAGGAGGGAATAATGAAACACAGAGGCAAATGAACAATGAGGTACAATGCAATATTAGTTTGTCAAAGGCAGAGCATGCAGGAATAACTCGATATTTCTCTTTGATAAGACAGCTATTTTGGATAGGGGAAATGATAGAGATCTTATCTATCCAGACTACAATAAAGTACTTGACACAGTGCCATATGTGAAATTAATAGCTAAAATAGAAGTTATGAAAAACTTAGAAGGCAGATAAAGAGCTGGCTGATGGGGAGAAAAAGGCAGGTTGTACGGAAAGGGAAGGTATCAGGTTGGAGGAACGGAATTCAGTAACTGGCTTTGCTAGTGCATTAGCTTTAATATGCAGAAACATACTGGCATCCGTAACAGCAACACTGTGGTGGCTCAACAGCTGGAAATGCCAGAGAAGGACAAAAGCTTGCGCTTAGTAATATATTACACTGTCATCACACGGTGACTGTGAGCCCCAACATGTGGCAATAGTGAAAAGGCAAATAATACCCTACAACGTATCCAGAGAGAGAAGGAAGAGTGAATAGTGGTATGCAGGACTCAGGAGAGATCTCATCTGAAAAATGGAGTGCAATTCTTGTCGCCTACTTACCAGAAATATGTGTTCCAATGGGAACAGGTGAAGAGAAGAGCGAGCAGATGATACCAGGAGCAGGGAGACTCCTAGCCTATGTGGAGAGACTAATAGAGACTGGCTTTTACAGCCAGCAAAATGAAGGATGGGAGAGGCTGTATTTCCTCTCTATAAATGTATCGGAGTGTCAAAATCAGAAGAAGAGGAAGTTATTAAAGCTGAAGGACAATTGTATCCCAAGAACAAGTGGATATAAACTGACCATGAAGGAATTTAGCCTGGTAATTAGAAGAAAGCTTCTAGCCATCAGAGCAATTTGGGTTTGGGAACAGTCTCTAATGGGAGAGGTGACGAAAGGAGGCCAGCATGCTCTAAGAGGATTTCACTCAAATGAAAGCCATTTCGTGCTGTGGCTTCCTGTGATAGCACTCAGTGACCGAGAGGTTTCTCAGGCTATATTTGCCTAATCACAAATCAATTTGGCAGGATCCATATCCAAGAGGTCTCCACTTGACCTAAACTTAAATCTATGCTTTCAGCCACACCAGTAGAACTCAGGGTGCAAAACAATGATTCACTGGAAAACACTTGGTGGGGAGAGAATGACAGCAGGGAAAGGAAAATACTGTTTCAGCAGAAAGCCCTTATCCTTCCCTGGTACTGAGGGACACGAAATAACACCACATTTGCAAGTTAGGGATACAGCGCTGTGATGCTGATGCCATCAGATGAGCCAAAAGAGCTTCCTAAAAGTATAGTAACCGCATGCACTGTGTATAGACCCATCATGGAGACAGACTGAAACAGCCCCAACTCTCTCCCAGTCTGTTTCTGTTTGCTTTCCCCCAGAACTGTGACTTTGTTGAGGCTGTTCAGATTAAAGCCTTCTTTTTTCTGGATGTTGTTCAGCCTCTTTTTTATCACTTACAAGGTGGTTGCCATGCTGTATTTATGCTCCTCATGACATTTTGTGACAGTTCCTCTCACAGAAACTTTTTAAAGAAGAGGAAATGATGTTCAAGCCGATGGGATGACTTGCCTATAGTTGCCTGGGAAGTCCGTAGTCGAACAGATTGTCTAGCAAGTCCCTACTCCCTGCCTAACCACAAAGCCAGTGTCTCTGCTACCCTTTCTTCCTTGTTTCATTTTCCACTTCCATTTTAGTCTGCTTCTGTCAAGCTCACTCATGTCCTCTTCACTCCCTTCTTCTCCTGGCCAGCTGAAGCACATGGCTCAGGTGCCCTGCTGCAAGCCTGTGCCCTCTGATTTCTCATGGTTCTCCATTTGCTCCATCCATCGCTCTCACAGCTCTCATGGCTGTAGATCACCACAGCAACAGCACAGAGGTGGTTAGGATCAACATAAAAGAAATGAGTTATTGTGACTCCAGCTGAGGCAATGTGCATGTACAAATGGGAATCAGGGCTTTGGGAGAGCCCCAGGCAGGTTTCTTGGTTTATACAGTGGATAGAAGCTAATATGACAGACTTGCCAGATCTTGCTCATCAAGGGTGAAACTCATGCAATTAATTCCCACCTTGTGCTCCTCTCAGCAGACAGCTTTTGCTCTGTGTTTTCTCTGCAGCATTGCAGCCTCTTGTCTCCCCTGTGCCCGCCCTCCCATGCCAGGCACAGCTGGTGAGTGTAATCTGTGACCCACTGAAGACCACCTGGGGGGACAGGGGTGCCACAGAGCAGGACACAAACCTCTCATGCTGCCATGTGAGCCAGTGGGCCATATGCAACTCCCATCAATATAATGCATGGAAGAGAAAAAGAGTTGGCAGAGAAGAAAGCAAAGGCAGTGGATACTGCAGTTGCTATGCAAGGCTGTTGAAATGATCTGAAATTACTATTCTAGGGGATCTATAATGCAAGGAAACTCACACGTGCGTATCCTTCAACAGGCAGAGTGAGATGCAGCTCATCTCTACATGTGCTTTGATTTGGAAAAACACCTTATTATGTATCATTCATACTCTACTGTAATTATTCTGTCTCCAGAAACAAAATTTATGTGCAGTGTTGAAAGGGTCTGTCAATACCACTGCAGCCCTTTGGGTGAGCAGGCTTGTGTGAGCCTGGTGTTTTGAGTAGGGAGATTGTCTCTGAAGTATCAGAACTTTTATGTGTTTAAGTTGTGGTGAGAATGGAGACCTTTCTCATCATATGTGTGTCTTTCCAAGCAGGGAGTCTCAAAAGCAACTGTGATATGGTGAACATGATATCTGACTATACAGCCAGTTACAGAGATTCTTGCCTTTCACAATCTTCCTGTCACTGTCCCATTTATATGGATGTAACTTTTGATGCAATTGCAGCAATTGCTTACAAGGAAAATGACTTAGTTACGTATAAATGTGGTCAGTGCCGTAAGTGTCTTGAGAAATTATTAATCATAATGGACCAGATCTTCAGATGAATCAAGTTAATATTTGTCTCAGAGAAAAGGGTGCAGGGCAAGGTGATGTAAGTTAACATTTTACCCAGCTAACCCTCACCCTACAGAAAGATTAAAATGGATCCAAAGAGAATGTTATTAAAAGGAGTTCAGGATTTGTGCTACCTGTGTCACAGGTATATGTCCCTTGGAGACTGCTATAGTGGCCAGAGATTTAGATGTGCTCTCCCCTATCTGCTCCTAAATAGCAAGAGAAGCAAGGGACATAAAGCTGGGTGTTTCATGTCAGTGCTTATGAACTTGTTGTCCAAAGACCACAGGTGCTTGGTAAGACATTAAAGGTTTTCTACACAATACTGTAAAAATACACACTGCAAGAAAACACACACCTACATTCCTACTTGCAAGCAACAACAAAAAGGAGAGGGAGAAAGAAAATGCTGTTTAATTTATATAAACAGAAGGAGGAAAAAATAAAGGCATATACAAAATTTTAGTCTAATTTTTAGTTGATTATAAAGGAAAAGCGGTGAGCTGTGTCTTTTTTTTTTTTCATAAAGACTGGATTGCTAAGAAACACTGCTACAGTCTGCCTCAGCGCAATCCTTTTGATCAGCTTTCTGCCTGCTTTGTACCACAGACTCTCTGACAAAGCTGGGGCCACAGATCTGTCCCACTCTCTCCCTTTTCTCTCCATCCCCTCTTCCAGCTAAGGAGCTCACACACTATGGTGAAGACTTGAGGGCTCAGATCTCACTATCTCCACTACCGCGCCTCAGTCTTACCTCCTGGAGAGTTATCACTTTGTTTATTGGCAAGATAACTAAAGGGAAGCCCAGTTCATACATCAGCTGCTCCTTTGCAAAGCTTCATGCAAAGCTTTCTGCTTTGTTCAGGAGGATTCTTCTTCTTCCCTGTTAGCTGAATGACTGATGTGGGCTCATCCCCTTTTATCTGAGGCATCATATCATGATAACAGCAAGAGATTCTAACCCTGTGGTCCAGTGGTCAAAAGCGGTGATCCTGTGACATGATCCTCTCTTCCCTGCATGTGTTTTCCTGCTTGGCCTCTTTCATCAGGCTGCCTAGCTGTCACCTCCATCAGTGATTTCCAGCTGCCGGTTTCCTGCTACCCCTTCTCTGACCTGTGAGTAAAGTAGCTGTGGGAGTTCACTGGCTCTGGGGACTGTCATCACAGGCTTTAATGAGTATGTGGTGATGTGGCAATACATCACCTTACAGTATGGGGACACAGCATAAGAAAGAGGAAGGGAACAAGCAGTGAACTGAACTCCAGCAAAGGTTGTGTCTGCTCGAGGACGTGGTGGCAAGCAGCCCCAGACGTGGTGGCAGGCAGCCCCAACATCTGTATGTGTTTGTCTGTAGTTACGTACGGCTCCTCTGTTGTGCTCTCCTACGCTGCTTTCCACCAGGTGGGAGAATCTGCAAGGATAAAAGCTAATCTTGGTGGGGAGACCCCAGGACTTCTCTGTCAAGTACAAAACCTACCCAGCTCATCTGTCACCAGCTTTTAGCTTGTAGCTTTGATCGCAATTACCGATCTGTTCCTAAAACTGGGGGCAGATATGAGTGAGAAAGACAGTAATAATGCCTTTATTCCTCTTCCCCTGTAGGAAGGAAAAATGGTCATGAACTTGGAGATCCAGCGGGGCAAGGCCAGGAACTGAGTGGGGCTCCCTGTTGAAGAAAGACTGACTTGCTCCGTGGCTGCTTCTGCTCTCCCACTGTCAGAAAATGTCCTGAGCCCAGGAACATCCCTGCAGACAGACACTAGTTAGAATCATAGAATTGTTTAGGTTAGAAAAGACCTTTAAGATCATCGAGTCCAACCGTTAACCTAGCACTGCCAAGTCCACCACTAAACCATGTCCCTAAGCACCACATCTACACGTCTTTTAAATACCTCCAGGGATGGTGACTCAACCACTTCCCTGGGCAGCCTGTTCCAATGCTTGACAACCCTTTTGGTGAAGAAATTTTTCCTAATTTCCAATCTAAACCTCCCCTGGCACAACTTGAGGCCATTTCCTCTTGTCCTATTGCTTGTTAATTGGGAGAAGAGATCGACACCCACCTCGCTACAACCTCCTTTCAGGTAGAGAGCGCTAAGGTCTCCCGTGAGCCTCCTTTTCTCCAGGCTAAACAACTCCAGTTCCCTCAGCCACTCCTCATAGGACTTGTGCTCTAGACCCTTCGCCAGCTTCGTTGCCCTTCTTTGGACATGCTCCAGCACCTCAGTGTCTTTCTTGTAGTGAGGGGCCCAAAACTGAACACAGTATTTGAGGTGCGGCCTCACCAGTGCTGAGTACAGGGGGACGATCACTTCCCTGGTCCTGCTGGCCACACTATTTCTGATACAAGCCAGGATGTTACTGGCCTTCTTGGCAACCTGGGCAGACTGCTGACTTATATTCAACCGGCTGTCAACCAACATCCCCAGGTCCTGTTCTGCCAGGCAGCTTTCCAGCCACTCTTCCCCAAGCCAATAGTTCCTGCTATTGCTTCTGCTGCACAGCCTCTGCCTGGGACCTGGTAGGAGTGTGAGGTGAAACTTCCATTACAGTAGAAGTGTGGATTATGAAACTTGTCCTCATGCAGAAAAAAGCTTTGTTTCAAGATATTTAAGAAACGATTCACAGGACCACATGGAGGAACAGGGGAAGCTGTGCTTGTTCAACTTTTCTGTCTGAAGCCAAGAACTCCCCCAGGGTTTCAAAGATTTTGGAGATGGGGTGTATGATGTAGCTAGAAGTTTGTACTTTCTAGCTAGCAATTTTCCTCATAAACAGGTCTAGATGGCATTGAAGTACATGGCAGTACCGTACATCCACCATGCTGAGACTATGAGCAAAAACAGTTCCTGCAGGCTTACAAGGACAGCAGATCTCCACAGCCAAACCCAGACTCCAGTGAAGTCTTTCTCTGTCTTGGATTTAAGTAGAGCCAGGACTAGAGCCCCACATCTATTTTCATCAGAATAACTTTTTTTAATCCTCCACACTGCTCCTTAGCCAGCATGCATCCCAAACCATCTATCTGACCAGTACCTTCTTCCCATTTAAATCCCTGGCCGTCTTCTGCAAACAATCTCTTAATATGAGTTACTGCTTTTTCTTTATGTGGTTATTTTAGATATCTGTAAGGCCTTCCATAATCTGTCTGGCTATGCTATACCAGCCTAAACTGGGTCACTGTGTTTGTTGCAATTGCTCTCCTATATTGTGCCCCAATGATTTCCTTACCCCTCCATGCCCCCTGCAGTGATATTCCAAGTTTCTGAGGGGAACCCATCTAGAGGCACTACAACCAGCAGGATTATGCCTACCAGAAAGCTCCGACTCACATCTGCCTCTCAAGGGTGAGTGCCCCCCATCCCTTGATGCCCCAGCTGATGTCCCCACCACTGTGCATGCCCACGGAGGTATCCCATGGAGGCATCCCACCCAACCCTTGGCATTCTTTCCAGAAAATCTGGCTGGATCACAGCACTGCAGTGGGCATAAGAAAAGCTGCCCTGAAGTTTTTTTGAAGCCCTTTAAAGCTGTGAACTGATGACGTTGTCAGCACATAGTGTTCATTCCCAAGTCATGAAGTTTATTCTGGGACCACTTGAGAGCTTCAAAGGTCCGTCCCCTTGCCAGGAAAATATCTGTGCTGTTGAGCTCTCCTTCAGATTCTCTCCACATGCCTTAAAGGAAATGTTCAGAAACCTAATCTGAGGGGGATCGGGCTGCGAATTCTCCTGGTCTCCGTCGACTTCATGAGGCACGAAATCTGAGGGTGCTGTAGGAATCAGGCAGCCTTTCTAATGTGTACCAGCTGTGTCATGTGCCTCCATCAGGGAGGCAAGCTCTCATGTGTCCCTATTACTTCAGACTCTGCTGTTGCTGGTACCCTGCTTGCTTAGAAAGACCCTATCGCCTGTAGATAGGACTGCTGCTAGGTAAGCAAATAGGAATGACATGTTCTTCCCTTGCGGTAAGAGTGAGAGATGAAGGATGGTCTTGTGACTGAGGCACTGAGCTGTGACTGAGAAAAATAAAAATTTCTCTTCTCATCTCTGTTGCTCAATTCTTGAGTGACCTTGACAAGTCACAGTTACTGTTTCAGTTCCCATCTTTGATCTGGGGAAGATAATGCTTTCTTTTTCCTTTGTCTAACCTGTGTCAGTCCTCAACTTTTTGTGCCACAGACTGTACTCAACAATATGTTTGTGTGTCATCTAGCACAGTTAGCCCTTCACTCTGGGTGAGCCGTTACGTGCTATTATGATATCCCGAAGTAGGAACAGGAGTGGAGCCTAGGGCACGCGTGGGCAATGCACTGATTCTGACAGCTTCTTGCTGGTCCTGTTCTCTTGGCTCATTTTGACTCAGCAAAGGCTGTCCCAGTCTCTTGAGCATGAACCCCTTGGTCTGAGCTGCAAATAACTACCACAGCCTCAAATGGATGTACACCAGATGCTAAACATTCACTGTCAGATGCTGTGTTGTAAGTGAAGGCAGATAGTTAACCTACTTTGTGTACCTCATCCAGGATGTCAAGATGTGCTCTCAGTTCTGCTGACACAGACTTGAGGAGATAAGCTAAATCAAGCTACATAACCCTCATGATCTGTCATGTGGGTCATGTGGGCTTATGTGCCATCATTTGGAAGACCACAGAAGTGCCAAATGCCTGACAATATTTGGAAAGGAGACGACTGCAGCAAAGCAATGGCTGTTTTGGAAATATATGTAAAATGTCTATAATTGTATAGGGGGATGTCTAAAAAATGGAAGCCACTTCTGCAAGACAGAGAGCACACAGAAATCAGGTGGGAGATGAAGGGACAATATGTGCCCATGCAGAAGAGACATTTCCTCAGTAGAACATACCTGTTGGTAGGCTCTTTTCTTGGGCCATATGATCCCAAGTTAAATCAGCTATTGAGAATGACTTGATGTCACCAGAAATCAACAGGAGGGTAAAGCCCTGTATAAATGGGCACCAGAAAAAAAATAGTTTAAGGATGTGATCCTGTAAGGTCCTGCTTCAGAATCCAAACCTGGGTCAACTCTTCTACACCCTGAGCAGAACAAGAGTTGTGGGGTGGGACAAGGTGAATTGTGAGGGAAAAATCGAAGGGAGGACAACATCTTGTGAAGAAAATGGACAGAAAAAAGGAATAGGGATGAGGAGGTTTGAGAGAACGGGGTGAAGGAATGAAATGGGGGAATTAGTTAGTAAGTGGTTGGGAAAGAAAAAGAAAAGATGAAAGAGAATTGAGAGGAGGTGAAAGGACAGAAGATTTTTAGTGGGCGTGTGGTGATGCATTTGTTGAGCTGGGTGTACCTTGGACCACACCTTTAATAATGTATCTGTGGCCCTCCTGGTAGGCCTTGGAGACGAATGTCTTATACTTTCCTCTTACCTTTTGATCTGGATGGGGAGAAGGATATTACAAAGGCTCAGACCTCTTCTTTAGGATCCCTGAATATCAGAGCAAGCTAAACCCAAACTGTTTTCACAAACACAGTTATAAAGAGTGATATTTTTTCAATGCCTGGAATTCCTTAAACTCCTTTCTCTGATTTGAATAATCCCTACAAAGCTACGTGATTTCAGGTATATCTCATGGGCAGCAAAAGCAGATTTATGGAATGAGACAGTTTTACAGAGATATCCTAGGCCCTGAAGGACAAGGTCTTCTTTCATCAGGAAATAGCTTTACAGGCTCTTCCTGTTATTTTCATAGGCCAGTTTGAGACTCAGTGCTGGCTTAGATCTAGTATGAAGCTATCTTTGCTTCAGCCTTTCTCCCAGACCAGCCAGTCACTGATTCCTCAAGAACTTGCTATGGCAGTTACTGCCAGCTTTCCTTATTTTATTGGGAGTTTCTCAGCAGTCAGAGGTTTTGTGTCAGAGTTATGGCCTTAACCAAGGGTCAGCTTTCTTTTTATTTAGTTAGAGTATGTTTCCCTGGTGGTTGCTGAGAAGAGCTTTAAAATATGAAAGTTAGAGGTTTAAAAACTAGAAAAAAAATTTAAAAGAACTCCCAATTTTGAAAAATTTTTTTTTACATGAATGTCATCATTACTAGTTGCCTCATTTGTGATTTTTTAACAGATTGAGTTTTTCAGAGATTCTGAAAAGGGAAAACGAGATGGTAGCTGGTGTATTTGTGTAATAAATTTTCTGCAGGATTTTAAGATAGCTCAGGCAAGAAATGTGTGATACAAACTGTCAGGTTAATTTCTTTCAGTGTATTTTCTTCCCAGAAGTTGTTCCCTTTGAAACAGAGTGGCCAAAAGAAGTGCGAAACTTCACAAAAGTATTTCGCTAATGGAAGTGAAGCTGAGGGCTTCTTAGCATTAGGCAATCTGCATAGATAAAAACTACATTATAAAGTTGTCAGAATGGACCGCATTGGGATTGCACATGTCTTCCGGCATTTCCATCGGCGTACCTCCCACATTTAAACAAGCCTTAAAACGTTGTGGTATGCCGCGACAGTGTGTCAGAAATTGTGCTGCCCAGCCCTGGGAGTCACCTTTGCCTCTGATTCCTGCAGAGTCCCCTGGTAACGCACAACAACATTGCTCGACACATCCAGACGTTTTGCTTGACCTTCCAGACAAGCAACAATGCCCAACCCCAATTCCTTAATTTAATCTTTGACTGTAGTGGCAAAACCAATCAGACCCTAAAATTACTTCCTTGACTAAATTAGCAACTTCTATTTACTGTTGCTTTTACCATAACATAATTCATTAATAACCCTTAAGAGCCTTCTCTATCAAAGCACCCCACTGGTTAGTACAGGCTACACCACAGACAGATTATGGAAATATAATTGCAGAACAACAATCTTGCACGTAGCTAGAGTACCAGCTCTATCCACCATGCCTAATATATCCAGTCTGCAAATCTAGACAGCATCTAGCAACTCTCATGGTCTCACCCCACAGACACATCAGCAGTCCCACCGAGCCCCCAGGAGCGGCCAGCCGGTGACGCCTCACCTGCCTGCGACCTGCCAGCAGCCCAAGGGTGGTTCTGCTGTTGATGCTACAGTGCTCAGCGGTGAGCCCTGGGGCAGGAGTGAAGTGCTGTCAGCTGGGGGGTTGCTTGGTAGTGGAGGCATGGAGCTGGGGCGTT
The DNA here is from genome assembly GCF_018139145.2 of Gymnogyps californianus. Classification (NCBI taxonomy): domain Eukaryota; kingdom Metazoa; phylum Chordata; class Aves; order Accipitriformes; family Cathartidae; genus Gymnogyps; species Gymnogyps californianus. The sequence continues at coordinate 125,790,785 of NC_059471.1, forward strand.
GCAGTGCCAGGGCGCTTGGCCCAGCAGAGTCTTTCTTACTTTGCTAACACAATCAGGAAAGGTTAGCTGCCCTTGATGCAAGGGCAAGTTGACCGCTGTGTTACTATTTCCCCTGCATGTAGGTTCTCAAAGGCTCCTCTTCCACTTCCATCTGGTTCCTGATAAAAACATACCAGCCTCTGAACGCAAGGCTGATGAAACCTGGTGCTTTTTCCTTCCCTGTAACATGAAGTGTATGGTAATATAAGCAATAGAAGGGACTGCCAGAACAGCAGGAGTGCAAAAATAATCTGTCCTGTGTGTTTGTTTTCCCTGTGACCCTGTCCTGTTCCACAATATAGTCAAGACAGCAGTCTGTCTTGTTTCACTGCTTGTGCAGAGGTCACTGTAGGTGGTCAGGCACCACATCAAATACTCCACATCTACCAAGAACCCATAGCCTGTGGCTCCTGTGCAGTCTGCAAAACTAGAAATTAAATCCACTGGGCAACAAAAATAGATATAGTTGCTCAGCTAGAAGACTAGACCCACTAGCAAAGAAGAACTGAAAGATTATTGAAATTAAGAGCATTTATCTTCAAAGTCATGTCCATATATCAAAACCTTATATACGTATGCCATATGCAAGTGTGTGTCCTACAGCACACAATCACATGTTCACTTGTGTGTAGACATACACATAAACATAGTTATTGTGCAGTGGCATGCTGTTGTGGGCAAAAACAGTCTTGGGCTGGGGAATTTAACAACAAATAGTGCCAATTAACATAAACTTTTAATTACTTTTTCTGGAATTGAGAAATAAAGAAGACAAATGAACAAGTGCTTAAGGAACATATCCCAGCTTCCCTCTGGATACCCTCCTCCTCCTTGCTCGTCCTCAATCCCCTAGCCACAGGCTATGCTCAGTCCCCTCAGTGAGATGAGGGGCGGCACAGGAGGTTGGAGTTGGTGTATTGTGGTTCCTTTGCTTTTGCTGCTCCTTGTTTCTTACTCAACTGCTTCAGCATGGGTTTCTCTGTGGAGTGCAGTCCCTTCAGAGGCATGTCTCCTCTTGTGCCTCCTTTTGCTCTGGAATGTCTCTTGCTCTACCCCTGCTCAGGTGTCTTGTGCTCCTGCATGCGTGTCTTCTGGTACACCTTCACTTGTGCCTCCTTCTCTCTCTGGTATCTCCTGCTCCAGGAGCAGCTACTGCCCTTTCTTAAATATGTTTTCACAGAGGCTCCATATCTTCTTCTGACTGGCTGCAGCATTGGGACATGGTGGGTTGGTGTCCCCCATTGCTGAGTTGGCTGGACCTAGCTGGGACTGGCACTGGGCAGTCCCTGATCTCGTCCCACACAGGGCACCCTGCAGCCTCCACCCCACCAACCCTGCCCAATATATATGCACTCCAGTATTTATACCATGCTAAAATATATGCAGGTCAACAAAGAAGTTTCATGGGAGTCTTTCTGCTTCAACCCATGGAGTAAAGTACTCTTCCAAAGAAACTTAAGTCCCCCAGCTTCCCATTGCCCTGTGAGCTGTCTTTGTAATTCAGCGTATTGAGTTTAATGTATACCTTGGAGCTGGCTGAAGGAGGTGTATGAAGGACGTAGCTGACTGCTGACCTCTTAGACAGAGCGATCCCTTGTGACAAAGTGCATGCAAACTCCACTTTGCCAGCCTGAAGTTTGAGGGGTTCGCCTGTTGGACACTATTCCCCAGGCTAGCTGGCACCATGTGCAGTCTCCATCACAACAGCATCCACACAAGCTGTAGTCAGGACCAAGCGGTCATACTGGTGGCTTCTTTCCACACCTTGCAGGCTGCAGTGCAGTAATAACAGCATCTCTTTCATTTCACATTGTCTCCAGCCTTACTAAAAGGATCACCAGCAGAGAACAAAATGGTAAAAAAAGGCTCTACCAGTGAGACAAAGCTGATTTACGGCCTAACGGGGATATGAAGACAGATCTAAATGGTCATCTTGGTATGTGCTTGACTCAAGCCCTACAGCCATGCACACTACTTCCCTGCTGGTGCTTATCTAGGCCCATTCTGGTGTTTTTCTGGCTCCCCTTGGTACACTTGGGGGCTGCCACCACAGAGAGTGCAGGGGTGGCCTGAAAGAAGAGAGAGGAGTGCAGCCATCCAAGCCTGGAGAGAGGGAGACAGCAGCAGCACCTGGTGGGAATACAGAAGCCTCAGTAAAGACAGAGAAGGCATAAAGAAATTGGCAGTCCTATGGTGTAGGGCTGAAGCTCTTGGAACCCAGGATTTATGATGTCCCACCAGTTATGAGAAGGGTGGACTCTTTTCCTCATTTCATTGTTCCTACATAGACTGTATATTATGACAAGACTCTCTTGGCAGTGGATCTGCATGAATAATGTGGCTATACTGTACCCAAGGAAATAATATTTTATTCTCAAGCATTCCCAAGTGTTGTTTGTGCAGTCCTAGAGTCTTAAAATGCTACCTGCCTGGCAAAAGTTTGACTTCAGTAATCAAAGGGTAGTGATTCATCCTGTAAGACAGGAAACCCTCTTCAGGACTGCAAGAATGTGGAGATTCCAGGGCTGCACAAAACAAACTTCACCCACTGTGGAGCTGTAGCTACTTCTGGGTTGAAGAGCAGCTGTTGGGTACTGCATGACACCATGGTGTACCAAATCAGTTCAGGAAATGGAAAACTGTCAAGCAGATGCTGCTAGGACATTCATGGTGTGAGGAAGTACTAGGAATTTTGATTGAGGTACACCATTTCCAATAGTGACCCTCTAGAAAAGGCATCTTGAAAGAGTCGGTCTGTTGTTGCTTTTACAGTGCATCAGAGAGCATCTTCAGAAGTGTAAGACTGCACGATACCATGTGAGGGTGTTGGATCAACCCTCGAGCAGGGTTTTCTTTAAGGTCTCCCATCCAAGTACTGACAGGTATAACTCAATAAGAATGAAAGACCACAGAAAAGTGGAATAAATATTATTTCAAGTCAGTGAGAGAATAACTAAACAAAACATGCTGAGCTCTTCATTTCTAAAAACTTAGTCAGAGCAACCAGTCACCAGGCCGCAAACACCTCATAAGCTGAGAATCTCTAGAAAGGGAAACATGGTGTAAAAGTGATTTGTAACTAATCAAACTGGATTTTTTTTTTTTTTTTCAATTTAAGGTTCTCTCATTACTAACAGGAAAAAACACAGAGGATGCTGTGGTAACTTGAAGCTGCTGGTGTGACTAAGGTAATTAAAGCGGCCCATATGGATTTCAGACCACCCACCTACCCACCCCAGCCCTTAGTTAAGTCAAAACAAAGCATTACATTTTTTAAGAGTTGCAGCTATGGAAAAAAATAGGCCTCTAAAAGCTTGTTATTAGGCACTGCCAAGATGATAGTCTTTTGATGAGCATTTCTGTTAATTTGGCAACATAAATAAAACACCAGAATTTTTTATTATGGTACGTAATGTGAGGTGGAGGCTCTTTGACAGGTATTCCCCTTCAGGGCTTGTCTCTCAGGCGTAGGAGATGCAGGTGGCACGGCATGGTGGCATCTTCTCAGGGTTGTCAGTTTTCACGCATTTATCTCAGTGAGCCAGATTCTCCTCTCTACAATGTGGTAAACCAGGAATAATTCCATAGAAATCACTGGTATAAAGCCAGCATGAGGTCATCACTGGAATGTGAGGTCACAAGCAGCTTCTCCCTATAGAGTAGCAAGGGACACCCTGCTCCCAGACAGTTGAGTTTCTACAGGTGAGCAAAAAAATCTGTGGCTTAGGACTACTGCTTCTGCGCATTACAGATGGTCCACTGTGAAATTTTCCAACCTGAGTGATCTAAGAGCCTGATTGCCATTTACGTGCAAAATTAGACTCCTAAGCAATTTGTGCCATGCCTACAGTCAGGAGTTCTGCAGCTGTTAGGTTTCTTGGTTTGTGAGCAATGCCTTTATCATATCACCAAAGATAGTACTTGTCTCCCCAAACGTGGCTTGTTGGCTGAAGTCAAAGTGCCCAGTGGAGGGTCAGCCAGTGCTGTCCTCAGAGCCTGATACAGTGCCCTGCAGGACATCTTTGCAGAGCATTTCTGGAAGCTGTTGCGACATTCAATAAACTGTAGGACTGTTGTATCAAATTCCCATGGCTGTATCTTCCACTATGTGTTTTCCACCTCTTCTAATGTTTTAGCCTTTTTGTAAATCTCCACTGTTTCTTGTGTCCTTCCTCAGGATGATAATGTTCTTGGTTCTGGTGTACAAATGGATCATGCAGCCTGAGGAGACCAGACATGGGTTTCAGGAAAACCACTGCCCAGTGGTTGCCTCTCAAGAGGAGGAGGATGAGGCGAAGGCCTTTGAGGCGTTGCTTCATTATAGCAGGCAGCACCTGTGTTTTTCTGCCTCTGAAGGTCTTGAGGTCCCAGTGCACCTCTGTCCTCACACTTCTGCTGGGGCAGGTCATCCTTTTACCTTCTGCCCTTATGGGATTCTTCTTTCCTTAGCCAGAAGCTTTTGGATAGGATGAGCTCTAAGGCACAGTCTACATCATGCTGGTTTTTTTTTTTCAGGTCCAGGTCTGGCAAAACTAGGTGGGGAGGTTGTGCATTTCAAGGACACGCTGATAGGAGAGACTAGTTTAAAAAAATAAAAAGAGACAATAGAAACGTTGTTACATTTATACCAGTAGTCAAGAGAAGTTATTTTTTTGATTCCTAAATCTTTTCTGTAACCTTCTTGGGAGATGCACGGAGGTGTTTCCCTGTCTTTGGAATTGCTCAGCTTCAAGTTATCCATGTGGTCCTAGCTGTCAGCTTGTAGCAATAAAGCAGGGAAGATTAAGAAGGTGAGTCCCAGCAGAATAGTGAAGGAATGTGGCAGTCACTGTTGCTCTGGCTGCTGTGGAGAGAGGTGGCTGTGGCTCATGCATCTCCCCCATGGCTAACAAAGAGCTGGCAGGAGCAGATGCTTCCAAGCTCATCCCAACTCATTTACTGCCCACCTGCTTTCAGCATTTGTCCCAACCGAGCTCCTCCTCAAGGCTGTGGAAAGGATCTCTCAGCAGACGGAGTTCAGCAGGAGTGCCATTGCTAGGGCCAGGGTTAAAGGATCAGAGCATGTGGGAGCAGTTTTGAGCCATTGGGACTGGACTCACTGACTGTCTGTTCCAAAAGAATGGTTAGCACTGCAAATTAGTGTAATTCTCTCTCCGCTGAGAGGAGATTTTAGCATCCTCCACAGGCAGTCAGGTCTTTGAAAGCTGATGCAATGTGTTCCAGCTTCTCACGACAGAGAAAACACGAGTCCGTAAGAGGGTCATGGCAGGGCACGGTTTTGGATCTTTTTTGCTAAGAAATGTGATTAAGAGTGGAGCTTTTTATTTCTGTCATTTAACTTGCATGAGACACTCAGAGATGGATATTAAGACATAGATGACTCAGGAATGTCAGGCAGAGCAGAGCAAGCTCTTCAGTGCAAGAGCAGAGGGAGAGAGAAAATAGCTGCAGCAAGTACATTTCAAGGTCAGCTTTGTGGAAAAGAAACAAAAGGCTGTAGACTTTGAAGTCTGGTGGCTCCTGGATGTAACTTCTGCCTGCTTTTATGAAGTGGGACTGCAGGGAAGGATCCTGCATATTGTGACAATATTTCAGGATGGCGAGTTTTGGGAAGCTCTCCAATACTGTGACAAGCCAAATCTCAAGAACTGTGATAGATGAATCTCCAAGTGTTGGAAATTATGAGGTTTGTCTACACAGAGAAATTGCAGTGGCTTTAAATATCCTGATGGAGTTAAAGCTCTGTGATCTCTCCTTTACTGTGAATGAAGATTATATTTGTATAAAGGTGTATGATGCCAATACAACCATTTCTGTATGTGAAAAAAAAAAAAAAAAGAAAACACACTCCCAACTGAAATAGTTATGCCTCTAGAAAAAAATGGCTTGGAACTACTTAAGCAGACTATGTGGATCATACCAGACAGCTCCAAAAGGCTGCATTATAGTCATTAGGAGATGAAGTTTATATCCTTGACTAAGACTAGATTTGAGACTGGAGTAAACTGATTCTGTCTTCTCCTGGCTTCTGCTACAGCTGCTAGCTCTAAGGGGCTGGAGAAACCTGGCCTGAAAGAGGGACCATTTCCTAATTTTTCCAGCCCCTCTGCAGCTATGGCTGTGGAATTTGTTGTTGTCAACTAGATATATAGTAGCTTGGATAATTCACATGGGAGTGGATTTCAGGTTGAAAGGTACCCAGATAAACTTAGCATTTTTGCTCAAGTTCTCTGGCTTCTCATGCAAACATGAGCTGATTCTGGATGTTCTCAGGTCTGCTGAACTGAAACAACTTTTATGGGGATAGATGGGGTGACTTTCTGTCATGGTTTAACCCCAGCCAGCAACTAAGCACCATGCAGCCGCTTCCCCCTCCCCCCTCCCAGTGGGGTGGGGAGGAGGAAAGGGAAAAAAATAAAGCTCGTGGGTTGAGATAAGAACAGTTTAATAACTAAAGTAAAAGTAAAAATACACTACTAACTAAGAATAATAATAATTGTAATGAAAAAGAATACAACAACAAAAAAGAAATCACACCCAAGAAAAGACAAGTGATGCGCAATGCAATTGCTCACCACCCGCTGACCGATGCCAGAGCAGCGATCCGCCCCTCCCGGCCAACTCCCCCCTGTTTATATACTGGGCATGATGTTCCATGGTATGGAATATCCCTTTGGCTAGTTCAGGTCAGCTGCCCTGGCTCTGCTCCCTCCCAGCTTCTTGCACACCTGCTTGCTGGCAGAGCATGGGAAACTGAAAATCCTTAAGATAAGCGCTACTTAGCAACAACTAAAACATCAGAGTGTTATCAACATTATTCTCACACTAAATCCAAAACCCAGCACTGTACCAGCTACTAAAAAGAAAGTTAACTCTGTCCCAGCCAAAACCAGGACACTTTCTAGAGGCTTATACCTTTCTGTACCTATATATCTGGACTTGGGCTTGGGCTCCACTTCAGTGGAGTATCAGCTGATAGTGGAGTATCAGCAGAGTCCTAGTTTAGTCTGAATTGACTTCATTTGCCTCATTCCAAATATTATTCAGAAAACATTATTCTAGGCAGCAATGAGAGCAAGGGACTTCCTTGTGCCATCATCTAGGGGTGCAGATGAACAAAGAGTTTCAGTGTTGTTTTCCACGATGTTTCTTCACCTTTCATAAAACCTACAATTACATGAACTCACTAAATAGTCACTAAATTTTATCTCCCTTAAACCTATACTACTTTAGTGAAGTTGCAACTGGTTTGCAGTAATGCTACTAAATTTATCCAAATCTCTCCTCTAGCCTGTGTAACTTAAAAGGATGTTATGTATTAGTCTGAGTGCAGAAGCCAATAACTGTACATTATTCTGGCTTCGTATTGAATAACAAAGATCTGTGTAGCTCAGTAACCTACATGCAGGAAAAGGAATACAGCTTAACTCTTCCACAGAGAATTCCTGTGTTTGACTGTAGCATCTGTGCCTCAGTTTCTTCCCTGTAATGAGACCAGACCTGCTCCTGTCAAGGGCTTACAGCTTTCTGAATGACAGACAGCTGCTATAATTGTTAAGGTTAAGAGCAGCTCTCTTGCTTGCACTAGGAAAATTGAAGTCCACAAGATAAGCAGCTCATCATCTAAAATATTTATGTATTCATCCCTATAAGAGCACCTATCCTCTCTGCCAAACTGCAGTGAAGCAAAATACACTTACTACAGCTTAGAATGGCTATCAAGGGCTTCCTAATTGATTAATGTGAATTTCAACTTATTTTCTTCTTTAGTTCTCTTTACTGCATCTTTCTTCTTTAGAGAGCAGGTCAGCCCTCCTGGAGCATTGAATTCAAAACCTCATTGTATGCAATGCATAAAACCAGGGTCCATTGCAGAAAGTGAGTTCCAGTGTCAAAGATCTTGCATTAAAATTGCCTATCCAGTGGCCCCTTCTTACTCAAGCTTTTTCTGATGTTTGATGAATTTAGGAGAGTAGAACAGCAGAAGTACACAGATCTAAATCTTATTCTTGGGCTACTCTGTCACAGTGGATGCTTAACAACCGGAATTATGGATGAAAAGGGAAGGAAGATACGATAATTTAAGCATTAGTCCAGGATTCAAATACCTGCATTCAGTTCTTAGCTGTCATGCGATCTCAGTCTCTCCATTCCGCACCTGTAAAACACTTTTAACAGCTGTAGCCTTTCTTTTTGGGAAGTGGATGCATCAGCATCAAGAAAATGTCTAGGTACCATACAGCTGTATAAGCCAGTAATGTAAGCAAAGTATTGAACAGTGTATTGAACAAACCACTTTTTCCATATGCTATATTAAAAACTATGAGTCTCAGAAATGATGAAGTAGTGTCATTTTCCCCTTCCATTGATTCCCAGCATTTTAGCAATTTCTGTAGCCTTCTGTAGTCCTTTCAGGTTCCTTCCCAAGCCAGAAGGTGACTCAGGTGTGCCTTCTGTGCCTTGCACATGGGATACACAGCATCAGGACATGGTGAAGAGGTGGTGAGAAAGTGTTGTGCGGACCCATGAGGGGCAGGAAATTCCCCCTGATGTCTCTGCCCACCCCATCTGCTGTGGGAAACCCAAAGTGTTGGAGTTATAGATATGTTTCTCAATTTGATCTTTTAGAAACTTGATGAAATTGCAGATATCCTCATCTCCTCTTCCCTGAAGCCTCTCTCTAGCCTTAGCTGAGATAGCAAAGAATGCTTTCTTCATTGGGAGGGAAGATAAAAAGGGAAGGCAAAAAATAGGAAAATAAACTTATCTTTAAAATGTAGTTGGAGCCAGTGATACAGTAAATTCAGCTACTCGATTGCTGCTTTGTAGTTGTTTGTTTTTGCCATCACCCACTAATGTAGTAGAAAGGCTAACTACTGAAGTCATTGAATGCCTTCTGATTTATTCTTTCCTCTGTTTTATATCCAGTATATATTTTCATAAGTTGGGCTGTCATTACACTGAAGGTAAAATTTCTGTCCTTTTTCTAGAGACTAAATGTATAAGAAAATAAAACCACAAAATATTTATAGTATCACTCGCAGTGTATCCGAGTATACCTAGAGTCTAAAAATACCTATTTTAATTAGCGACCTCTTGGGGGTGAGCTGAGAGCTCCATTTTTAGTTACAAGATATTGGAGGAGGTGGAACTCCAGGACAGTTTCAGGGCAATAATGTAGCACCGATTTCAGTAGCATAGTTTCTAGCCCAGCAGAGGCGTGGGGAAAGTTTGTGACTATGCTATTCAACATCACAGCATGCTTGCACTGTAACTACAATGTGACTGAGACATCTTTAAAGTCACAATGTTCTATATTAAAAATCTCGGTGATGGCTAAGTGATTAAAACATGGGGGAGTAAGAACTGCTAGAGCCTACTGTTATGGGAAAGCAATTATGTACTGAATACCTAAATGCAGATACATTTGATGGAAGGTATTGGTTGATGGGATACTACCTGCATGGAACTGGGCTTGTAAAGAATAATTATAAGTTAATCAGTGGTATAAGTCAGTTTTTTAAAACAGTTACATTAGCGAATTCTCCTTTGAGTTCTGCTTTTGTGTTCCATTGGCACAAATATGAGTGTACTCCTAAAGCGAAAGGCAAAATAACAGTACTGTGTTAAATTATCTGCCAGATTTATAGTCTGTCACATCCTGCTGTCTGACTAGCCCTGTTAGGCAGGGTTAATATTGCTGTGGAAAACTAAATTTAAGATTGTCTGATTTACTAAATCTCAATCTTAATCTTAACAAATATTACATTAGGTAAGTGGGAGGAGGGAGGGGGAGCATTTATCTTGCACAATGCTATAAAACAGTAATTGTAATTGAAAAGCAGTCGTGTCTTGTTATATTTACTTTTATTTTTCTGAAATAGTGATGATAGTAGACTGTTGCTTTGCTTGTCTCTAGACACATGCAGATGTTATTGCACGGTAGCTAGGGAAGGAGCTCATTTGCTACCAGGAGTACCAGCCTGTGCGCATGCTCTGACCCTACAGTAGGTTTCAGCCAGCTTGCTCCCTTTTCAGTAAGTATACGCTACTTCAACCTTTTATTTACTGCTGCATAAAAGCGTGTAAGTGAGAAAATAGATAGTATTAACTTATTCCTGTACTTGTGCAATAATAGCACTGCACTGACTTCAGAAGAGCAATGCCTGGTCCTGCGAGTAAAGGAGATCAGACTGGGATCCACAGGCTGGAGTTTTCAACAGGGCATAGAGGAGTGGGGATGGTACCCACTAGCTCATGAAGCTCCCTTAAGCCCTTGTGAAAGTACCATGTGCTGTGCTTATTTCTGCATTCCTAGTTATTAGCTCTGGGTAGTTTAATAAGAGTCAAGTTATTGCTCCATACTATGATCAGTATGATATACTGTTCATGTGCTATCAGTGTGGGACATCTGGGCCATTTAGGGACACACATAGCTATCAGCAGTAGGTTAGGTTAGAGGGAGGGCTTGAGCTAACTCTGCTGAAGCCAATGTGAGTCTTTCCCATGACTCTGATTTGAAGCTAGATAGAGACATATTTTGGCATGAAATTTATGCATACTTCTTAGAAAGTGTCCCTGCAGGACAGAGTTGAAATGCAATGTTGGAGGAGGGCTTAAGAGAAACTTGTACAGCTGTGGTCAGTGTTACACTTAAAACTGTTCTCTCAGACATACAAGCTGGCCTGTTCCAACTCTATTTACAGTGGGACCTCCTTTTTTTGCTAAGGGAGGTGGCATTTTTGGTTGTTTGTCCTTTCAGATGCTCTTCCTTCTCCAGCTGTTGTCAAATACACTGAACTGTTACACAACTGCTGCATTTTTTTATAGCAACAAAAAGCCCAATAGGTCTGAAATGATCTCTCTTTCCAATGGCAGGAGCAGTGGTAGCAGCAGCAGGTATTTACTAAGAATACCTCTGGAAGAGAGAGGAAGAACAAGTATGCCTGTATGTATCACTTTGCACACTGACGCTCCTCCCAAGGGAACTGAGGAAATAAGCCAATTAAGCCTGAAAATTGCAGTGTTAGTTGAAGATCCTTCTGTCTGATTCTCCAAAGGTTTAACCAGACCTCTGAGTTTGGCAAGAGATTAATTTTAAGAAACAACTGCTTAAAGAATTCCCTTTATTTGTCTGCTGTCAGTCAGAGTCTCAGTTTGCTGCCCCAGTGGTAAACATTCACCTCCATGCTGTGAGTGTCTGTCTCTGCGTCCCCAGCTCTTTTCAGCCAGTGGGAACTAGCACTGAGGAGTCAGCACTGGGAAGTTACACTATCTGTGTGCAGATGTTGCTGCTGTTAACTTGAAAATCTGGCTGTGTAGTGCCGAGAGCAAGAAACATTTATAAAACAGGGATTCTCTTCCTGGGTCTGCTGCTGAAGCCTGATCATTTGACTGCAGTTGGTGGAGGCATCACAAAAGATACACCAGCCAGACTGGTACAAATAGTACTCTCAAAAGAAGTAATTACTCAGGTGACCAGAAGGAGCTGCTCAGGTGCATTTATTGCAGGTTAGAAAGTGCCCTTGAAGGTAAAATCTTCTAACTAGTCACAGAATAGGTGCAGCAGTGGTAACAATTTCTACCAATGTGTTCAAGCTCTGACCATAATTAGACTCTGTGTCATGGTATCTGTCCTTGAATTCATACCTACAGGTTGCAGTGATGTGTGTTTATGTGGATAACTCTCCACCAGGAACCAGATGAGGATGTTAATTTGCTCTGCACAGACTTCTAATTGCCTGTTGAAATCAAAATAAGTTTTGGCCACAGTGCCTTGGGCTGATTTTTAGTTAAGTGAAAGTATGCTAGCTCCCATTTGTATATATTAGAAGAGCTGGGAAGAGGGACAGGTATGAGATGGTAATGTTTGCAGATAATGAGTTTGTTTAGGCTAGATAAATCTTCAAAGAGTGAGAAGCTTCACAGGGATATAGCCAGAGGTATGTGGATGGGCAGCAGGCTGGCCAATCTGTGCAAGTAAGCATGTGTATTAGTAACTACTGGGTAGCTAAAGGCAGGTAGAGACTATTAACACATCTCATGTGAGTTAAATGCAGACACAGAGCCAAGGCACTTACTACCACTGACTGTCTAATGGTGCTTCGTTAGCACCATGCTTTTGAAATAAGTTCTATCTATTATGGATTACAGGACAAATTTATACCATTTCTTGTATTTTGCCCAGAGCTTGGCCTCTCGTAGAGAAAGGACCATGGGCTGGATGATCTTGCATGAACTGATCTGCTACAAAAGACTTTAAAAGATATAGGGCTCTGTAGTCCATTACCATTCTTCTGAATCTTTCACATTATTAAACTCATCTCATTATAATGCCTCTTTTCAACAGGAAGCTATCAAATGGATCCCAAGAATGTGGTCATTCTGACCCAGCTCATTCAGATTCACTTACCTCACGATAGAAAGCATAGCCGGAATACACCAGCTGTACAGAAGAAGATAAATAGTTCAAATGTCTATTTAGAACCACTGTAAGTAGGTCTTTCCTCTCCAGTAATGTAATTTTATCTTGCTGTATCTTATTGCGTGTAGTTGCTGAATCTAATGATGAGGTTGCTCTGTCTTCTGTTTTAACAATGTCTCTAAAGCCCGAAGCAATGAGAAAAATCAAGATTATTTAAAATTGTCCTGAGTGATTCCACTGTTGCACAGAAGGATATTTTTCTTGGGCTTTCATGGATTTCAGTAGTTCAAAACTATATTGTCTTTTTTATGGAAGAGAAGTTCTAAAACCTCCTGTAAGATGAGAAGGTTCATGAATTGGTTCAGTAGACAACCGCCGACATGTGAGACAGAGACTGAACTAGCCAAGTGTTCTCTTAAACACATCACCCCCAGAAGCCATTTCTGACACTTCTAAAATGTAAAATTATGATGTGATGCTTCTGTTTTGGTGATACGTTACTGATTTACGTGTCGTTTGCATGAGAATTTCTGTCTGTGGCAGCAGAAGGGATAACTGGTTGCTCTGCACTGTTAAAGCAGATCGGTGGCCTTGTATTCATATTCAGTGTGCCACCTGGAATAAAACTTGGGAGTCTCCTTGCCAGCCATAGACCTCTGATACTTGAGCAAGAGCTGGCTCACCATTCAGCTGTAGGTGTCTGTTCCATTTGTAGCTATCCCCATCTTCTACATTATTCAGCAAGTTTGATCCCTGCACTAGAGGGCAGTCAGAGTCAGCTGCACCAGCTGGTAGGTATGTCACACCAGCCCCAGGAAAAGTGGGAAAATCTGTGAGCAGAAGGGCCTGCCAAGTCTCAGGACTTGCCTTTTAGTCCTTCAGCCCCTTAGTATTAGCCTTTTGCCAGGGCCTGGGGTGAGCAGCACAGGCACTGCCATTTCTCATCATGAATGAGAAACTGAAGTGCGGTGGCTGCTGGACCCCTCTCCATAAGGCATTTACGCAAGTTGATCCCTCTTCCCTGGCTATTCTTAACCCCAACTTGGCATGTATTGGGTATTTTCTGGGCCCACCTCATAAATTTTTAATGTACATAAATCAAAAGGAAAATAACTGGATAGGAATGAAATGCTGAAAAAATTGCTGAATTACATGATTCCAGTGGGACAGGACTTGGACTGCTGTCATTGATTTCAATAGACATTTAAGTGCCTGGGTTTGTCTGGAAAATCGAGTGTGATATGTTTACGTAGTCCCTTATACCACTGTAGAAGCCATCAAAGCATTTCTGTCTCCTGCAAAGCTTTGTGCTATTCACAAGTCCCATCCACTTCCTCCACATCACCTTTATGAAGGGCTACATTCACTTGTTTGGAAGGTCCTGCAACATTTCAAATCCTGTTTGAATTGTAAGTAAGACACTAGGAGTATCCATTCCCTCACCTGCTTTCTCCCCAGGGTGGCTGAACATGCCCAGCTTCTGGCTGCAGTTTGGTATGGGCTGTTGGGCTGTGCCCTGTGGCATGTGGCATGCCAAGGGCAAGGGATTTGGTAGATGCTTTTAGAAAGAGTGTGGGCTCCCATGAGACAGAGTTCGCCCAAGATTTGGAAAGGAAAGCCATCATGTGATTGGGGAAGTGTACGTGAAGCACAAAGCAGAAGAGAAAATGGAGTTTGATGGCAATAGGTCTGGGACACCAGGTAGTTGATTTATGTAGGAGAAAGGAATTTTTCTCCCTCATAGCCAGCACTGCACCATCCATGGCATTCTGAATTTGCCTCTTGAGATGTAGGCATTGCCTGATGCCTCAGACAAGATACTAGACTTGGTGGTTGTTAATGAGACCTGGCCTAGCAGATCCTGTGGTGTGTTGAAGGGAGAACTCTGGCAACCATCTGCTTGGAAATTTCTGCCCTCGTGTGCAGCCAGATTTACAGCACCACAAGCATGAGAAAAGCATATCGAAACAGGAACCTCACATAAATACCATGCTGTTGAGTGAATGGCAGCTTTTTGTAAAGAGCAGTTGACTTTGCATGCAGGCCCCAAATAGATTTTGGGTAAGAGCTGTTCTTTTTCCATCAAAAAGCTGATGACAAGCAGAGAAACAGACGGCTCTTTTATCAGCTCTGGTTGAGGGCCCATGCCACCACGCCATCTTGGTGAATCCTCCTCCTCCCTTTGCACCTCACATGCACTGCTCAGGGCTGTCCGTAGCCCACTAGCTGCCAAGCCTGGTTTTCCACCATCTGCACTATACAACCTTTTCTTTTGGCTTGCTGCTGCTGTTCATGGCTCTGTCAGTTTGAATGGCAAACACAGATACAAGCATTACCAAAAGCAAAGCCCTGTGTGGAGGTGACAGTGTGCATCTGGAACTGGTCCAAACTGAGTAAGTCTTCCTTCTTCCTTCACATGCTTAAGCAGGAACCAGGAAATATCTTCAAGGGATTTTTTTTTTTCTAATTTTTGCTTGTTCTTTTTATAAAGGGCTGGCAATTTGTAAACATCCTCAAAGCATAAGGTGCGCTCTGAGCTTTTGCTTCCTCAGGTTTCGTGTCTGTTTACACTACAATAAGGCTAAGTAAATGAAGGGCGATAGTAGCATCTTTTTGCTTTGTTTTCTGGCTGGCATTTCCAGTCTGGTCTGGAACAGCTGAACCCAGGAAGGGATTCCCACAGTTGTCAAAGGGCTCTACATAAATATGTCCAGGGCGAGTCCTACATTTCTTTTATTTTGCATGCCCTAAACTCCCACCAGTTTCACTGGGTGCTGACACTTTTTGCCAACAGCAGCATCAGATCCCCCAGCAGGGATCTCCTGTGTTGAGGCTAGAGGAGATTTATGTCTCATTTCCCTGTGCTGTGTGTAATCCTTTTGCTGCAGCGTAAGGACATAAGGAGTACAAGGTCTTGCCATTCTGATTTCATAGTATTTCACAACACCTTTGTACTCTCTTCATTTTTGTAGGGGACTGCATGTGATGCAGGGCAGGGAGGAGGATTGCTAGGGCCTTGGGAAGTGCTTGTCCTAATCACTGAGACTTACTAGCTCTTGGGCATGAACAAATTAATCCAAAGAAAATAAACCAAATCCTCCTTTAAAACGTCAAGCTCTTTTCTTTTTCCTTTTCCTTTTCCTTTTCCTTTTCCTTTTCCTTTTCCTTTTCCTTTTCCAACTGTTCCTTTTCCTTTCCCTTTCCCTTTCTTCCTTTCTTCCTTTTTTTCACTTTTCTCCTTCTCCTTCTCCTTTTTTAATTTCCTCTCCTGTGAGCACCAACATTTCTTTTAACCTTCTCTTCCAAATTTTCAGACAGCTCTGGCCTCAAACAGAAACTGATGTACCAAAACCCCATGAGAGAGGTCTATTCTTACTGTATTTCTGGCCTATTTTTGCTACAGAGATGCCCTCTGAAGCTCAGAATGGTATCTATCTAGAGTTTCGGATGCTTCCCCTGACCACTGTGGCACTTGTCCATCACTTGTCCAGAACACATACTCTGTTGTTTGTAAAGTACTTGTCTGCTTACAAGGGAAAAAAAAAATCACTACAGAGGTGAACTGCTGTCAGTTTGGAGAGGGTAAGGGTGGGAAATGTCACTCTGTCTTTCTGTCTTGTGGGGACAAAAGTGGGAGAGCATATCATAAAATGAGCACTTGAAAGGCAGTAAGAGTAAAGGACAAAAGGACAGAACTCGCTCACATTTCAGGTCAGCTAGGTGCCAGGTTTTCCCCCATCCAAGGTACATTACCTGTTTCAAGCATTTTTCTTCACAGCGGTGTTAGTAGACAAGGTATTTGATTTATGAATAAGAAACTGAAAGACAGAGAGATAAAGGGGACATTTGCTTCACAACACAAAGGTGAGGCTATTCCCAAGGAGCAAACACTGGCTGATAGAGATGGACCTAGGCCACTTTTAGATGAGGCAGCAGGGTACTCGGTAGTACAATTCCATCAGCCCGGTGCTTTCTCTGGCGCTGACAGTAAGTCCTTGGGTAGCTATGCCTTTTTCTGTAACTCTGTTGGCCAGTTTAAAACTAGCTTGTTCGTGTCTGTGCAGGCTGAGGATGAAGACGTGACTTGGGTTGTGAAAGAAATGGCAGACCAGAGACTGAACAACGCTCCCGGGTGCTCCACACCATCTCCCTTTCCTGTGTTATCCAGTGCTGCATCCTGCAGGGCAGGAAGAAAGGAGGAGCCCCTTCACACTGCACTGTGCCTGGCCTGACAGGCGAGCAGAGCTTTCCTCTTTACCAGAGCTCTCAGTCACCTTGCGCCAAAAGTAACGTCATGTCAGATTGACTTCTGGGATATCATTTTGGGAGCACAGCCACATTGGCCTCTGTTGCTGAAGTTTATATAAAAATGAAAAGTATCTTAAAAAAAAAAAAAGACTGTCCTACAGTCCTCTAAAACCCTTAGTGGATCTGAATCAGGTCTTCCACATAAACCTTCTTAAAGGCTCTGCAAGTCAAATCCTGCCTCCTCGATGCTTTCTGCCATAGGTTTTGGTGAGCCTCAGACAGTATGGCTAATTTGGAAGGTAAACGCCATAGTGATGATGCCCAAGGAGGGAATTCCATTATATTGCCTTCATGGTGCAGAATAAATGCAGGCAAGGGCAGAAGGGATGGGGAGTGACAAACCCTGCTGCATTTCACTGAAGTGAGAAGAGTTGCTGGAGAACCATTTCCATGGCAGCAGTTCTGTTGAGTTAGTAGTATTTTTGCATAACAGTTTATCAGACTAGAACTGCAGTTCCAAAAAAAACCCCTTAATAATAATTCCTGGGTTTAAAGTAAGATGTATTTCACCTTTGTTGTCTCTTTTCTTTTCCTTTTCCTTTGGAAAAATGCCTAATGGAAACCATATGTGTCACTTGTACACAGCAGTGCATAAAATGAGAAAACTTTTCAGAAATTTTTCTCCTCTTGTTTTAGAAGTCGATTCATGCCTGTAAACAGATGCATTCTTCACTGCATTAGCAGTTTATTCCATTTTTAATCAGCCACATGATGCTATCCAAGTATCATTTAACCTATAATCGTCTTTTGTCCAGAAGCCCAAATATTTGTATTGCTAATAAGAACTCATTAAGGTGGCACTCAGATTTTTTTTGTCCCCTGAATGCTGCCAAGTAGTTAAGTTATAATATATTCAGAGATTTGAAAGGCTGCAGTCTGAGCACTCTCCCTAGTTATAAAATCGCTATTCTGGGAACTAACTATCCAGTTAGTACAATTACTTATTTCCAGTAACAGCAGGTCCAACCTGGTTCAAAGGTAATACACCTGGTGATGTGTAATATCATTCTCTATATGGAAATTCCTCTCTGAGGACAACTACGATCACCTTGAAGCAAGTACATTAAAAATCCTTGAAGATCTGTACTGTACATGGTGTTGCTAGAAATGCTGCTTTTTCTAAATTCTAATCTTTTATTTAAGCAAAAAGTTAGTAGGCTTTTTTCTTCACTAACAGCTTGTGGCAATGTGTAGGGCAAAGCCACGTGACATTGAATTCTAAAACATCTGACTTAGCAGAGCTGAATGGAAAGCCAGGAAGAATATGCGCTGTGTATGGTAAACTGGAATTCTGCACATAAGCAAATATTCTGGTACCATGGACATTTCAGATCTGAAATATATGTGCAGCCTTTAGATCAAAGGATCCCTAAATGTTTTATTATGCTGATCTATCTAATGATATTGTGCAAACTCCAAAGTACCAGTATTTGGTAAACATTCGCTTACTCATCTCTGATATGGAGCAATTGCAGGAATCAATCGTACTGTCTAACAGCATGCAACAAACTAAGCTCAGATTTGTGGCAAGAGAGAGGAAGCTCTTACTTGTATGAAATGACAAGACAAAGTCTTGTAGATGTTGCTCTTGCCGTAGTTTTATGTGTACATACCTCAGTCTTTCCAAAGGAGCAGGAGAGACTGAAAGCCAGGTTAGAGGCAAGGTCTTCAGTCCTGCTCGGTTGTGGGGATTGCCCTGGGGGTTCTCATGGCAGGATGCACAAGCACTGACCCAGCACAGGGAGACCAGGAGGAACTGAGATGATCTTGAAGGTATACCAAGCTGACGACGAGTGACTGGGGGAGTGAACTGGGGAAACGGACCTTCAGTGGTGGGTGGGTGGGTTTGGGGAAAGGGCAAAGGGGAGGGTGAAGGAGTCCAAATGCTTGCAAGATGATGCCTCTTCGCCCCAATTCTGTCTGGTGTTGCACAGGTGGTTGTGCAGGCAGCAGCGGGGACTTCAGCACTTCTAGCAGGTTTCTGTGAGTTTTGGCTACAGAGGGTATGCTCAAATGGCTGGCACTGAGTGTGTACACAGTGCCAGTTGTTGTTCAGGCTAGGAAGCAGTATCAGCGGTATCAAATGGAGCTGGTCCAGAAATGTCACTGCTGGATTAACCACTATTGACTATATTAACACACAAGGTAGTGCAGCAAGTGGCTATATGCTTGTCACAGCAGATAATTGCAGAAGACTAGGAAGGGCAGCGGGCTCACTAAAGGACAAGGCAGCTTGATCTTAAGAAGGCAGAGAAATGGCATGAAACTGGTAAAGGAAGCGAAGGAAACACCCATCCCATACTCCTTGAAATCTCACTGGCTCCTCATTCGAAAGGCTTAATGGTATTGCCATGCTTTTCTGGCATTTGAATTGTGAAAGGTTCAAATTATGTTCTCCTGTGGTTGGACGGAGTACTGCAAATCAGCCAGAATCACCTTCTTTTTTCTCTGACAGTGGGACAGAGAAGAATCACAATTTTCCTATGGAAAAAAAGGAGTTAAGCTGTTAGAGCTAGGGTGATCTTTTTTCTAGGTGTCGTTGGGTTTTGGCTGGTTGGTTTTTCCTCCATACCAAGCTTTTTCAGGTCTGTATTATTTTAGTTAGAACAGGTTACTATTTTAATCTCTCATCAGCCCAAACCATTGACCTGATACATCTTCTGAGATAAAATGCATTATTTGATACAGGAAAATTTGTGTCAGTTTAAAAAAATAAATTGCGTGCTCACCAGCGAAAGAGAGCCCTTAAGGATCAGGTCTCAGGTTCTGAATTTGCAAATGAGTGCTGGTTCAGGTAATCCAGTTTTTGACAAGCTAGTCAGCACCCCACAATGTCACATTGAGGCCCAAAATATATTTAAAGCAGCTGTTTGCTAAGATCATGCATGTGTCCACCCATTTGTTTACAGAACTATCTTAAATACAAGGTCAAAACTTCAATGTAGTTTAGGTAAGATTCTGAAAAGAAAGAAAATCCAGTATGCTTTCCTTCTCAATTTCAGTGTATTATGTGTTAATTTAAAGCTTTTCCACTGCTATGGAGAGCAAAAAGTGAACCTGGCTAGAGGCAAGTGGTGAAGATAAAGACTCTGAATTGTTCTGACCCTGCAAAGAGAAAATCCCAAGCACACAAATCAACTCTACTAACGGAAAAATAAACCAGGTCCTTAACATTCTCACAGCTATATCTGAGTCATGGCATTTTAATAACACCACTAAGAATGCTATTGCAAATTATCTAATTATTCAAGGAAGAAATTCCCCAGTCTAGGCTTCCTACCAAATCTCTTCTCACCATTGCTGGAGGATTGCTCTGAAAAAGGATGGCCTTACGCTGGCAGAACCCTCGTGGAAGTCTGTGGGAGTTTGCTTTCACTGTGAGCTGCAGGAAACAGTTGGTGAAAAACTAAGTCTGATGGTAAGTGCTGTCAGGCAAATGGCCAAGTCCAAGAAGGAATACAGGCATCTAAACTCTTACTGATCTCCGTGACAGGCTGTGGCTTACATTGCTTCAGGTGGCTGGTCCTGTATCTTCTTTTGTCTTTTAGGATTAACATGCCAAAGTTCAAAAGCTTGCTTATTTTCACAAAGAACAAAGAAGTGGTGTGTTTTCAAGAGCTGTGGGCAAACTGGGCAGCAGTGCAGAAAGGAGAGTCCTGGGGAGGATGGTTAAAAAGCCAGGGGCAATCTTAGATTACCTGACATGCAGATGGGTTGTGCTGAATGCACAGTCCTTTGGCGGTGCTGCGGCGCTGGACGGAGGATGACAATGAACGCTGGAGCATATGCAGTGATGCCTTGCAGCTCGCTGACGGCAGCTGTGCCAGTGACACAACAGGTACACCCAAGAGATGAACTAGTCCCTGGGCAAATGGAGCCAGTGCACTGGTGGCTCCGAGTGTCTTGTACAAGCATCCCAGGTGCCCCAGGTTTCCTAAAGAAAACGAGGGCATGGAAGGAGTGAAATACCAGAGTTGTACCCTCCAGTTACTTTGCATCCTTGCAGAAGTCCTCAGAGGCCACTAAACCAAATGCACATCCCTCACAATCCTTCAGGCAAGAAAATACAATCTGACTGAAAAAGCTTTCCCTTTACGGAGATCTAGGAATGCATCAGATCTAAGCATGAGTGGTCTACTGAATTGCAGCATATATAGCTTTGATTTAGGAGTTGACAAGCCAAGCTTCCATCAGTATCCACCACACATGCAGAGTTCCACAAGAGTTGTGTGGCCTTCACAGGCCATGCCTCTTCAAGGTGGCACCACTGTCCTCTTAGAGTCACTGCAGCTTATTGCTGGGGACACACATACCATGCAAGCAAAATCCTCGTACAGCACCTTCTTTCCTGTGCTGTTGCTTCTCTACTCTTTGTGGAAGGTCTTTCAGACGAACACTCAGGTACAGAAAAACATTGCACAAGAAATGAATCTTTCCCTGGGCAGGTACAGAGCAAAGAGGATTTGTTCCACCCCTCTTCAGGTATCTAGAAGGTTAGTCTTGATGGCGATGCAACCTGAGACCTGCTCTTTCCTGAATCCTACCTTTCATGATCCACAGTGGACTTTGTATTGCTTTGATACACGGTCTCCAGGGTTGGGCCAGCAACCAGCCCTCCCACCTTACCGGAGACAGCCCACAATAAAGTCAGCAATTTTGCCTCCTGGCTTGACACAGACCTTCACTTCACTTGTGGCTCCTGTGAAACAATTTGGCTGTAAACCTAGCTAGGCAGGTTGAACAGAAGTTTTGCTGAAGTAAGATTAGCAAGTTCTAGCCTTTATTAGCATCTAACTTCCAGAAGTGGATGTGCTCTAAGGAGACACATAAATGTTTGTTTTCTTTGTGAGAAGGTACAATATTATTTAATTCATTATAATGTGTCAAGATTTCTATTAGAACGAGAAGCTTGAAGAGGAATACATGCCTTTTTGAGAGAGGGAGACAAAAAACAGAAATACAAAGAACCATCACATGTATAGCTACTGGGAAAAAATAAAGAAAAATCCAAACCCTACTGCACACACACAACAGAGATTATATAATTTTAAACATTTTAAGTGCAGCACTCACGTCTGGGGTGACCAATTTTCCATCTTTTTTTATGTAAGGGAAAAGAAAAGTGTTATAATAGTTGCAGGCCTTGATCAATGGTAGATGAGTCATTTAATGACAAAACTGTAGCAAAGAGTCCAAACCTTTTAATTCAAGTACATTTTAATCTCCAGTCCTGTTTAATTATCCAGTTATGGCAACTTGGATGGAGAGTGATAGACTGCATATCGGGTGACTTAAACTCCAGATTTTATTTGTAAACTATCAGTGAAGAGGATGGTAAGTAGGACTAGATCCTGACCTCTCCTGAGTGATATTGCACTTACTTAACCCAGATGAGAAGCATACCCAGAGAGTTAAAAGGACTTCAGTAAAACTTCAGTGAAACTGGAGAGTCATCACACTTTGAAAGGCAGAAGGAGGAATATATGACAGCTTGCATTATGACCTAGAAACTCAGTCACTCCATTTTTATAACCGTTCTGCTAAAACCAGAAACACAGCCCTGCCCTGCTCCAGAAATTATAATGTCCAGTCATACAGTTTGTATGGAAAATACAAGTGTTCTGTGAAATTACTGTAGGCCTTTGTTTTATTTTGCTTTTTATCTACCTTGTTTTTCCTAGTCTTTGGTGTTCTGTGTTTGCTAAAGCTATTCAAGAATGCAGCAGTGCCAAACAACGCCCTATTACTGCTCTGCAGCTTTAATATGAGAAGGTAGCCTCTCAAATGTACTCGTCCTAGGCAGTGATAGCTACCTTCACCCACAGTTAAGGTTGCACAATCATTTCCATTAGAAGAGTCTTTTCTTTTTTTTTTTTTTTCCGTTTCTTTTTCTGAAGTTGCTTGCAACTTTGCTAAATGCTATCATTCAGGCTGAAATTTTCCATGCCGGGTGTCTACCTCAGGCCTCTTTTGCTTAATTTAAAACAAAACAACTTAAATATCACCCATTTCTGAGAACAAGATGATGTAAAATGTGTACATCTGCCCACACTAGAAATCTTACTGTCAATTGAAAAGCTCTGGGGCATTCACTGCTTTGCCTTGTTCGGAGGTCAATACGAAGCTGCCTTGCTTTTTAGAAGTGCCTTTGTCATTACTATGGTATTTCTTGAAATCTGAAAAAAGCATAGGACTGAAGCACTTGGGCTGTGCCTGATTAGAAGGGACCTAGAGTTTGGAAACTAAATTCTGTAAAAATGTGCCAGCCTTTCACATGGAAACCAGCATAGCCTGAAGTGTCACAGCAGTGGCAGCACCTGCCTGGCCTCAGGCAAAGAGCACAGGCACCAGAGAAAAGAGGGTCAGCCACAGGCAGAGGATTTTCCTCTCCAGATCCAGAACTTAGGTCTGCGTCTGTTGTTCATGTTCAGCACCTAATTTTGAAATTCCCTGGCAAACTAGGTACTTGGGGGTTCTTCTTAGGGTAAGTCTACGGATATGAGTTTTCCACCATGATTAGTTTCTCTGTTATCTCAGGTGGGGAAAGGCTGATGAGGAGCTGATGTTCCAGCTACGTATGATAAACCTTGTGAGGACTAAGGTGAAATTTTGGTGTTGCCATTGTTTAGTTTTCTTTTAATACTTCGGAAGCGTTGTGGAGTGTAATTCACACAACACCATTAACATTACAGCCATTCAGAAGCCATGTCCTTGCAACCATATTCAGCCCCCCTTTATGGCATGAGAATGATGTCGAGAGTATAGAGAAACAGTTGAGAAAAGATGATGTCAAGGTGACTGACTGGAGAGCTACATCCACCTCCGGACTCTGCTCGTTAAACTGTCTCCTCTGGGACTTAGGACTCTTCCTTAAGAAGCTTCAAAGTATTGCCATTTTCTTTATGTCAGGCTTCTTCCTCTCATCCCCTCTCCCTCTGGCTTATGTTAATGAAAGTATTACTACACTGTGAATAAAGACCACATATGTAGCTAAAAGCAAGGGTTACGGCAAGATATCAGACCTTTCATCACAATAACTAGGTGTCAGAAAGAAAAGGCAAAAGTGGGTTTTTTGAGGTGCATATACTGTTTCATTTACATTTTTGCTCTTCTGACAGAAGCTGTAGGAGCAGGTCTGTGATACTGCCACAAGTCTGGAGCAGCTAGAGACAGGTCTACTGCAAGCACAGACAACGCAGGTCTGCCTGGGGCAGCAGACTGCTACAGGCTGCAAAGTGATGGTTGCCACAGTGCCTGCTTGGTCAGTACAAAAACTTTGGCTACTATTAGAGCTGTTGGTGTTGCAGAAGGGGCCAGGGTCCTTCCCTGGCAGCTGCCGTAGGCCCCAGTGCATGAGGACAGGGTCTCAGCAGATTCGAACGCTGTTCTCCTGTTTCTTCCTTCACTCCTTCTGCCCTGACACCTGCCTGTCCTCTCCAAGCAATAATGGTAACTTTGCCTGTGCTGCTCAGTTAACTTGTTCTGTAAGGGAAGGTGGGGTTACTGAAGTACTAGAATAAGGTTCTTGAAAAAGACTTCACTTATTTAAAAATATTTAAGAGTTTTTCCTCTAAAATGCAGAACATTGAGTTCTAGGAATGAACTACGTACCTGACTGAGGCTTTGCCACTCATGAGTAATGCAGTCATATCAACCTCAGGCCATCTCACGAGTCTCACACCATCGTACATGCTCTTTAATTCTCTCCCCAGCACACTTACGTAAAAAATTATGAAACATGCAGAGACAAGTGATGTCAAGAAATAATATACATCTACCTATTTTTAAGTATTTGAACAAAATCAGCAAGACAGTTTTCCATATTTTCTGGTCAAGTTTGCTCTTGGGATAAATATTAAAAGATGGATAACCCCAGTAGCTTCAAATTTGACTTGCATTGTGGTCTACATCAGGATTGATCATCAAGGCAAGATCACAAGGCAGATCTTCAGCTGCACACAACTTACAAAAATTTGCAATGGGTTCATGAAGCCAGAAGTGTGCCTGTTTGAGAAAGTTCCAGTGCTAGAGTGGCTGTAATACAGGATCTCTGATACCCTGTTGATGTTGCTTAACTCTTAGTACTAATGAGTTTTAAGTGGCTTAGTTATCTTAAACTGCTCTAAAGGCTTAGACTGATTTAAGCAGTTTAGCTATAGTTGTGCCAGTCATGGTTCATAGGGTTGAGGGATTCTGATTAAAGCAGTGTATGGTCAGGACGTGTCAAGGCATATAGTTCAGCTCTAATGAATGTTCAATATTTTGAAAAGGTCATAATTTTCAGCCTTTTTTCCTGATTTTTCTTTTCAATAGAGAACTATCACACATAAAAATAGAGGCTTTGCAGCATCGAGGTTCAGGGCAGATATGAATTTCCTAACAGTAAGGATATTCCCAAATATTAACTTGGGAACTAAGAGTTGATCTGAAAATCTGAAATGATTTTCAGTGCTCTTTGGCATCAGTAATTTGGCATGTTACTTATTTTTGATTTTTCACTGGTATCTTAGGATTTTTCCATAGGAGTAGATCATTGAAATAATCCCAAGCTCTTATGTAGTGCTTCTCATTTCCTCGTTGAAGTAGCTGTTTGCATTTCCCACTCCAATTTGAAGAAAGGCAGTTGACAAAAGTTTTAGAAGTTTGCAACAGCTACTTTGTTTTCACCCTGACATAGTAAGAAGTAAGAAGACAGCAGTGCCTCTCCTTTCCCCTTGGGGAGGGAACTCACTGTTCCCATAAAACAAGGCTGAACCAAGGCCTGGATCTAGAAGGCCCAGCAGACTAGTAGTCTGCCTGGAAGCGTTTGTGTAAGAGGCAAAGGTAGATGACCATCCTTTGCATCAGGAAGAGGCTCAGGGCACATAGAAGAGAAAGGGCGGCAAAGACCTGGGTTGGGCAGGGAACACAGAGGGCCCCAAAGCTGGTGACACTGAGCACAAGCCCCGTGGCTGTGTGTTGGAACATGTTAGCTTTGCTAATCATCATCTGTATAGCCTAGCTTTTGCCAGCACCAATTGATGATAATTATATTCTGCATTAGCACTGTTTTGCTGAAAGGCTTTCTGGAGCTCAAGCTACAAAGGAGGGTTGCAGCCCTGTGTTTCTTGTCTAGTGTTGAAGGGGTCCATGGCCGGGTGATTGGCCTCATCTTCCTATCAGAACTCCTCAATCCTGCTGAGAGTTTATTTGCTCATTGGCAGCGAGCTCCTCCAAGGAGGGATTGCTCTGCCATTGATTCAGTTGGAAATGTAAGAATGGACCTTGCTGAGTGAATATTTATGTCTGGAAGATGCTTAACATGCTTGGCACACCGCTAGGAATACGTCACTAATAATAACAGTAATACTGTCTCTCTAGTAAAGATCTTTACAAACACAGAAGAGAAAAAAAGCAAGAGGAGTAAAACACTACAGCTGTCCATTCATCCTGGGGCAGTTTCAGGAAAATCCTTCGCCAGGGACAACTTTGAGTTAAAAAAATCCCTTTTGCTAGTGCCACAAGCTCTAACTGGTGAAAAGAAAGGGTCTGTTTGCATTTGTGCTGAAGAGGTAATATTTATGTGTTCCTAATTTTTAGATAAAACCACAGAAACACTTAAGAGGATAAGAAATACAGCTGAATAACAAAGAATAAGACAATGCCAGCTGTGTTCCTGTGGCCTTTAATTTAGTTTTTAGAGCATATGGGGCACAGACACATTAGTCATAGGCACACATGATGTGGCCTTTGGGCTCTGCCTTCTGTCACTTTAGGGTGAGACTGGGAACATTCCCCAGCTCGCCTTTCACCAGTCATTCCAAGTCCTTCAGCACCATCATCACTTCACCACATTATAAATACCTTACCAACTGCCTTGTGAGGAAAGAGCCTGTTATTGTACCCATGTGACTAATGGGAAACTGAATGACAAGAGTATTAAGTGGTTTATCCAAGGATACATTGAAAATCTGGGCAAGTCAGGGAGCTGAACCTGCATCTCCCAAGTTCTGGCCTTTCTTTAAGAAGGCCACTGGACTTTAGCAGAGGATGCCTGCACTCTCCCAACAAGTCTGTCAACACATCTACTTAAAATCTCCAGAATAAAAGCACACAGAGAAATCTGATCCTTTGTGTTAGATCAGTATTCAGAAGAAAAGGCATTAACTCTTTAAATCTCAAATGTTAATTGTTGCCTTTAGATAGCCACACTTTATTGCTAAAAGCTCTGGGTTGCATATCCAAGTTTACCTGACATACATGTGCAATCAGTTCTGTAACAGAATGCAGTAGCAGTCTTACTGCATCCAGCAAGTTTGTAAGAAATCAGAGAACAGCTTATAAAAAGGACAGAGAGGAGATGATTTGTGTATTTGTAGCCTGGCCCAAGCTTTTCTGAAGAGCTAATGGGTGAGAGGGACCAGAAATTCAAACTACCTACCCTATTCTGCTGGTTCCTAATTGTCCCAGCAAGATCCCTAATTATGGTAAGTCATGCAGGAACCAAACAAAGGCACACAAAAAACCATACCTGGAATTGCAGAACAAAAATAGAAAGCACACTGGGAATTCAGATAAAAATATCTGTGCAATTAATGTGAAAGAAGAAAATTTAAAGCTCAGAAAAGGTTTTTCTGCTCTGCTGTTTGAGACAATAGGGATTTAGTAAAGAATTAGTCTCCATCAAAAGGTGAAGGAGTAAGACCGCTGTCAAAGAGGAAAAACATGTCAGAGCCAGAATCTTCACTTGATCTGTGATGTCAGCCTGTCTTTATAAAGCTGTGAAGTCAGTGATGAGGTCAGCACAGTGCCTGGGCGACAGATACGACTTGGCTTTCTTTCGTAGAAGAGTCTGAAGAAAGTGGGAGAATCAAAGGTGATTGTGCAAAGGTGGTGGTCTCCTGAACTACCTCTCTTGCCACCAAGAGGAAAGATGGAGAAAAAGAGGCAATCTAAGAGGCAGTGCTGGAAAGAAAAAGTAAGGGAAGTCAAACTAGGTGCAGAGGACAGGGGAGCCCAGGGGGAGATGTGAGGATTTATCCCAGTGCTGGAACAAATTATTGTGAACATGAATATATAGTAATCATTCTTGGGCTGAAAGTGTGGATCCTGGAATAATTCTCCAAGGCAAAGAAAGTGATCTCAGAATCAAAAGACTTTTCTAATTGAAACTTGGGCTAAGATGAGACGGAAGTGCAGACTTGTTCTTAGCTTGACCTCAGTTTAGGATTGAGGAGGACATTCAAAAAATGACAGAAGATATTTTTTTAAGGGTTATTCTAGTTCAAAGAATGAATGGAGCTTGAAATAACTTACTAAATATAAATACAGAAGACGTATAGGTCAGGAGGGTACTTTTTTGTCCATGTCTGCATCCAAGACTAGATGATCTCTCTCATTAAACCTCTGCTTCTCATTTGCAAAGACTGGATGATACCCCTCGCCTCTTGAAGCTGAGGTAAAGGAGAGCATCTTCCAGGGTGGACTGAGCTATATTGTGCCCTCACAGCTATTGGCCTTGCAGTCATTTTAAGTCTGATGTGAGAATTGGAAGAGAGAGACCGGCTGTGATTTCCATGAAGTAAATCTCCTTTCTAGCAAGGATACTTATTAATTCTCAAAACGTCCCTTGGATTCCTTTACTGTTCTGCCTGCAGACATCAGGCAGGACTTCTCTCTGAGCCTCATGGCTGAATTTTGAAGGCAGATTATCCTCTATTATTTGCAGATACATGTCAGCAGGTTAATGGGAAGGTATGGAGAAGAAAGGACACACTATCTAACGGAGACATGAGTGCCAGGGACTAGTCCCACAGTGAGCTGTGAAAGATCTATGCCACAAATCATGTCAAAAGAAGCAAAAGCTAATGTTTACCTCCCCCTCAGTTTAATGCTCTCAGCTGCAGAGAAACAAAGCAGAAGAGAAATCAGGAATAAAATCCAGTCAGCCACGTGCTGTCAAATGGTTTCACCTGCTCCTGGGAGCACAGGTTGACACAACTGTGAGACACAACCCCCACCACTATCCTAGTCTGAAAAAAGCATTGCATCAGAGGGACAAGTATTGCTGATGATAGAAGTTTTGTGCCAGCTAAATAGCTAAGTGAAGCTATAATAGACTATGGATTTTTTTCTTAAGGAATGCCACTTTGTGGAAGATTACAAATTGCATTGATTGACCAGTTTTATTGAATGGAGAAGGACTCTGAAAAAAATCATTTCCTTTAGATCTTAGACTGGCCAGCCAGAAAGAGTTAGAGCTTGTGATTCCTAAGACTCAATCCTATGTGTGTAAAACAGGGTTAATATCCTTTCCCCACCATCTCTCAGAGTTGTTCTGAGGATACGTCCGTTAAGTGGTAACAGAGAAGTGCATTTTCATAGCACAACGTAAGGCTACTTAGCTGGGTATAACATGGCTATAGGGCACATGTGTTGTTCAGAGCTGGCCCCGGTAAGTTGGCCTAGCACTTCGAGACCTACAGTATGATACTGTGCTGAGAGTACCGGGGAGAAATAGCTGCAGGGAAAACACTGGTTGTGCATTCGGTGCAGGATTCAGTTTGTGGGCAAGATACAAGGGGCAGAGATTCATGTGGAATGAGGACAGTAAGGATGAGCATGTTTGTTTATTTGATCCATGACTGTATGAGATGGTAAGTCCAATTCTAGGACCAGAGTGAATGTACTATGGCCACATGATGCACACTGCTGAAACAGTACATACTTACTCTGCTGTGTCAAATGCTTTTTAAAGAAGTGAAGGGACACTCTGTTCTGGCAGATTGTATGTCATGCACAGTCTGTCTGCGCTTCACTGACTTCAGGATGAGTCAAGTATGGTCTGTCCTTCCACAGCTGGTGTAAGTCCTCTATATGAATTTAACGCTTCCTAAATGCTATCTTGTGAGCTTTGGCTGAAAAGATTATTAAAATGTGATTGTATGCTTGCATCTGATCCAGATGAAATTTGTGGCACAGTGACCCAGTAGTGCGCAGACCATGTATCAATGATTGTAGAGTCAGTGTTCAAGTTCATCAGTTCCCTGTGCAGAGTGCGGTACGGGTTCCTCAGACCAAACAGTTTGTGATCCTGCAGTTGGAGATTATATCACAGTGCCTTACCTCCAACAGGGAACAAAGGTTTCATAGGCAGTTCTAATCCTGGCGTTTCCTACCTGTGAGTGTATGATTTTGTGCCCTTGGTGATGTTCTTTTGTGTGTCATATGATCATAAGTCTATGCTCGTGAGCATTTTGCACGCAATACTTGGATATTTTGTCTATAACTCTTTAACAGTGTGCTTTTGTGTCTTCCTTTGCAGAACTTTTGCTACTGCTCTGTTTGTAATCTTTAGTGATCAATTCTGCTATGAAACAAAGCAGCCTAAGACATGACTGCTTAAGCATCTACAATAATGAGACTAAATGTTTTGGCATTGAGGAGCTGCAGTAAACAGAGCTTCTTTTGTGATGGGTTCCTACTGGAAGTTATTGAAATCTCATATCAGGATTTTTTGTTAAGTTTTAAAACATACTGCTTCCTTTATTACCTGTATCCCTAGCAATTCTCTTTGTCATTCAACAAATTAATAACACAGCTGTGTTAGAAGCCAGTTTTGCATCTGAACTTGAGGGTGACTTTCACCAGAATGCAATTCAGTTACGTACTGTGCCAGATGCCAGGTGCTGGGGCCAACCTGGAATGAATACCAAGCTGGTTGGTTACAGGGCTCTTGGAAGTGGGGCTGCTTTCATGCTTCTGCCAGGAAGGGATGAGCAGCCTTCCTTGCTGTGAGGCTGCTCCCTGTCTCTCTAACGAGAAGCTGCTGGTGGCCATTATCCCACTAGGAGCTACAGCAGCTAACCTGATTTTCAAATGGGAGCTTGCCCTTGGTAAGATCAAAAACCTTCACGCTGCAAATTGAGTGCACTTTTGAATAAAGGTAGCACCTCTCCAGAGCAGTGTCAGGTTTTCCAATGACGTAGCAAAAGTGAATTTAGCTGCTGTAAGTATGAGGTACAGATACTGAGATCTACTCCTATGACGGAAAAGGGAAGGAAGGGATGGAGTATGGATAGGAGGAGCAGTGGTGGTGACCCCACGTAGAGATCAGAGGAGTGAGGACAGATCATGCTGCTAGCCCTGATGCTGGAAATAGCAGCTGTCCGCATACTCTGAACCCAGTCAACCAGAGGTGGCAGCAGCAGAAGACAATCTGGATCTCCAGCACCCTGGAATAGGCAAAATAGGCAGCTGGGTCGTAGCTGGTTTGCATGCTTTGGTTTCCTGCTCTGGGAAGTTAAATGCTTTGTTGATTCCTAGAGCCAGTCCTGCACCTGTCTACACATGGCCTCAATTATTTCTCTTTAGGTTTGCATTGCACTACTTTTTCCCTCTCACTGCTAAATCCCTGCCCATTCTTGTGTGCGGTCCATTGAGAGGGAAAGACCTTACCAGCACTCTCTTGTAACAAGGATGCTCTTTTAGTTCAAATGGTAGCAGTCTGTGTGGTTGTACTGAATGTCTTTGTTTCTATCTCCTGCTGCCTACTTCTGCGTGGTGGGCTACTGCACACGTTTCAGGTCTAGCAGTAACATGATGGATTGTTTCACAGCAGGCATGGCTGAAGCATATGAAAGGACAATAAGCATTCCCCCAAATTGCCAACGAAGGTAAATATTAGCTTCATTAGTGGGGACTTCTCTCTTTTTCATGCCAGCGCATAATTTCAGTGTTGCAACAGCATTTTTAGTTCTTGTCTGCTAACTGCTGAGGCCATGCTGACAGGGAAACTACCCATGTGCCCAAATCCAGGAGAGCGAGGGGAGCATTTTCCCCTGTGTGGCAGCCAAACCCACTTTCTTCCAGCACAGCACAAGCCTCCTACACAAGCTTCATGCTAGAAGAGATAAGAGAGGGGGGTGGCAGACTAGGAAAAGACGGAAGTGTGGCCAGAAGGCTGGTGCCCTGGATACCCCTGGCATGGAAGCCACAGCTGTGTTTCAGCGGTGGCAGCAAAGCACAAGAAACACGAGCAGCACGTCTTTTGTCCCTAGCAGCAGACCAGCACCGACTCTAATCCAGACAAAGTGATAGGGGGGCAGCCACAGTTTTGTCTGGACCCTGGGGACCTGCCAGCTGTTCACAGCTGGGAGCCAAGGCAGTGCTTCTGCGGGAGTGAGGGAATGTGGGCATCATCCAGAGTGAGATGATGAACAGAAAGGAATTGGCAGATGGAAACAGAGAAGGTATCATATATTGGGGAGGTGGTTGATGTTCAGGAATACTTGTCCTGGGGACAGTGCTAGCTTATTGAGGGCATTGGCTTGGAGATTGCAGTGTATTCTGTGATACAAAGGTTAGAAAGAATATTAGGCTTAGCAAGTGCAGCAATAAAGTAGGGAAGCCAAGCCAGCTCACAGAGTAAAACCCAAGAGAGAGTTTAACTATATCATAGGCTTGCATAGAATTGCTTACTAAATTGCTAGGCCTTGCTATTGAATATGAGTTGCAAAGCTTTAAAATGCAGCTTCCTATCCTCTTCCCATTTTCTGATACACAAAGTACATATGGCAGGCTTGTTTGGATCTCACAAAAGGCTGGAGGGGTGTTTCTGTTCCTCTGGAAGAACAACAGGGAGAAGTTTCCCACAGTGAGTCGTGGGCAGGCTGGATTGGAGCAGTGCCCCTGCTGCTCCCATGCACCCTGCTGTCCAAGCAGCCTCCCACACAGAGGGTACCGTGTGCTCGCACGCAGGGAGCGAGTGTGGAATAGCTTGGGTACTGCAAATGATTCCCTCCATCTTCATATGTACAGGCTTTCATCACAGAAAGCTGAGCATCCATGCAGACATTTTCACCAGTTCCACTGTACCAGTTTACTTCCACATCTGAGATCGTGCACTGCTGAGTTTCCCTAAACTGAAAGAGCCCTCTGAAAACCAAGAGGTGGTTACCCAGCCCTTTGCACTGGTTTAAAACTAATCTTTAAAAATTATTTAAAAATCTATTTTTAAAATCCATTTTAAACTTAACTAGTGTCATTTTCTTGCGGTAGCAGAGGCAAAGAGAAGAAAGGAAGGGAAGAGGGCAGAGCTGGACCACCTGTGTGTGTATGTGCATGCTGCCTTTAAAAACAAGGCCTGGCTCAGGCATTTAGATGTAGCTGTTCCTTTTCTCTTTAGGAACCAGTCTAGAAACTTTTATGAGCTGCCAACTATTGATGATATACCTGGGTGGGACAGCCTCAGTTTGGAGTTGCACTAGTTACCTTTTCGTTGCAATTTCAAACAAGACCAGCAGGGCAGAAGTATGCCTGGAGTTGAGAGAGGAGATAAGCAGGTGTCATCATCTCTTAAAATTATGCTCTCTGCCAATGCTCTTTTCCTGTGGACAAGTCATTTAGTTTCTCTGTGCCTGGGATGGTGGCTTGATGACACAGAGTCTTCTGTGGTAATACAGGCTTCAGGTATTGCTGCTTCACTTCCCAGCATCATTATCCTCTCCTTCACTTTCTCCTTCCTCCACAGCTCATTCCTGCTCCTGTGCCACTGCGTGTTACTACTGTGTTCATCATCAGTCAGCATTTTCCCAGCGGTATTATCAGTCTGGTAACTGCTAAGACTATAAAATACAACAACAACAACAAAAAAGCTTTGTTTGTTAGGTTTGTTTGTTTTTCAGTTAGAATAGTTACACCATCTCATTTATGGAGTAGTGCACAGTTGAGGGTCAGCCTGTTCGGAGGTGACGATGGCACAAGGAAGGAGTGAGGAAGAGGCAGAAGCAGCAGTCACTGAAGACCTTGCTGCCATCACATTCTTCATATTGACAAACTACGGCCTCCATTTCAGCATTAAACAGCAATGAGAGAAGGTGCTGTGAGTCATCACTAAAGGATGTTTGCAAAGTGTTTTGAGATCCTTACAGATACCTTGCAGAGAAATGTCCTTGAAGAACAGACATCTCTGTTCTTAACCTACAAGATTTTCTAGGCAGACAGTAATAAACAAGAATTGTTGCAGGTCATGGCTAGCCTTAGAGCATGAACTTGTGCTTGGGAAGAAGATGCCTGGATCATGTAAGAATCACGTGTTTTGAGAAAAAGGAGGGAGGATGGGTTGTTAGGTTGCAGATGCTTTTCTGTTGTCTAATTGCACGAAGGTGGAGAGAAGACTCACAGCTACAGGTCAAGCTTTTGACCCTGTTCAGTATGCAGTGGGCTGAACAACTTTTGTCTAGCAGGCTGCAACTGTTGAGAGCAGTAAGGCTATAAATTGCAGTTACCAGCTTAAATGTTATAATTCTCCCATTCCACCATAGTTGTTTTTGTCATTCTTCTCGCCCAACTCAGTTGTCCCGTCTGTGGTGCTGGCGTGAGCATTTATGTCGTAGTGCTGTGAAGCAGATAGCCATTTTGAGGGGAAAGTTATTTTTCATCCTGAGCTAATTCAGCAGCCAGATGCACAAACCCTGGGGTCAGCTCAAGCAAGAGTGAGGTGCAGGAGCATGAATGAATGACTAAAGGTAAAGAACACCAAGGCTTTGTAAGCCAAGTTAAGCAGCAGTGGTGTCTCAGTCCAACCAGAGTGAAAAAGGGCAATGAGCTCTTGCCTATCTTCGGAAGTCTTGGCTTTTGTCTTTTTAAAAGGCAAATGAACAGAAAATATGCACCAAGACTTGACAGCTAATTACAGCCAGGAGAGAAAAGGAGGAAGGGAAAACATAAACAAGTTGAGCAGAAAGATCTTATAAAAGCATTTTCTGTTGCAGAAATCTGTTTATAAAGGAACACACAGAGGCAGCCCTCTTTCAGTGGGTCCCCTGATTTGGCTGCAAGTTCACTGCTCTCGTAAGGTTCTTTATCCCCCACTGAAGTACTGGAGAGATTCACCATTGCACTCATGCACCAGCCACTGTGCAGCCCAGCTGCCACTTTGGGTCACCCAGCAAGCTGGATCACCTTCCTGATCTGGCTGAAAACTTGCTCAGCAGAAATCACTAGATCTAGCACAAAAGAAGGGCTTGAATCATGCAGCAGCCCAGGGGTTGAGGAGTTTAAGCCAACTGTGAAATCGCCAGGGGGCAGATCAGAGACCTACATTTCCCCATCCCATAGGATACCTAACGTGGGAGCAAGAAGGTAGTGTTTAGTGAACACAGTTGGCCATGTAGTGCACTATACATTATACTAGGCGGATAGGGACAACCAAGCAAGAGCTCTATTTTACAGAAACACTGAGATCAGGGTATTGTTGCATTAAGTGTTTTGTACCTGAGACCGAAGTAGAGTGTGTCTGCTCTGAAAAGCCTCTAAGGCCTCCGAAGACAGCTCCGATGTGATGGGAAAGGTTGTCATCTGCAAGGGACCATTCAGCATCCAGCAGGTAACAACTCCTCTGCAGTGACATTGGTGCTGTTTTGGGGGGGATTTGAGATGGGAGCTCAGTGAGGAGGGAGTTGCTTTTATGACTAGAAGGAGTGAGGGAAGAATAAGGAGAAAAGAGGGAAGAGAAATGAGAATCAGTTGTGGAGGGAGGCTGGTCTGAGGGGATCAGAAAGGAGGATGTAGGAGCAAACTGCTATTGGAGAAGAAATACCTAATTTAAAATTGTAGAGAATGTGGATGACATTGTGAGTACAGCTTTGAGCTTGCTAATGTGATTCTATGTCTGTTCCTGCCAGCCTGCAATACAATGACCTGTGCACCTGGCTCTTTGCAATATGTATTTTATCTTTTCTTTTTTTCTTTTTTCTTTTTTCCACACAAGCCTGTATGGCTCTGGGGTAGAAGACTCCCCATGGCTCTCTAAAGTGAGTCAGTCTTGCATAGTTACTGGTGGTGTGAGGAATATTTATCTTTAGGGGAGCTTTCGGAAGTGGGGGGACAAAAGAAGGGAGGACCCGTGCAACAGCAAAAATCTCTCTTTTTTTTCTTTCTTGTATGCTGCTGCTGTACACTGCTAACCTGTTACCCCAAATACGGCTGTGTTTCAGCAGCAGGAAAAGTCCTTGTAACACTCTGTGGGATCCCATGGGATGGGAAGCACTAGGCCAATGTGAAAATTGTCCTTTGACTGCCAGCTCTGTCCTTGCTCATGGAGTCCGCATGCTCTTCTGACTGGACTCCCCATAGGTGTTATGCCAGCCCAGTTCTGTAGAAATTCTGCATCATTTTGTATGGTGGTGGTTTTGCATGGCACAGATTTAAACATTGCAGGCTGGTTCCCCTTTTTTTTTTTTCTTTATTGCTTGCTTGCTTTTATTTTGCCCTTTGTTTCTTCCACTGCATTGTTCATTTATTTGCACTCCCTTTGTGCCTTGTCTCAAGGCTGTGAGCAACGTCTCAGTGCAGGGAATTCATTGCGCTACAGCGTCATAGTGGAAAGAGCTCCCATTCAGAGACAAGGGAGTATTTTTTTAAAGGGGAAACCATGTTATCCACAACTTCATGTTTGTACAGCGCAATGTACAAAGACTGTCCCCTTTGGCACAACTTTATCTCCTACTGTTTATGACAAAGTATGAATTGAGGAAGAGAGACAAAAGAGCAAGTTGGAGCCTGTTGAAGGGGAGAGAGAGCAAGCAGGGCAAATGTCCAAAGCCACAGACCACGGAGGGACCCTGTGGAGTGCAGCTATGATTTGGTGCAAGACATCTAACAAGCAGGCGGGAGCAGAGAGTAGGGTCTACACCTCTGCGTGAGGTGTCACATTTCTGCTCCCGAGCTGCTGCAGTTTACAGACAAATGCATTCGGTTGGACTTGGTGATCTTAAGGGTCTTTTCCAACCTAAATGATTCTATGATTACCTTGAGCTTGCCTCAGTTTAAACTTGCACTCAGATGTTCAGCTGTGGAATGCAGCAGCTGAAAAGCAGGTACATACCTCTACTTCTGAATGGTGGGAGCGGACAGTGAAGTGGTGTAACTGCCAGGCAGTCCTGCAAAATCAGTCCCTGAATAGAAGTTAGTGCGTGGCGTTAGTTAGTGTGAGGTTCAAGATGTGGGGCCATTGGAGGAGCGAGCTGCCATGTCAGCAGTGAGAAGATTAACTCCAATGGATATGATAAAACAAGGGCTAAATGAAAGAAAAAGCTCACTGCTGTCAGAGTTAAAAATAGGAACAGGGATGCTTGGGAGGGAAAAAATAAGGATGCTTTGTTAACTCCACCGCAATACATTGCAAACACGGTACCTTCTTGAGCCCAGACTGCAAGGTGGGTAATAAAAGTCCCATTGGTGCTCACTGTAGTAGCTTAGGCCTGCACTGAGTTTGGCCTACTAGGGCTCCATGGAGAAATAGGAGATGATGGTGGAAAAGGCAATGGAGACAGCTGGTGCCTGTGGGCAAGAATGGGGAAGGAAACTGAAGGAAAGGTCCTGAAACTAGGCAGAGCCATAGCATAAAAAGCTTTATAAGCAAGGACCCAGATTCTGTGTTGCCTTCTGTAGGTACTTCTGCTGATAGTGGTGTGCAGTCTCTGGCTCGGGTAGCACACAGCAAGCAGCACATGCTGCAAGACAGGAAGGGAGGGTGTTTTGAGCTGGTGCCCTGTAGTGAAAGGAGAACTTGCAGAGTTGCTTAATACAAGTAGAGTTTCATGAAAACGCAGTTTCCTGTCTGTGCTCCCCCTATACAAGTACTTAGCAGTAACTGGCTGGCTCTGTGACTTGGTATTGGTCCTTGGCAAGACTGGGGCCCTAGAGCTGCTCTTGTGTCAATTCACTTGCTGACATTCTGTGGTGGGTTGACCCTGGCTAGATGCGAGGTGCCCACCAAAGCAGCTCGATCACTCCCCCTCCTCAGCTGGACAGGGGAGAGAAAATATAACGAAAGGCTTGTGGGTTGAGATAAGGACAGGGAGATCACTCAGCAACTACCGTCACGGGCAAAACAGACTCGACTTGGGGAAAAAATTAATTTAATTTATTACCAGTCCAATCAGAGTAGGATAATGAGAAATAAAACCAAATCTTAAAATACCTTCCCCCCACCCCTCCCTTCTTCCCAGGCTTAACTTTACTCCCGAATTTTCTACCTCCTCCCCTCAGCGGCGCAGGGGGATGGGGAATGGGGGTTTGGGTCAGTTCATCACACGTTGTTTCTGCCGCTCCTTCCTCCTCAGGGGGAGGAGGACTCACACTCTTCCCCTGCTCCAGCGTGGGGTCCCTCCCATGGGGGTCAGCCCTCCACGAACTTCTCCAATGTGAGTCCTTCCCACAGGCTACAGTTCTTCACGAAGTGCTCCAGCATGGGTCCCTTCCACGGGGTGCAGTCCTTCAGGAACAGACTGCTCCAGCGTGGGTTCCCCATGGGGTCACAAGTCCTGCCAGCAAATCTGCTCCAGTGCGGGCTTCCCACAGGATCACAGCCTCCTTCAGGCATCCACCTGCTTGGGCATGGGGTCCTCTACGAGCTGCAGGTGGATATCTGCTCCACCGTAGACCTCCATGGGCTGCAGGGGGACAGCCTGCCTCACCATGGTCTTCACCACAGGCTGCAGGGGAATCTCTGCTCCGGCGCCTGGGGCACCTCCTCCCCCTCCTTCTTCACTGACCTTGGTGTCTGCAGAGTTGTTTCTCTCACATCTTCTCACTCCGCTCTCTGGCTGCAATTCCTACTCCCCATAACTTCTTTTCCCTTTCTTAAATATGCTATCACAGAGGCACTACCACTGTCGCTGATGGGCTCGGCCTTGGCCAGCAGCGGGTTCGACTTGGGGCTGGCTGGCATTGACTTTATCAGATATAGGGGAAGCTTCTAGCAGCTTCTCACAGAAGCCACCCCTGTAGCTGCCCCGCTACCAAAACCTTGCCATGCAAACCCAATACACATTCACACCTGAACACTTAGATTTGGCTTCCAAGCACTAGTGCTGAAATGTGTAACACACAGAAAGAAGTTGCGTGCAAATACCTATTCCTTGTACCTGAATGAGCTTTTCATGTTTATTCTTCAGGTGGATATTTCTTTGCATATTGTGAGATTCATAGCCTCCATTTCAGAGATCAGTGTGACTTCTAATAAGCAATTAAGTCCATGGCAAGTCAATCACTCTATAATTAGCTCCAATCTGTGTTCCCATTAGCTGCAACATCCTTTACCTGCCATTGAGCAGTCAGCAGTAAAAGGTGTGAAAATCCTTGCGACCTTGGAAATGCATCCAAAAAACTGAAGCAATACCCTCCAGCCAGATACTTGCAGACTACTGAGAACACATAGCAGGAGTTGTCTGTTGGAGAAAACACTGCTGACAAAATACTGAACTGTGGTATTTAGTAAAGCTTAGTTCTTTTTATTAGTCTTGAGAAACTATGACAGGTAATTTAACTGATGGGAAAGTAAGGATAAACAGTCCCCATTAAGGCACTTTTTGTCTGGATGTGTATCAATTTTGAAATAGGCTTGGCTTTACAGGCAGGACCAGATTTTTTTAAAGCCATATAGTGATGTAAAGACACAGGCAGTTAATGGGATTTTAAGCTGCTACCAGGCATTGCAGGGAAGATAGATACCTTACTCCCACTAAATCCTTAGTTAGATATTGTATAAACCAGCTTGCAGCTTGGGTTTGGTTCTCTCGCTGCTGTGCCTTTATGTACCTGTTGCTTTGAATGGATCCTATCTAGTGTTTCTTTAATATGCCACAACGCAGGGATAAACTTGGAAGCTAGTTATTCATCCCAGTAGTATTCTCTTGCTTTTTTATCATCTGATGGCATTTTCCATCAGATGCAAAAGACTATTAAACGTGCATTGCCACAGAGAAAACAGCTCTCTTGTGTTCCAGTTAACAGGTACCTTCTAGAGTGTGAGCAAAGCTGAAGACAGGCAGGATTTAGAAGGAAGAGTGTTCCTCCTCAGTGCTTCTCCCCACACACTTTTAATGGCAAAAATTGCCACCGACAGAAAGATATTAACAGTGAATAGTCTGGACAGCCCATCAAAACCATTCAGGAGGTCTATACAGAGCACGGGTATCTATAATCAGCTCATTTTTAACTCTGTGACTCAAACAACTGTGTGCTGATAGCAGCATTATCCTAATAAGAGAAAAGCTGTTCCTCTGCAGAGCTCCCTGGCTTCCTAAGTCCTCCTTCGCATCCAGCTATCTATCTGCCCTGCTGGAAGCCGTGTACCTCACTGTGGTTTGCGCATTTCTGTCTCTGAGGCAACACAGACTAGTTGTGCCAGAGCAAAGGGCCATGATGAAAAGGGGCAGAGGTTATATGTGCATGGAGGAAATCTTTCAGGCGTGGTAGGAAGATTCATATGTAAAAGGTGCCGAGTGGGCATCCAGCACTATACCAAAGAGCAGCATACTTGTGAAGGGAAGAAAAAAAAGCCAAGTTAGGGGGCTGATCCTACAAAGACTTTTGGGGTAGTAACCTGTTACTAAAGCTGGGGGGAAGAAAGTAAAAAATAAATTTTATTCTGCAACATTTTTATTTTTGTGTGTGGTTTTAAAACAGAACCATAATGTTTTCCCTAAAGTATAATTTTTCAAATGTGTAATTTAGGTTCAGCTGGAGCATTCAGAGTGGCTCAGGGTGCTTTTCCTTCTCACTATTGACCTTTTGCTTCATATAAAGTTTAAAAATGGAAAATTCTCTTTTTCCATTCTGCTAGACACAATGTCATTGCCGTCAGCGTGTGCTCTTGCAGAGAAGGTGCAACTTTCCCTTGTATTTTCCCAGGGAAAACATTTTACTGAAATATGTTTGGGACTGTGCTGTGAATGGCTTGTGCACACCCTGTGAAAGGCTTGGTTGCATTATGGGGAGCTGGAAGGGTCAGAGGCGCCTGCAATAGTTCTCCATGCAACGAGCCATTTTCTGCACTGGGTAGATTTCATGTGATTCAATTTACTGCATTCTCCTAGAGAATTCTCTAATTTACTGCCTCCTCCTAGAGAAACTGATGCGTTATGGTCTAGACAAGTGGTCTGTGTGGTGGGTGGGGAACTGGCTGACAGGCCGCACCCAGAGGGTGGTGGTAAATAACTCCCTTTCAAACTGGCAACCTGTCACAAGTGGGGTCCCCCAGGGACCGATATCCCAATGCTGCTTAATATCTTCGTACGTGATCTGGATGATGGGATCAAGTGTACCCTGATGAAGTTTGCCAATGATACCAAACTGAGTGGGGAAGCAGACACTTCAGAAGGGAGAGCCACCCTGCAGGAAGACCTGGATAGACTGGAAGAGTGGGCTAACAAGAACCTTGTGAAGTTCAACAAAGGCAAATGTAAGGTCTTGCACCTGGGAAAACATAACCCAGGAGCGCAGCACAGGCTGGGATCTACCCAGCTGGGGAGCAGCTCTGTGGAAAGGGACCTGAGGGTCCTGGTGGACAACAAGCTCAATATGAGTGAACAGTGTGCTGCTGTGGCAAAGAAAGCCAACGGGATGCTGGGTTGCATCAACAAGGGCATCACCAGCAGAGATAAAGAAGTCATTATCCCACTCTACTTGGCGCTTGTCAGGCCACACCTGGAATAGTGTGTTCAGTTTTGGTCCCCGCTATACAAAAAAGATGTAGACAGGCTGGAGAGGGTCCAGAGAAGGGCCACAAAGATGATCAAAGGACTGGGAAGCCTGCCATATGAGGAAAGGCTGAGAGAACTGGGTTTGTTCAGCCTTGAGAAAAGAAGGCTTAGAGGAGACCTTATCACCATGTTCCAGTATTTAAAGGGTGGCTACAAAGAAGATGGAGACTCCCTTTTTACAAGGAGTCACGTGGAAAAGACAAGGGGTAATGGGGTACAAGTTACTCCTGGGGAGATTCCAATTGGACACCAGAGGAAAATTTTTCACAATGAGAACAATCAGCCATTGGAATAATCTCCCCAGGGAAGTGGTGGATTCCCAACATTGGACAATTTTAAGATTCGGCTGGACAGGGTGCTGGGCCATCTTGTCTAGACCGTGCTTTTGCCAAGAAAGGTTGGACCAGATGATCCTTGAGGTCCCTTCCAACCTGGTATTCTATGATTCTATGATTCTGGCACTGGCTTAAAATGACCCAAAGGAAAGCTCACCATTCATATGGGGTGTCTCACCTTGGCATGGAATAAGGAACAGCTGCTGCATATTCAGGGCACCCCTACCTATTTCACAAATACTGCTCTTCACAGACAGATGCTAACTAGGCACTGCAACTGTTACAACTTGACAGAGTTCCTCAGCAGTTCCCCAAAATTTTATGCCTGAGGGAACATATCCTATGTCATTACATCAGACAAATGGGTTTGAACCTTCTTCCAATTTGCCAGCCACTAAAAATTCCAGCAGAGGTGAGGGCTCCTGTGGGGAGAGGTTTGCTTTTCTTGGTCTTTATCCATGGAGTCCTTAAAAATAACTCACAGACCCCTGGGATCTCACATACTGTGGGTTGAAAACCACAGTACTAGATCAGTAAACAGATCCACCGGTGAAACGAACAGATCTATTCCTGGCTGCAAGTAGTGCAGAAGTAGGGTGTGAAGTTAGTCCTGTTTCATTTGTTTGTTGTTAGGCAATGTGTTCTTGTGGATAAAGCACCGGTCTGGCAGTCAGGAGATTGGGTAGCAAACAGGACCTATAGTTGTGCAACATGCTCTGCAAAGCAGAAAGCATGTTTGATGCTTGTGGAGAGATGAGACGGGTACTTACCCCAATATTTTAGAGCCATAGAAGCAATATTGGATATAAAACTGGCTTCTGAAAAGGGCAAATAATGAAGCATGGTAGTTGGATGGGAGAAGTTCTGAAAACGACCTTTCCTGAGATACTGTGTTACTACAGAGAGACATTTTTCTGGGACATCAACAAAAGCGGGTTTCCTAGAGTGATGACAATAGTAATAGTACTGAAGATTTTGTGTTTCCATGTCCCAGTGCCACCAGATCAAATTTCCTCTTCAGTGTGTAGAAGACCTGCTTCTCCTGTATTACATGAGGCAGTAGGAGCATAGTACTTCATTGAGAAGTTCAGTATGTCTCCAGTTAAAACTGCATGAGCTGGCTGTGGTTCAGCCTACTCTTTAAAAATGCCATCAACCTTTTAACTTTGTCAACAGGCTTCGGAAGAGCATCACATTCAGCTAATAAAACACAAGGGCTAAATTTTCCATTCCCCTTCCAAATTGCTGTCTGAACACAACCTGCTGGTATGACATCATTACCACATCTTATACCTCCTCAGTAAGCTACTGGGCTGATGAAGCTATCTGTAAGAGGTCATGAAAGTTTTTGCAAGAGTTTTGTGGAGAAGTGACTATCCAGGAGTAGGAGAAAGTCTCATCTTTCTACTAAACATGCCTTCAGCCTGATGGATAGAAATACAGGAACCGTCTGGATATTGCTTTTCTAAGCTGGGATAGGTAAATGAGGGTGGCTCTCTTGCTGTTTGGATATGCCTCAAAATGCTGAACTTGGTTCCTGCAAAGCTGCTGCTAATTCTTCGTATCTCACAATGCCAGACTGTTCTAAGTGGTTCTTGCTGCTGTCCTGAACAGCCAGTTCTTGCAGCTGGGTATTTGGAAAGCAGAGTTTGTTTTTAGTGATCAGTTTTAACTGTGGACTAAACAAGGGTTTCTCCCAGAAGGGGAGACAGTATAGGAAGATCTTAAACCATTTCCATGGTTGGAAATGAAAGCTTCCAAACCTCTTCAGAAAGGACTTTCTGAAAGAGAAGACACAAAGAGGCGAGGACTATGTTCTATCATCTCTCCAAGGAATCAGTCCTAATTTGGTGGATGACGAGAACAGCATGCTTGAGATTTAGTCTGTGTGAGGTCCAGAAGTAAGGGATGCAGGAGCATCACTTTTGTAAGTACACTGAGTATTTTGAGCATAATGTCTGCATTCTGGCTGTCCTGCACCAGAATGAATCTGGATTCTTTCCACTGCAGACGGAGAGACAGAACATCCTGCAGTTGACAGCTGAGTCTTCATTTTTGGAGGCAATCAGGGACGATCCCAGACAATCACCCGTGACCCACGGCACTTGTATGCAGTTTTTATTCTACATCTGACCTCACATCCCCTCCATATATCTGCTAAGCACTGCAGATGTCACATTGAGTCCTAGGACTTGCAAGTGGAGAGTACTTGTCTAATAGTCTTGTAACTCCTGGAAGGCTTCTCAGGAGCAGGATGTGTTGTTCGGGTCTGATATTGCCTTTAGTGTGTCTGGCCCCCACCTCCCTTTTATCACACATACTCATATGGCATTAGAGACCTGCCTCGCAGCCATTCCTCTGCTCTCATTTTGGTGTAGGTCCCTGCTTTTTGGTTTGGAGACCAAATACAGTGACACTTGGCATTTACAAAACCATGTAGCCTGTGCAGAGTATTGTCCAGGTATGAAGCTGCTGACCCACATGCCATCTGTACGAATTAGGTCACCCTGGCTGTGTTTTGTCTTCATAGTACAAATAAGGGAAATGACTTATCCTTCTGGAAAGTGGGCTGGAAGCGAGTACAAGGATTTTAGTCCCAGAAGGACTTGCGCTGCTTTATTTACCAGCCCGAAGTGGGGATAATAAAAATGAAGGGGGGGGGAAAATCATAAAGTGCAAGGTGCATATTGTGCCCCAGCAAGAGGATGTGGTGTGTATGAGCCAGGGCACTGCCTCTAAACAGAAGTCTGTATTATCATGACAATACTGGGAGATCCCAGCAAGAGGCAAGCCTTATTTTACTGATCTGCAAGTAAATGCATAGAAAAAGACCATTCCTGCCCCACAGGCATTACAGTAGATTTGCTGGGAGGGAAGCAGGAAAAGGATTCAGCCCTTGGAGAACTGAGAGGAGGTATGACTTTTCCCAAGTTGTATTAACACTTGTGGCAGAGCCAAGACTTAAACCCCTTCCCCCCTTCAGTGCTTAACCATCCCCTCTCC
This sequence comes from Gymnogyps californianus, assembly GCF_018139145.2. Taxonomy (NCBI): domain Eukaryota; kingdom Metazoa; phylum Chordata; class Aves; order Accipitriformes; family Cathartidae; genus Gymnogyps; species Gymnogyps californianus. The sequence goes on from NC_059471.1 coordinate 125,835,424, forward strand.
AAATGTCCCTCCATGGCTGTGCCTGCAAAGCTGCCGTTCTGAAGAGCATTAGGATCTGCCTCTGAAGTGACTTCAGTGCAGTTTCTCTCTTCCTCACCCCCGCACCCCCTCTCATTAGCTTGAAAACTCCTATTTATAAACCTGCTCAAGCTTGCTTGTTCAGGGAGGAGGAGCCGAAACACTCAGCACACAGACTAGGAGACTCAGCAGAGATGCAGGCAGAGCTACTTCTCACTCAAAGGGTAATAACCAGATGGAACAAGTCAGCAGGAAGAGTGCCTGAAATGTCACAGAAATGAGATCAAGCAACAGCTAGAGCTTTGTGTCTGCAGGCAGAAGGGGGAAAATCACAGGATCTCAGGAAAGAGTAAGAAAGAAGGGCTGAGTGGAAGCAAAATATTTAAGTGGATAAGCACATTGGACTAAATGGCCTAATCGCCTCCCCAGACCATCACACTTCCATTATGCAGTTTTGATGCTCTCTCCCAGCCCCTCTGACAGTGATGAACAAGAGGCCCAAAGCTGGCTTGCTGTGAAAAAGTGTGCCAGGCTACTAACTGTGGAGTGGCTTGTCACCTCTGTTGTTAAACAGATCACTCGCCTCCCTGAATCTCACTGAGATGCTGTTTGTAAGCCCAACACTTGTTACACTCAGGCTTGCCTGCAATTTCTGTAGCACCTGGTGATTTTGTGCTGGCAAGCTAGAGAACAGGCTGATGACAACTTGAACCTCTGTGAGGGGAAAAGTGAGTACCTAAATAGCTGTCCTACATTGTATGGCACTATATACAACATCCTGACTTCCCTTAGCTTTCCTCCTGACTATATTTTATGGTAACGATACAGACATGACCCAGCTATCTCTGCTTTTCTGGAGAACCACAGGACAATTATGAAAGACCAGACAAGCTCATCGGCTATGAAGAAAGAAAAAAAGCCAGTTCCCAAGTTTTATGTAAAGAATAAACAAAACTGCAGTAGCCCATAAGGAGTTACATTCATGGGGAGAAACAGAATCACATTGTTCAAAAAATCAGAGGAGAACAAAGAGGTTCAATGAGAATCCAAGACCAAAGCCATTTCTGCTGAGGGGCCTGAATCCGCATGCTAACATAACCTCACCTCTTCCCCTTCCGGCTTACCAAATGATGTCATGGACCTCTTCGTGCTGGCACGCAGGCTCCTCCCTGAGCTGCTTCTCTTCCCTGGGCTTCTGAGCCAGTGGAGGGCAAAGGACCTGCTGTCCTGAGTACTCTGCTCTGCTCTTCTCCAGTCTCAGTTCCTCCCGTTAGTCTCAGTAATACCAGATTAACTCTCCTTGACATCTATGCTCTTAGGTGCTTTGTCATGTGATACATTATTACGTTACTTAAAAAAACATTTTAATGCCCACAATCTTACCATCCTGAAGTTCCAATGTATTAAGCAACAGTTTACAGATCTAGTAAAGGACAGTCATTCCCATAAAATGCTCACAAGGTGTCAAAGACGAGACACAACCGGTGAATGAAACAGGTAGACTGAGGGGATGAGACCAAGAGTTAGGTAACAAAAGTAATGTGATGTGCACAATTGTGGCATTTTCATTCTGATTATTTTAATGATGGTGTGCTGGACATACCAGAGTACTGTGAAACTCTCATGATAATACCAAAAAATTTCTAAAAAGAAAGGTACTGAATTGGCCTATATGTAATTGCTCTCTTTGCTGGAGAAAACCTGATCCAGTTTGTGGTATCATCTGACATATCTTAGGTATTTAAGAAGCTCTCTGCTAACATCAGAGAGAAAAACATCAGCCTATCTAGAGCATGCCTCTGTGTCAGACACAGACTGAAGTGGGTTTAGAAGTGAGCGATGAAAACTGTCACAGGTCTAAAAAATCGGGCCAAAGCAGAATGATTGAAGGAATTGGGTTTGCTGGGTTTAGGAGAAAGAAAAGAGGGGGAACATGGACAACTGTCTTCTAATGGAGCTATAAAAAGAACAGGGATTAATTGTTCTCTGCTTCTGTGGCAGGAGGGGTATGCAACAAATAGTGGCCAGCTTTGTTTGCATAAACAAAGATTTTGGTTAAGTATCAGAAGTAGATTTATTCTGAAAATAGGAAGAGAGAAGCAGTGAAGCAGCCTTGAAGGCTGTGAAGTCCCTGTTTATGGAGTCCTTTAAGAACAAAGCTTCATTAGTCAATGATGGTCTAGGCATCTTTACTTTGTTGTAAGGAAGGTCCTTCCAGCCCAATATTTCTATGATTTCTACTAAGTCTACAGTTCTAACAGCAAGGCTGCAAGCTATAATCTCATTATATAAGTAAAGCAAAATGGAAATCTCCATTGAGTTCCCAATGACCAACCCTGGAAAGGGAAACAGGAGGTTTGGGGAGAACAAATGCCACAAGAACCTTTAAAGATTTATAGGTGTAATTTGACCCTGTAGTTTCAGGAGCATCTGTGAAGAGGGGCCTGGGTTGAGTGGGCTAAAGAGGGAAAAAAGCCCTACTGCTTGTCCTTAATTTTGTGAAGGGATGAACTGGAGGAGATGGGCTTGTCCTGTGTTTAAACAGGCAGCTTCAAGGCTGGCAGCAGGATCCAGCCTGCATCTCCGTGACTACACTCACAAATGTGCAAATAACAAAATTCACAGTAACAAAATGGTATTGATGGAAATACCCTGACGTAGCTAAAGTGGTTCACTATTTCAGAGCTGGAATAGGAGAGAAATTTGTGAAATTAGGATGCCTATATTCCTTGTCCAAAGTCAAGGGGAAAAGCTGAGCAGCACACAGGTAAAACAGATGGATTGTAAATTACTTTATCAGTAACCTGTGGTATAAGCACTACATTTAAGGTTGTTGAGTATTTTTAAACAGCATCCACTGGGCGTGAGTTAAAACATTAGATTTACTCAAGTGTAAGTTCTCTTAGTTAATAAAACTACATATGAATTGCCACTGTATACATGAAAATCTAGTGTGTTTGCTTTGAGATAGCTTCATTAGGTTTCTTTCTTCGTCCCAAGTCACTTGCTGATTGTTCATATTTCTGTGGTCTCAACATTTTTGGTTTTGCTTATTTTTTTAAAAGGGTTTTCCGTGTCAAATATAGAGGTTCCTAAACAGTGATAGACCATGACCGATGGTCCTACCTTAAGCTCTCAAGCATGTGCGTAAGACTTGAAACACTGTGGGCTTCGCTCTGGTAGATGATAAGAACTGTGGCTCCAGTCCAACAAACTGTATTTGTCCTGGGCATAGTCTGATTCAGCTGGACTACTTGCACGCTCCAATCTAAGCACCAGGAAGGAGAGCAGTTAAATCAGGACCTGTTGGGATAAAGAGAAGCAGTGCAGTTCTGATCATAGTAATGAACTGCACCCCCTTGTCTTTGGTGCAGTTCCTCTGATGTATGCAAGGGTAAGTGAAACTGGATCTGGATCGGTAAGATCCTTTCTTGCTTTAGACTCCAGCCTTCAACATGATCTCTTTCACTTGGAATAATGTCAGTTAATTGAGATAATAGGTACTTATCACTGGTTTATGACAGAAAGAAGTTGCTCAGGTTCTGTAAAAAATAATTTATCTTTGTGTTAACAGAACCTAATTAACATATCTCCTCCAAGAAGATGAAGCTTGGAGTATCTAAAAGTCCTCTCTAAAGTCCACAGTGGTGAAAGGAGCAGGCTCTGCCATGCTCCCATTGTTAATGGCTTGGAAGGATGGACTGCTTAGCCAGGTTGCTGTGAATTGATAAGTCTCAGTCCAGCTCACGATAGACTATGGTCGATCTCACACCTGCTCCACGTGAACATCCTTGCTGAGCGAGGGACCCATTCTGGAAACCTTCTCAAGCTGGGAGACTTAAAACTGAGGCAGTATGCTAAGGCTGCTAGCCTGCTAAGGATTACAACTTTAATTCCAGGCTCCCTGCATCCTGTGGTGTTACGCAATTAGACAGATGATGTTTTTCTAGGAGTCCCCTGAGATACAGCAAGTTGATGCGACTTCTTAGCTGTAAAGGCATCATGAGGAAAGTACTTCATAAGTGCCTTTGTCAGATGTTCTTGGCACAGGTATAACTATTGTAAGGATAAGCTATGTTGCTATTTATCTTTAGATGGCATTTACTGTTATTGTTGCTCCCTGCTACCTGGTCTCTCTCCTGTTTTTTCCATCCCCTCCTTCCCTAGCCAACTCAGCTCTGAAAGCAGTATGTTGTGGCCCAGCAGTGCATAAAAGTAGCTGTACTGCATCCGCATTTAAACTGGGTACATCAGTGTAGCAGCATGCTGCAGAGATCTGCGAAGGAGCCTTGGCTCAGCTCGGCCCTGCCACAAGCATCTCTGTCCCATGCTCCACTGCACAGTGCAGAGAAGCCCAAAACCTGATGGGAAATCCACAGATCAAACTGTTTCAGAGTTCAGATCCATCCTAGGGTCTAGATGTTTGTCGCCACTTCTCTGCCTCTCAGAGCTTTGTTCAGCGTGGCCCAGAAATGAATAATGCAAAAGACTATTTGAATCGTGGCCTTTGCTTGTTCTCAAGTTTCTTGGATGAACGGTAGTTTACTGTAATACGCTGCAGCACCAGAAATGCATCTAGGACTATTTTTCATCCCTTTCTTGCTTCAGAGTAGCAAGGTGTGGCCCACTGAACAAGATTAATGAAAATGCAGATCATCAAGTCCAGAGTTCCTGACTTAGAGAAATGGACACTTTCTGTTTCCTGCCTCTCCCATACAAGCTGCATAGCCTGGATCTGAAAGCTGGTTAGCCAGCCTCTCTGGCGGTCAGCTCTTTGCAGTTAATCAATCCAAAAAGACCTAACTTGGTGCAGAGCTATAGGACCTCATACAGATGGTTACTCAGTAGTGCTTATAGTATGATGACAGGAGAAGGCAAAAAAAAAAAGGAAACAACTAACACAAGGTTGTTGCAAACTGCAAAATGAGAAGGAAAAGCACTGTTCTTTCACATACACTTGTAATTCTCTACTATTTGCTCTCTTTGCTGTTCTCTGCTCCTTCCATAGTCTCTCAGTGTGTAGAATAATGATCCTTACATTGCATAACTTACAGTGTTGATGTCACTGTGGAATTTGGTGCTTGGCTGTTGGATTTTTTTTTATTAGATGTAGTGATTAGAATCTAAGCAGTGATCATAGCTTTAAAACTTCTATAAATATGTACTGTTTCCAGTGGTATTTTCTTTGTATTTGTTAAATATCTGTCTGATTCAGAACACTTATCACGACTTGGGAGAATGAGTGTGTATGGAGAAGCACGGAGGGGAGGTTTGGATTTTAAAAGCCTTGTCAGATGACTTAAGGGCAGCAAATTTGTACTGTAGGGTAAGGTGCTTTATTTCTTAGGATACTGACAACTGGAAAATAGCTTCCAGAAGAAACATATGATCTCAAAAATATCAGTAAGGAGGTATGATGTGTCTTTTCATTGCATTGGTGAACCAAAGCTAGCCCAAGGCTAGTGAGAACTACTCCTATTGAACTTGCTGGGCACTGTGGAAAAGGGGTTCAAATTCCAGTGCCTGGGTTCCCAAACACCAGGTCACCAGTGAAGGATCAGGAATCAGTGTCCACCTTTTCTTTACCTACATGAGATGAGGAGGGGTCCCAGGAAGAGGAACGAGGAAACTGCACTTCAAGTGAATCCATTTCTGTACATCTGATTCATCTGCTTATGTGGGGCTGAATTGGAGTATCCCACCGAGGACAGTAGGCTAGGTCACATGAGGAGGGAAGCCTATCCTTCTGTATGTATTTGATTTGTTCAGTTTTGGGGGGCTGTATTAAAACCACGTGCCACAGGAAGGACAGATTCCTGTCCTAAAAGAGCTGATTTTCCCACTAGGCTACAAATAGTGTTTTCCATGTTTCATTTTGGGTGTGCCTTTCCTTGGCACATCTGGCTCTACCTGCAGTTGTAGTTATTCCAGATAAGGAGTGCTTTTTTCTGGTTTAAGATAAGCCACTTGTGTACTAGGTTATAGGTGCTGCTCAGTGTTACCTTGACTGGTCTCTTCAGTACTGTTCGCTCTCCCTTTTTATGGCCATCTTGTCTCTTCAGGTCTTGTCTCTTCAGCTTGACAGTGTTTCTGTCTCTAGCTCTCTGCCTGTATAGTCCTTGGAAGAGCCTCTTATCATGAGAAAAAGAAAATATTTTTTTTGACATTTCCCAGCATGTGTTCATGGGCACATGCAGCAGGTATGTCCTTGGGAGCTATCAGCTCAGAGTCTCTGTTTCAAAATGCGTTCTGGAACACATTGATCATTCTGGATAAATCATCTATAGGTATTTCTGAGACACCTACACCTCATTTATCAGTTCAATGTCATTTGACATTTTCTCTTGTCCTTTCACCAGAAGAGAAAAAAAACGAGTGCACACAAAAGGGTCAATGTTTTTGAAAGGTCAGTAATTCCAGATGAAATGCAAACCTAAGGCTTTAAACAAAAAATCTCCATTGAGCAATAAAGCACTTAGAGTTTGACTTCGTTACGCAAGAGAGAAACTTTCCAGCTGGCTGGCAGTGGTTCCGAAGGGTGTCTGTGTGGTTATTGATTAATTAAATCTATTGTTACTCACTTCTTTCATTAATCCAAGTGTTTTCTCTTCACTTGTGTCCCTGCACAACCTTGTTTTAAAGACTTGGAATCTGTCAGAGACAACTGCTTTGAATATCAGGTTGCTTATTTGAAATGCTAACTCTTCCTGTCTCAGAAATTTCTAGGTGTGGCATTTAAGACCTCAGAAAAATGAGAAAGCTGCTTAAAGTTGAAGGTGTCTCCAGTCTCATGTTCAGACCTGGAACTCTGTGTCATGCACAACAGAGAGGAGGGCGCCAAAGGCTGGACCAGAGAGGTGGCTCCGCTGCTTTGTGTAGGACTGTGCTCAGTGCCGGTGCCGAAATGCAAACCCTGTAGGGGATTCCCTGCTGAGGTGAGGGGCAGACGCCTCTAGTGGGTTGACACTTGCTGTTCGGGATTATAAATCTCTGGTGGAGTTGTGTGGAGGATGGGATAGCAGTATCAGCAAGCCAGCAGTACAGTTTTGCTTCTCCACATGCCCACCTCTGCCCTTATGAAAATTTCCAAATAGCCTTATACCCATGCAGTTCTCTGCTCAGGGTCCCAATAACCAAAAACCCTGAACAACACTGCTGCCCTGGCAGTAGGAAGCTGTGTCTAAAAACCCAGAGAAGAGCCCGGCTTTTGCTAAGCCACCCAGTCCCTGGCGTCTCTGTTTGCTGTACTGAGGGTACTTTGTTCGCTGGTCCCTGGCCCAGCGCCACTGACTCATGTCACACAGGAAGCTGAACCCCTGCCAGCTGGGAACCGCTTCTGGTCGCTATCTCCAGTCCTCGGTGCTCGACTGGAGCCTGTTAACCAGGCTCCTGACCTGCCAGCCTTGCAGGTCCCAGGCATTTGCTTTCCCTTTCGAGCCCTTGAGATAGCAGAGTCTGTTCTACTGGGATGAATGCGTTTAGGAAATGCCAAATCTGAACGAAGCACCGCTGGGTACTGGGAATTTTCAGCTGCAAGACCTCAATCCTGACTGGAAACATTTGCCAGAAACTAGGATGGACTGAGTTCAAGCCCAAGAGCAGGGCAGACCTCCTTGATAAAGCTTCCCCACAGCAGCAATGCTCATTAAGAGATTCTTTATCGCAGTGGCCACAAGTCACTCCTGCTTCCTTCCTGCTGTATACCAGCGTTATTTCCAGTGAAATACAGGAGTCATTTCAAGGGTAAAACTGCAGCCGTCAGTCAGGTCAAGAGAGCACCATCTCCACCTTTCTGAAGCAGGGGAAGGGAGGAGACACTTTCAGTTCATGACTATTTGGCGGCTTCATAGTTTTGTTTGGTAGAACATAAAAGAGACCTGGAAATTTCAGAGGGCTATTTTAGGAAATCCTTTGCAAGTTCCTTTAGGAGATGGGTTTTACCTTAACAATTCAACTAATTACAATTAGTCACTCGATCCTGTAAGCAGAAGGAAATTGTATCATGCATATTTCATACAGGATTTACTTAAGTATTCTGCTTTTTAGCTCTTTGGCACCTGCTGTTAGTCCTTTTGCCTGTAATTTCAGCTGGCAATACCGATGCCTTTGTACCAGAGAAGTAGGCTTCCTCTTCTGAAGAGCTTAACAACAATAGTGTCTGCTGGCAAGCTCAGTTCTTATAAAAATCAGATGCAAACAGAATATGCATAGGTTGGTCTTCCAGTCCACTCAGATGATACACAGAAAATGTTTGTGCCTGAGGATGTCCATTTTCCCTCAGCTGTATCAGTAGCTATCCAAAGATTACCTTACTGGTAACAGTAGATCGCCCTGGTTATAGCAGTACTGCTAATAAACACTACAGTAAACCTTCATGCAACATACTACCAGGAAGGCCCCCTACTTTCCCTGAAGCATTTAAAAATGGGACTTTTTAACCATTTCCTAGCCACAGCAATGTGTTGGCCATTGTGAGTCCCTCCAGGGGAGCTGGCAGGGGGGCTGGCACAGCAGATGGGGAGGAGCAGCTGGTGATGTGTTTCACTGGCGTGCTTGCTTAGCAGTACAAATGTGTTGAGCACTGAGGAAAGTTGCAGTCAATTTGGTGTAAACAAAGTAATATATTTTGGCATAATTGCAGTAATTATATGGGGATGCTGCTTTTAACTAAACAGCTGTTACCTTTTTCTGATTGAATTAAATAGTAACAAGCCTGCGAGGCTTGCTATTACTCTCTCTTCCTTTCTTGCTTAAATCTTTTCTCCTGTTGTCTGTTTTATCAATCAGTGATTATGCCTGAGGATTTTGCAGTGTGTTTCTTTGGTCAGATTAGAAATGTTTGTGGTGTCTTGCTCTCTAAAGCCTTGCACACACAGGGCAATTTTCCTGGAGAAGTTCCTCGGCTGCCCCTGTTCTGGCAGCCGCTTGCGCTGCTCCGCTGCTGCCCTGACCTCTGTAGAAGGCACTGATCCTGGAAATAAGTTGATCCTGATCTGAATAAGCCTGTCAGTAGAAGCAGCCGATGCTTTGCTACTCATAATGCAGTCTCTAACACATAGGAATGAAGGCTCAGCATTTCCCTGCATTAGGGTGGTGCTTCACCTGCTTTTGCAGTTGTGTTAGAGCAGCATAAGGTGCTACGACCAAAGCAGATTTAGGCAAAACCATTTAACTCTGTACTATATCAGGTGAAGAATTTGACTGTTACCATCTTCCACCTGAAAAGCCACCACAAGCAGTGGCGTGGGTGGTAAGGTTTACAAACTGCACCGCCTGATAGCAGGGCAGTAGCAGGAGTGACTCTTCCAGCGTTGCATCCCTTCAGATCATTTTCCGTTGCTTTCTTGTCATCTTATCCTCACTCACCCTCAATGTTTTCCTCATTGCACTCTTCAAATATTTCTTTGTTGGTGTTTCAGGTCACCTTAGTGAAGCTGGAAGAAAAACTACTTTTGAAAGAGCAACAGTGACAGTCAGCTCAGCAGCACAACTCCTGTGTACTCAACTCCGCCAGGTTCCCTTGAATGCAAGTGCCTGGCCCCACCTGACCTGTGGCCCCAAGCAATCCTGTCTTTGTATTGGCTTGAATTTGCTGCAAATAGGTCACCCTATCTAAGAAATACCATAAGAAAAGAATCCTAAACATTTTAATTTGCAGGCATTTCTGAACTGGCAATACTCTTGGACAGTGCATGGTAGAGCTTATAAATAGCACTTCGAGTGCCCGTGATGTCACAAACCACAAGAGCGTCTGACTTGTGATTTATTACATCAGATCGTGGCTTGTTCATAGGCGTGTAACTTGCAGCTTATTTACGGTCAGTACACCCACTATTATTCCTAAGCCATCCCACTGTTGAACAGATAGATACATAAATGCTGCCTGCAATTGAAACAGTAAACAACCAATTAAAAGTTTAACTTCTTCCTTTCCAATCTCTTCCTATATTATTAACTGAGGATACTGTTGCTTAAATTAAGGTTGTGTGAGATAATGACAAATAGATGTTCTTTCATTTGCCCATGTATCACATTTGCACAAACAATACTTGTAGATATTTTGAGTATTTATGCTCAAAAATAATTTCTCATTAAAACTGCATTTATTTGAAGACATGTTCTTTCCTTTTCTTCAGTGCAAGATTGTTGTTTTGCAAGATTTCCTGGAATAAAATAGTGAAAGCTCATTTCTAGAATTTAATGAAAGAAGAATTTTAATTCTTGTTATAGTTCTTGACACTGCACACATATGCACATAAATTGGTTTACCTAAACAGCAGTTTGCAAAACCAGAGTTGGACAATGTAATTAAAAAGGAAAAAGCTTAGTATTCAGATTAATTAACCTAAGAAACATTCAAATTTTATGTCTCATATTTTTGGTGGGGGGGAGGGATCTCATTGACTTTGGCCATGTTTTGGAAGAGGTCACAGTTCAGATTTAAATACAGACCAGTATAAACCTCAGGCATTAATGAATCCTGAATGCAATGATTTTAAGATTTGAAAATTCTTTGTCCTGCTCATGTTCCCTAGTATTTCTGAGTTCCAGGGATGACTTGGTTTCCAATAGCCCAGTCACAGAGAAAGGCACCCAGCTGGAAATCTACTGAAAGAACTAAGACATTTCAACCAGTGGTTGTCCAATTAGATGCATTTTAAAATAAACAAAAGCCCACCTTGAGAAAAATGTGTGATTATATTCAAGTGTCTAAAAACTGGTATATCCTGGTATCTAAGAGCGGGCAGGGGAGTAACTGCATCATTCAGAAATGCCAAAATGGGAAATAATTTACGTAGCTACTCTCAGTATCAGTGAACCTCACTGGTACATTAGCATGTGTTCTCTATCAAAGGTTACTGTAGAGCACTCCTAAATGTATCGTTGTGATTTACTCCCTCTCCTTAAAAAAAAAACCTTGGGTAAGTCTAAGGCTGTAGGAGAAGAAAAGTAATTAGTAGTACTAATGTCCTGTAAAATATCTCAGTCTATGCCTTGCGGTTTCATAGTCTGTGATCCTAAAAGCATAGCCTATGTCCTGAGATCAGAAGCTCCTTTTGTATTCTCACAGGACAAAGTACCCTAAATCAGCTAGTCGAACGAGATCAAACACTACATGTCAGTGTGATTTGCAAGAGGGACACAAAGGAAACTTTTCTGTAGCCAGCTGGTTCTTTCTAAACGTTCATTTGTATTAATTAAAAGATTTACAATGTTAGCAGCCCTTACTGGAGTTGTGACAGAGTGCAGATAAGATGGTTCAAGGTGCATGAGAAATCTGGTTTATTGCAGTCTTCTCTGTACAGGTTTTGCATTTGATATCTAACCTTGTTTAGTAAATAGCGAGTGGGCTAGCTAAGGTGTACTGGTGGCCATGAAAGAGAAATCTACTGCATAGTATGTCAGCAATATTTCTTCTAGTGGGGTTTACATACACCTGTAGGTGGCCTCAAAGCTGTTTTTTATTTATTTTTTTAGGGGACCTGCTTTTGAATATGAGTGTTTTCAGGGTCTTGCTGAGGTAGGCAGAGGGCTTAGTGGAGATCGTGGGAGTGCCGTGTGCTTGCTGTCTCTGAAAAGAAGAGCCAAGGCGCCTTAAATGTCAAGAAAAATGCTTATCTTTGTGCAAATAAAAAATATTTGTATGCACTGCTACTAATCTATCTCAGGTGTTTAGTCATCAAGGAAGAGGCCTTCAAAATTTAGAAATCAAAGGATTATTAAATAAATAAATTTTTAAAAATTCTTTTTTTTTGCCTTCTGGATATGGGTGCCATTGGTGTACAGAGAAGTTCTGTTTTCAGGCTTTTCTACGCAGTGATGACAGCTCAAATCCTGTTTCCCTTTGATCAAAGCACCTATGCAACCCCTTGATAACGGGAACTGCAGCTTTAAGGAAAATATTGCAAAACTTTCCTGTATAAAAGTACGCAGATTTTTTGTAACATTTCTCATCCAGTTACTGGCACACTGCCACTGGCACAGGGTAGCGCTGGAGGCTGACTGGGTGCCTTCAACAATTATCAGTGTGTATTTTCCTATGTCTTACCATCTCTCTGGACATGTGGTAGCAGCCACTGTCAGAGCCAGGGCAATGGCTAGATAAGCCTTTGCCCTGCTCTGCTGGGCCTTTCTTATGTCTTATTTTGGATTTGGAAGAGTTAATAAATACACAGATTCATTTTTCCTCCTCCCTAATCAGACGCCAGAGGAAAAATGCCACAAGCCTCAACTACGTCCTTAATCTCCTGAACAATAGAAACCGTATTAAAAAAAACTGTCTTCCTGGGAGGGGTGGATGCTAGTCCGTGACCCAGAGCTGGGTTTCTGGTGCGAGCCTTGCACAGGCTGGCGGGGGGCAGCAAGGGTGGCCGCCTGTGGCTGCGGGGGCATGGGGGCACCTCCTGCTTAGCTGGGCTGGGTTGGGTTCCTGCCAGGCAGGTATGTGTGGCCCAAAAAAGGGCAGGGTGCTTTGCAGTGGTGTGGAGAGGCGTCAGGGAAGGGGAAGCCTGGGAAGGCAGGTGAGCAGCTTGCTTACCTCTGCAAGAAGTGGCTTCCTTCCAGGTCGGGAGCGCTTTGGCAGAGGGACGGGGTGGATGGATGGCCCGCGCTTGCCCAACTCAGCTTCTGGAGAGGTGCCTTCTCTCTCCTGGTGTGTCAGCTCCCCGGCACTAAAATACTTCTCTGAAACATGCCCTCCTCTGCACACAGCTGTGCAGAGAGCCTCAGCTGGGCTGGCAGAAAGCAGTCTTCTGGCATTTTCTGTGTACTTCAGGAAGGGCGCAATCAGCTGCCCAGGACCATTATCAAAAGAATTGGGACAGAGAACTGCACACGTTAACCCAGCCTCTCCTCTCTTCCTCCTCCCTCTGACTCAACAAGTGCTGTAAGCTGCAAACAGCATCCTTATCCAACAAGCGTGTGTTTTATTTCCATAACAAATTGAAGTATTAGGAATTTTAAACCCCAGATGCTTCTCAGAGTTATGTAAACCAAGAGGCACCCAGATGCCCACGTAACAGCAGAGGGAAAATCCCTTCAAGAGCATGTGCCTGGCCCATGGCTGCACTGGGCTGCTGAGGAGCGTTATTCAAACTGTGAAGTGCAACAGGCTGAGATAGCAAAAGCCCAAGAAGTATGAGGTGAAGGTGTAAAATGACACGCTGTTCCTTTTCTTTCTCCCCAGGCAGGCCTTGGCAAAACTAGAATATACTACAGCTGTGGCTCCCAAATCAAGAGTCAAGTTCTCCTATGCATGAACTCAGGCAGAAAGCTAACTAGCAGAAAGCTAACCAGCAGAAAGAGGCCTAAATGGCAAAGAGTATTGAAAGAAAAAAGATGTAACAAGACAGGTAAATATTACATTCAGTGTTTCCCAATGTACTGTGTTTCATTTTCCTCTCCTTGTTTCATTCCCCTTTTGAGACAGACAATTGTCATCTGGAAACAAGGAGAAATTTCCTCTTGTTTTGTCACATTAGGGCATATAGGGAAAGTTTGAAAATGTTTAGGTTTTTGAAAATTATTTTCTATCTTTAGAACTGTCACAAACGCTGAGTCTGTTTCTTGGAGGTCTTTATTGGTGGACTCGAGACGTTGACCAGGAGGTCTCTGAATTCTTAAAGAAAGTAGCTGGGACTTTATTTCCTTCCAACATTTTATTTTGTCCTTTCAATCGAAGGGACATTAATGAACACACACTGTTAAAAACAGCTGTTCCTGCCTCATACTAGAGCTCATCTCCACCATAGTAGCTCTGCTGAAAAGAGGAAAGCGATCTCCTGGTGTGGATTCAGTCCTGTGTGTGCTTTTGCTCTACTTTCTTCTGCGAGGCTCTGTTCCTCACCCAGAATGGGCAGCCTGCCTCTATCTACCTCCCATCTGCCCTGGGATGTCCTGTGTTACAGAGATCAAAGACATGATCTAGCCTTATCTCGTACTAGGAAATTATAGAGCTCTTAGGAATGCGGAAAATAGCTTTTCTCTCCCTCTCCTCCCACCAGTCAACTGCAATCAGCACAATCTTTAATGTAAATGCAGTGATAGAGGCAAAAGCAGCAACAGGAGGCTTTTTACTGGTGTGGCTTATTATTACTATCCGAGAAAATAAGCTGCAAATGCAATACTGAGGTTTGCTAGTTACAACATTGCCCCTGTAGCTGTACCTTGTTTGGTGGAGGCAAAGAATGAGATTTGAAACTGTGCAACCAGTGAGGCAGGAAAGTATTTTATTAAAAGCTGCAGCACCCTGAGGAGCGAAGGAACTGAGTTGTAGGCACCTAAGAAAACCATTTGATAATGTTTTGAGGACATCCATATGCACATGGGGCCTTTCTAAGGGGAGCTTCACAAAACTCTATGTGTGTGGCTACTCATCCCAGCTTGCCTCTGTTGGGATACCAAGGAATCCATGGTTGGGTTACCATCAGGCCTTTCTGGCTGAAAGGTACTGACTGTAATAGTAAGTGGCTGACTCAGCTTCAGCCTAGTGGCCTCCTAAAATTCTCAATATGTGCCAGATATAAGGAGCTCTTCATCATGCAGGTGTCTCCAAAGAACCAAATTGAGGCCAGCATATCCTGGCATGCAGAGTACTAATCAGTCCTCCGAGGCTGAGTCACCATCCGTTCTCACCAGACCAGGTTTTGAATCAGGTCAGAGGATCAGTTGTTTATTGTCAAAATCCTTAAGCTCTCTATCCCTCCTTGCCAGTAAAGCTATTTAGCTTTCTGCCACTGTTTCAAAGCGTTACTCTTTCAAAGTGGCCTGTGCTTGACTTCTCCTTTAATGTTGCTTTCCAGAGAGAAGCAAACACAGCGTCACCCTTGGTCAGGGCTTGGTGCCCTGTGTCCATGACCTTTACCATGCTAACCTGCCCTCATCTTGCCCGACAGCATTAATTGCCTCTTAGGGCAGCTTTGTCGCCAGCTCTGGGAGGTTAAGACAGACAGCTCATGCTTCCAGTAGTTAGGAACTAGTAATAGCCAGTTTGGGTCCCGGTATGAGGGGAGAGGCTGGTAATACCCCTGCTTCAGTGTCCCATTAGAGTGGAGGCATCCTCAAAATGTGGGTTAGTTTCAGCTGAACCCCCTCCCTCGCCGGCCCAGGCTCTTCCTCATCTTCTGTTTCAGCTCTGCACCACAACCCACGTGAGGAGGGCGTGATGCTATTTATTCTTTGTTTCCTCCCTCTCTGGGATCCTATCAGAAACACCAGTCTGAGTCAGAGGCAGAGGCTGTGACTGAAACGAGAGAGAAAACTCGGAAATGCACAGATTTTAGCCCAATATGTGGCTACCCCAGCTCTGTGAAGGAAAACTGGGCCTCAAAAAATGCGTGAGATACTCAGCAAAATAGCAGCTAAAGAAAGACTGTGAATTAGAAACTGCCTAGCAAGCAGCAAAAAAGGAGTGGCTGGCTTGTCATAGGTAACGAACAGGACTCAGAAGAGTGTTGTAGCATGGGTGTTACGTGACCTTCTACCCTCTTGCAATATCTGCTATTTTTGGACATTTGCTGAGAAGAATCCCTCCAAGATCACTCTTCTGGTTTATTGGGTGGTGATAGCTGGGTTTTCCAGCACAAACAGAACTGTGCTACAGTGAGAAGTTTCCAGCAGGGATACTTTTTCACGTGCATGTGGATAAGTCATTTAAAAGCCTACTCTCTGCATTTGGCAGGTAGGGGCAGGGTACCACAAACCAACAACATGTGTCCAAATATTCTAGTCCCAGACATGTAAATCTAGCTGCTTGCAATGTGTTCCCATTGTACATTAAGCAGCACAGATCTGGAAGTATCTGGAAATACTTTCCACATCCAGATCTCCCCAGCAAGAACCATGTCTTGGGCAGATTGCATTTTTATTGCCTTCACTGCCTTGCCCAGATGATATCCTGGTGCTTAAGGTGAGCTGCGTGAATAATGGGACTTCAGTATAATGGAGCCATTTGCTTCTGCCCAAGTGAACTGGTGCTTAATGGTCTGTACAGTTATATGACCTCTGGTTGCAATCTGATCAGATATCACAAACTAAATGAAGTGGAGTCTTGCTGATAATGGGAGGAGAATGGAGAGTCTTAGGAGGGAGGGTCAGGATCTAGGGTATTGCCCAAAGTCGGGACGATTGGTCAGTAGATGGCAATCTTATATCTGAAGCAGGAAAGGCCCCCACAGTGCTAGAAAAATCTGTGCTACTGGCCATGTCTTCAGTGAGATGTGTAACCATGAGGTCTGGACGCTTTGTGTACTGGTTCTAATCATGTGGATTTATTTTTTTCTTTGCAGTGTGTTAACCTTGCACCCCTGCCAAGTCCCAGATGTTATGACTTAGTTTCCCTTCCCTCAATTCTTCTGTACCCGCTAGTTGCATATCTGATAGGTTATATACAGCCTTCTCCTTCGCCAGACAGCCGTACAGGGCCAGACGTGTAGCCTTGCTGTTTGCAGCTAGAAAGCTGCTATGGAATGGACGCACCGCGCAAATGTAAGTCATGAATTATCATTAACCAAATCTGCCGTTCAGATGTGTGAGAGAACGGCATCTCGGTCCTTGCAGAGATGAATGGCTCGCAGACTTCGCTGGCCTGGTTTGTCTGTGCAAAGTCAGTCAACTGCAGCAGTTTGATCAACGCTACCTTTAATTCAACAGTGCAGCTTAGGCATCTTTGCTCATATAGTGCTGACTTGAGAAATGCTTTCATTTGGGGCTTTTTATTATATACAGAAAAAAGTGCCGCAAACCATTTCCAGAGCATTTGACCTCATTTGCAGCCTGTCAAGTGGGAGAGAGGCCGTGAAGCATAAGGAGAGTGGTTGGGACCAGGCAGGGAGTATGCAGCAATGGAAGCATTTATGATACGTGTTGTCCTAACAACAGCAGCCTTCTCTAACCCAAGATTTCCTGTGTTAACATCTTGAGGAATCCTTGGGTATGGCCTGTTACCTGAAAGGCACTTCATACACTTGTGAGGAGGGAGGAGGTGAGAAAAAAAACTGATGCTGCTGCTTTTAAAGCGAATTTAGCATTGATGAGAGTAACTTGTTCACAGCCCTGGAGCCTGAAGCTTTGTCTTACCCACAGGGTATGGAAAACAGGCAGGGCTGGGGCAAACATCCCTGTCCTGCATTTGCTCTAGGTGGACTGGGACCTTGTGCCCATGAGAGTGCAGGTGAAGTCCTGCAGGAAAGGGGCAGGTGTCAGCGCTAGCCAGTTCTTTCCTGTGGAGCCTTCTGGGGTACCTGTCACCTATAATGGCCAAACTTCATACAGGCCTCACAGTACCAGCCCCCAGTACCCTGCTGAAACAGTGCTTACCTCGATTTCAAGGAAGCAAGGTGAGGGGGCTAAAAGCTAGGTGACTTGGGCATGGTTACGTGATAGGTTTGTGGCAAGGCAAGCAGTTATGCCAGAGCCTCCCAAATCCTTGCTCTTTCTCTTGGGTTAGAGCAGTTTCAGTTGCCCGTTCAGATCTCAGCCCCATAACCAAAGAGGTAATTTGGGCCCATTGCAAGTGAGATGTGAACCACTGAGGCCTAAAACTCACTTTGCTCAGCCTGCCAGCGATCACCGACTGGAATTTGACAGCTAAGCACTGCTAGTCTGCGCTTGATTTAAGCTGGCAGCCTTCTTGCTGAAGTCAAGGTCAATGGGAGTAGCGCAGGGAGGTGAAGAGGCTATTACAGCACACAGGAGCCACCTAGGCACTCACATGGGGTTTGATTTCTCACCCCTTCCGTTGCCCGGTTTTCACAATGCACATCCACGGATTTAGGCTATAACCCCAAAAGTGTTGCAACAAGTTACGGGCTGGAGCACGTTTTGTCTGTGATGTTTGCGTGGTCTGTCTTGCAAGCCGCCAGGGCTGTCCCAGGCATGCCAGCAATGCAGGCTGCAACAGCTGGATGAAGCTCCCAGGTAGCAAGCAGGGCTTTAGCTCCCGTCCCGCTGTAACCCGAATCGCATCAAGCACAAGCTCACTGAAACTGAGACCTCCCTACTGCGGTGTGCACTCCTCGCCTGGCCGCCTGGTGCTTTTGCCCAGAGAGCTTGGGACGCTGCCGCAGTACAGATCAGTGGTGCATGGGGAGGAAAGGGCAAGCATCGGAGCTGCACTGGCTCGGGCAGCTGCTCGCATCCTGCCCACCGAAGCAGTGATCCGCGTTCAGAACCTGACCCAATTTCGGTCTCTGCCGGCTTCACAGGAAAAACACTGTGGGGTTTCCAGGAGGCGCTTGCACAACAGCTGATACTAGGTGAGCTGCAGGCCGAGGCAGACGCATTGTCAAAGCAGCGTTGCCACATGTGTTGCAAGGATGAGCGAAGGATATTGGCATTTTGTGTCATCCATACCCAGAGGACGATTTTCTGAATGCAGTCAAAATGGAGGGGAGTGGGGGATAAGCATGGTTGTGACTTTAATACGCCAGTTATGAGTGGGAATATGTGCCTGGCATAAAGTCAGTTCATTCAGTAATGCTTATGTGGCATTTATGTTTGTAGAAAATTCATAAGTGGATCACCACCTAGAAGAGGCTCGGGGCCTTTGCTTTAAGGAACGGCTTTGACCTGGTGGTGTGAAATTACTGTGTTTTGGAAATTTTCCCTTCATATCAGACATCTGCTCTACATCTACCCAGGAGCTCTGACCCAGGCAACAGTCTCTTATGAAAGACAACCTCTAATCACATGTAAGCACAAGTGGAGGATAATATATTTTCTTTCACAAAGATGAGGAGGAAAACCAGTTACAAACACAACAACTGATAGGAAAAGTCCACTCCCTATTATAAACCAGATGTCTTCCAGCCTGAGGAGCCCGTGTGTGGCTCACAGTGGAGTGGAGGAGTGCTGGGATGTACGAGAGGGCTTTGAGCCACGCACCTGGCCTGGCCCAGTCATGCATGCTCCTTGTCACCTTTGGTGAAACACTGGTTGTTTCTCTCTGAAAGCCATTTGCTTTCCACCCACCTACTGTGTCAGTCCTCAGAAAAGCTTGCCATGGAAAAAATGCCTGGTCATCAGCCTGGTGAGTCAGGCTTCATGTCTCCTCTCTCGCTCTTGACCTCGTTCCCAGCCAGAAGCACATTTGTCGCAGCCCCACAGAGTCCACAGCAGAAATGTCTGCTTTGCCTTCCCTGGAACTGGGAAGAAAGGAGAGCAGCAGAAAAGGGAAATGAGTGGAGATGATGGGGCAGGGAGGTAGCAAAAGAAATGGGCAGGGAGGTAGCAAAAGAAATGGACAGGAAAAATGAGATCAATGTGTGATCCCAGCCTACGGGATGGGTATGTGAAGGACAGGAAGGGACAGGGCTTTTGTCCGTGCTAGAGAAGCTCTAAGGGAACTAGCTGGGAGACATGGGAAATTTTACTGGAAAGGTCTCCAAGGCTGAAAGATGCCAAAAGGCTGTTACAAGCAGGGAGACAAAACAGTATTCATCTTGGAAAATGGGAGGCATAGGGATAGCTACGGCCCTATGGAGAGTTTCACATTCGTTTCTTTAGATGGCCCTTGCTTAATTACGCTGTGTACCAGTAGCATATAGCATAGTATAGCATAGCCCTGCTTATGCTACAACTTTAACCTGCAATGTTAGCAAGTGGCTTTAATGGCTGACCCCAAACCACGTGGGTCGAGGTGCCACGTGGCTTTCCTTCTTGGCTAGCACCCAAGAAGGAGCCGTAGCAGTCGCACAGGTCCCGTCCCCACCCCTGTCTGCCTGGAGGCCTCCCGGTGTCCCGGCCAGCTCGGCATGGGGGCTGGGAGGACAGTGGTGCTGGTGTAACTGGTTTGGTCAGCATACCGGACCAGAGCGGGTGCCAGACAACACTGCTCCAGCCCTGGGGCTGCTCCTCCGGTGCCTCCTCAAGGCACAGCAGCAGCAGGGTATCAGCACCCGATACGTCCTTGGGTTCTTTGTGGAGCAAGGCTGGGCCACGTAGGTGAGGGAGAAGGTTTCCACTGATGAAGGGCCCCATGCTGGCACACGGGCAGTGGAAAGCCAGCGAGGCATCAAAGCGAGCAGGAAAGAGTATGTACCGGCGCTGGGTCCAGCTGCGGGTCAGCCTGGGCGACCAGCCGAGCAGCAGTACAGCTATTGCGCGTTAGGTGCCTCCGCAAGGCCGAGTGGAAGGACAGAGGTGCTTTATGTCAGCCTCCAGCCATGTGTGCACAGGGTCAGTGCACGGCACCGCCCCGGGCACAATCCAGTGCTACAGGCTGGTTTGCAGGGGAGCAGTGTCCTTGCAGAAAAATTACTCTCACGGTCACTCTCTTTTGCTGTCCCAAGTTGCCCTTAAGGGTAGTGGAAAAAGCCAAGGGGGAAGTCCTGTTCTGCAGCATTTTCTCCTTGAACTCCAGAAGGAAAGTTGCTGTTGCTGTAAATGCAGCAACACACTTTGCCACTGAGGCATTTCTGTGTGGCTGACAGGGGTTTTGCCTAAATGTTACACAGGAGGCCAGAGATATGTGGTCTTAGCCTTAACAGCTTTTTCTGCTCCTCCTGCTCTGAGGACTGGCATGAAATGATGAAAAGGGCATCAGGCAAGGACAGCTAGCCCCTGTCTTCTACTGGTCAAGGTCTCAGCAGGAGATTCCTGCTCTGGAGGTCATAAGTCAAGGAAGCCTCCTTGGAACAAGCAGAAATACCAAATCCTAAGCCTTGAGCTGAGACTTGGCCTTCACCATTATCAGGCTGGAAGGATGAAGCCAGACTGGATTACTTCCTTTTCTTTTTTGAATTCCTTTTGTCTTGAGGCCCTGATGCCGTGGACAAGAGTAAGAAACTTCCCCTTGGGCCCCCTTTCTTTGGGCTTTTTCGCATGCTGCTTGTATCCCAGGAGCAGGCAAACTTCCCACCCCTCTTACCACAGATAGTATTTTTTAAAACCCTGTTTTCCGCAATGCATTCCAGTGGGAGATGTGTCCTTTAAGCGTGTTGTCTCAGATCATCCTGCCCTCCACAAGCCAGGACTTGTGGAAAGGAAATCTATTTGGGCCAGGAATGTGTTAACTGTTTGCTGCTGGCGCTCCCATCAGGGGCTGTGTGCTGTGCGGGGGATTTTCCACCGGCTCTGCCTGTTCCAGCTTTTCAGCTGGGTGCATTTTCCCACAGAGACGTGGTCTCAGAATTGCCATCTTCACTGTTCAGTCACTCAGGTAAGGAAAATGGTTAGAGCATGGTTCTCATACTGTCTCCTTCCTACCAGGCATTTGGCTTTATCTTGCATTATAACTGAGACTAAATCTTTTTGAAAAACTATGTGTCAGCACTGAATTATTTATAGTCATGTCAAACATTCCTGAGTATATGGGTAAAACCCAGGATAAAGTATCCTGGTATGCCACTGATGACAAAGACGTGTTTTGCCAGTCAGAGAGCTGACAAAGATGTGATGTAGACAAAGATGGTTTTTGCCAATCAGAGAGGGGGAGTTTATTGTAACAAAGACAAACAATATGTCGTATTTTATGATTACCTTAATAATCACATATATAATAATATATTTTTTTCAGCAGCAGACTGCAACAGGAGATAAAAGCCTAGAATTACGTTTGTGAATTTGACTGGAGGAGCTTGCAGTCTGTTCCCAGGCCATGTTTGTTCTCTTCACCAAAACAAAGTATTACTTAAATAGAAGGTTAGAGACACTACGCTGCAGTTGAAATATGACCCATTAGAAATGCCTGAGAAACCACAATTAAAAACTCAAGAAATTTTAAATCATTTCTCCCAAATAAAACTGGGGGGAGGGGAGGTAATTGTATTGGTGCATCAGTTATGAATCCAGGTCTTGCTTTGTAGCTACTCATTTTCTTCATACTCTATTTGCCCTTCTTTAAAGAATAACACAGGCCTTATACATGTGCATATGAACTATACAATAATACATCCTTATCGTGCTTGTCCTTCTTCCAGCACTTGGAGTGCTCATCCTTGTATTGAAAAACTGCTTGGGTTTAGTGGCTGCTCTCTCCTGTTCTCAAAATAATTAAGACCTCCACATGTCTAAATTTTTAATCTCATTTTTGCTTATGTTCTGATGGGTATTGACCAGCCCACTCTCACTGCCCTCCACTAGAGGAAACTGTGATTGATAGATCATGTCTTCAGTTAGAGAACGTCTCTTGACCCTCTCAACACGGGCATTTAGGAATTCTTACTCCCTGCTTTGCTGTTGAGTTCTCGGTGCATTGCCCACGTGAATGGGCTGGACAGTTGTCAAAGGAGTGGTTCAATCTCAGCCAGACCTGAGAGGGTTCAAGTGGAGTCTCCAAGGGCAAGGAATGATAGCCTTTCACCCATTTTGGTCTTCTCAGTCTTATCATAGCAATATATGCTTGCTTGGTCACTCCCTTTTGAAAAACAGTCGGTCTGCTGAAAAACTAGATCCTTTGGTTTGCTCTACATTTAGGCAAAACCAATCTTGATTCCTGGACTATAGAAATGCACACTTTTCTTTCCACCCTTCAGCTAAGGAAGAGGGGAGAACAAGCATTAGAGCAAATCCATCTATAATAGTGTAATATTTTACATGTCTCTTTAATAGACAGCTACAGCAGTGAGGGAAAGCTCTTTGATCTGGGTCTTCATCTGGATTCCAACAACCCTGTATCTCCTTGGAAATAAATTTATGCATCGCTGACAAGCCACTGCTGGGGACGCCAAGCACTTTGTGTTGGTTTGTGCTCTGAAGGCTGCTCAGTTTCTCCATTGTCCTGCAGAGTTTGCAGATTGGATTGTGATTTCTTGATGGTTTTAGTTCACAGGTATAAATTTATTTCCTGGTAATGCTTGGACAGTGGTAGAAACTTCCCAACCATAAAGGAACCATTGGCATCCTCAAGGTCCTGAGGGCTGAGGACAAACCACTGAATGGAAAAGTTAAATAAAGGGTGGGAAAATCAGAGTTACTGCTGTTGGCTCTTCAGCAGAGCTGTGTGACTTCTCACACTGGAGTGCATACTTTTCCCTGGGTTTGTTTTTCCCTTGCTAAACGGTAAAGGTGATATTGATAATGTGCATATGGATTATTCTGCATTGAACATTTTTGCTGTCTGGCTGGAGTATATGGGAGAATACACATCAAACTCATATCAGCGCTGGCCCTAACATAATTTCAATTATGCTTGCAAAAAAAAAAAAAATTATACAGCTTAGTCTATTTAGGTAGCTGAGAAAATAACTCCTTCAGTGGTATGAATGGCATCTCCATTACTGAAATATTTTTGTCATGGCTCTAGCAATATATATATATATGCTGGAAAACTCCTTTTAGTGTAGACACACCCTAGAGGAACTGGGTGTCCAGCTCGCTGAGAAGGTCACCTAGGTACCTAACTCTCTTAGACACATTTGAAATCACTATCTAAAGCCTATTTTTTCTCTTTTGAAATGACGGTTTAACACATTTCTCCATGTCCCCCCCCACCCCCATGAGGTCTCTACGAACAATATGGCATCATCTTCCCTCAATCCCAAATCCAGCCTACCTGTCGGTCACCCTGCCTTCAGCGCTGCCCCTCAGACATACCCCAGGCAGCAAAGCTGGGGGAGGAAGCCTGGGCTGGGCTGGGCTGGGCTGGGCTGGAGGCAGCAAAGCCTATGTTTTTAACTGGCAAATAGAGGGACTTTTCCCTTTAGTGAACAGACCTGCCCCTGTGATGCAAATGAAGTGGAAGATTTGCAGTGTTATACCAGTGGGTGTAGATTTCACTTGTTTTAAGATACACAAATCCTAAGCCTATTTTTCTCTTTCTTTTCTGCTTCTGGAGCTAATGCGTTTAACTCTCAAAGAGGAGACAGCTGGTTGTTAGCTTCAGCTTCTCTTGATGTTCATTTTCTTTTTAAACGAGCTTGCATATTATTCTAGCTTAATTAGATCTTTCTGCAGATAAAATCCTTGGAAGGGGTCCACCGCCCTCCCCCCATTCTGCTAGGTTTCTTCCTTGATTTCTTTCACACGTCCCTTCCCCAGTGAATATATCTGAATGTTACGTGGCGTTAATTAAGGATCTCAATTGCATATTCGTCTTTGCAAAGCTTGCCAGTGTGTACAGGCAACCGTGATTGGTTGACAGCACACGAAGAACAATGGAGAAGCCTGAGCAAGCCTTGGCAAAGCAATACAATCAGTGGAGAGCATGCAGAGGGAAAGAGCTTCACGCAAGGACTTCGGGAAAATCTGTGCTTGGTGACTTTTATTTCCTTAATCAACGGCAGGAAACAGTTCAGCCCTGCTGCAGCTGGTGATAAAGTAGCTCCCCCAAAGCCCACCACTAGACGAAATAACCACATGGCTTGAGGTAGAACAAGCTGTTCTGGAACACGCAGTTGTATGGTTATTCAGGGAAGTCTTAAGAAACTGTGATTCTTCCCAGCAATGGTGAGGAGCTGGGAGATTTTGGTGTTGGGCTCTGCAGCTGTGCCAGGACAAGGTGCTTGCGATGCTGGTGCAAAGAGTTCCCTCCTAGCTGAGGTCCTGACTAGTTGACCCAAGGCTACACAAGTCAGTCATCTGTTCTGCTGCCATCCTAAGGCAAAGCTTGAGCAGGGTGGAAGAGACAAAATCTGGATTTACCTCAACTCATGCAGGAGGTCTTCCATAGGCAGAGTGAGCTTCGGTTGCGGCCACCTGCCCTGCACGTCAGGGGAAAAGCTCATCCCGGTTCTGTCCATCAGGCACTGTCCACAGGGCTTGCCTGTCTCGTGCTGTGGTGGTCTCTGGTACCACCAAATCTGAGCACCTCACAGCTTCCCTCGCATCTCTGCATTCTCCTCACATTCCTAAGGGGTTAAAAACTGCTGCAAGCCCTGCTTTGCAGAAGAGAAGCGGAGGCACAGAGATGTCACCTCTTCAGTTTCCTAAGCAATGATGAGAAATCCTGGGGCAGAACCAGGAATTAAACCTGGGTTTCCCGTTGGCGTTCCTTGGGGAGTTACCTCAGGGGGTTCCTGCCCACAGGGACAGGACTACAGCTGGTAGCACATTGTAAGAGGGTGCAGTGGTTCAGGCAAAACACTGAGGAATCACAGCGGTCTGGGATCTGTTACGTTTGGGAGCAGTAGCATAATGCAGCAGCATTAGAAACTCCTTTCCCTCCATCACGCCGGGAGTGGCATTTACGCAGGCAGATCTCTATGCCAGGGGGTCATGTTACAGCGCAATTCTCTGCTAACCATGTTACTGCATGTTTTTGCCTCACCTGTGTACGCAAGTCCAATCCATGTTACAGCTCAGAGGACAAATTCCTTGCTAAAACAGAGTTTGACCTCATGTATACCAGCAGTAATAACCACTTGCAGCAGGATTCCCAGGCATGTTCAGTTTTCCGTGCAGCAAGGACTGCTCACACCAATGAAGAAGGCTGCCAAAGTGAGGTGTGCACTGTAAACCTAAGTGGGGGATGATGTGCTGACCTATAAAAGTTGGCAATATCCTTTTAGCCAATTGCATAATTATTATTTCTTGCCTATTTTACCACCTCCTCCCTGTCCTGCACTTGTCTCCTGAGTTGAGAAGCACAACAGAGCAGGTGTTTGGGTGCCAGCAAAGCACTTGGGAGACGTGCAATCAGTATCTTTGCCTGCCACAATCCTTTGCGTCTGAGCTGGGCGAACCCCTTAGGGTATGTCTGCACCAGGTGAACTAAGTGCCTGAGCAGTTCTACCTTCTTGTAGGCAACAGCTGGATAAATTAACCCAGGAGAACATGGCATGACTATCTCCCCATCGATTTAGAGCTTGTCTCTTGAAGAGGTTGCCTGGGCTGCAGGGATGGCTCAGCTGCTTATGAAGCAGTTGGTGAACCACAGTGGTTAACAATCCTCATCATTAAGGTAAATTAGCACCAACATAGAAAGTTTTAAATGAAAAATGGTCATATTGGATCACTCTAAACGTCTGTCCAGTCTAGTATCCTCTCTTCATTGGTGGCTGGTAGCAGATGTTTAGAGAACACTGTATGAGAAAGGCAAGCATGTAGTGGTAATTCTCTGGTGTACTTGCCAGGCTGTGGGTTCCTGAAAGCTTCCTAAAATCTTGCTGTTTAATAGCGCTTAATAGATCTGTCCGCAACTTTGTCAAATCATTTTTTGAAATCTATTTTTGGCATTCACAGCGCTGTTGGCAGCAAGCTCCAGAACTTAGCTATGCATTTGATTAAGTGTTTCCTTTTGTTAGCTTTGAATCTGCCACCTCGTAACTTCATTTGATGCCATTTCTTCTGCATAATCCTGCCATGTGACCAAATTGCATGGAAGTCTTTCTTCAGTCACCAAGAAACTTTTCAGACTAGTGTCTGATCTATAGTTGCATGCCTGCACAACTGCTGTGGTTATATGTATGTGTCAAGGGGAGGCTGTTTTTCACTTAACCAAGTCCATACCAATGTAACTCCCAATTTTAAATTCCATTACAATAGCCTGAATAGGTCTGCCGTTGATTTAACTCTTCTCTCTTCTTGGAAGTGAAAGCTTTGCCAATGTAAAGCACCAATATATGAGTGTGACCACGCTCACTCAGTGAGCAGGTGTAGTCAAAAGAGCACGGCTTTCAGCCGCAGCTTTGTTACAAACACTTTTCCAGCACTAGTGAGTTTTACCAGGGAGGTGTTTCTGCTGTGGAGATGGCATGTTGTCAAGGCTGTACTCCGTACTAACCTGTAACCCACAGGCAGAAAACAGGGCTTTGCTGCAAGAGTGACACCAGCAAGGCAGCTCACCCCTTTGCTGTCCTGACTGGTATGTAGGCCAACAGAAGTCTGCAGTGATCCAGCCTTTGGGGCTAAACCAGCCTGACGAGATCCAAAGTTGTCCCTCAAGTAATTTGAAAGAAAAAGCACAAATATCCTCATGAGGTCCTTTCCTATACTAAGGAGTGTGCCGGTTTCGGCTGGGACAGAGTTAATTTTCTTCCTAGTAGCTGGTACAGTGCTGCGTTTTGGATTTAGTGTGAGAATAATGTTGATAACACGCTGATGTTTTAGTTGTTGCTAAGTAGCGCTTATCCTAAGTGAAGGATTTTTCAGTTTCCCATGCTCTGCCAGCAAGCAGGTGTGCATGAAGCTGGGAGGGAGCATAGCCAGGGCAGCTGCCCCAAACTAGCCAAAGGGATATTCCATACTATAGAATGTCATTCCTAGTATATAAACGGGGGGGACTTGTCCAGGAGGGGCGGATCACTGCTTGGGCATCGGTCAGCGGGTGGTGAGCAACTGCATTGTGCATCACTTGTCTTTTCTTGGGTGTTATTTCTTTTTTTTTGTTATATTCCTTTTCATTACAGTTATTATTATTATTATTTTATTATTGTTGTTATTATTATATTTTATTTTACTTTAGTTATTAAACTGTTCTTACCTCAACCCACCAGTTTTACTTCTGTTTTTCGATTCTCCTCCCCATCCCACTGGGAGTGGGGAGGAGTGAGGGAGCGGCTGGGTGGTGCTTAGTTGCTGGCTGGGGTTAAACCACAACAGGAGTCTCCCTGCCCAATATCTGTGCTAATGACATGATGTTCACTGAAGGCGTGTGCCTATGATTTGCATAAAAAGCTATGTCCCCAAGACCGTATCTGACAGTCTGATAAAAGCCTTGATTTTTCAGGAACCCTTGAGTTTCTATTAAAAGCAGTGAGAGAGAGTGTGAGTTCTGCTCATTTGAAATTCAAGCCATTTACTCAGGAGTCTAAATATGGAGTTGGACTTTTATTTTATGATATATTGGCCTTTGTCTTGGGCTGTCGTAAAGCAAACATGATAAGCTAACAACTGGCATAAAATTTTCAGTTACTTTCTAAATGTTACAGCAGCAGAGAACGAAGTAGAATTACCAAAGGGTCAAAGGCATAGATTAGAAACATCATTAAGAAATGGTAAGAATTACTGATAAGTTTTAGTGTCTTTGTTTTATTACTTCCCTGTCTCAGTCAGGTCTGCAAATACACTGATTCACGTTTAATTGAACAACAGCTTCATTGTGAAACCTGCCACTCTGCGCTCCAGTGTAGAAAATATCTTTAAAAACACCACCCCCGCTTTCTAACATTGTACAGACAAAGAATTACAGCTCATCTGCCATAGGATATACACTACAAGTGGCATCATCTTCCTTAAGTCTCGTTTTCTCCTTCGTACACGGGGTGACAAACAGCAGTCTGGGGACCTGCGTGCTGCGTGTGCCTCTGTGCAGAAGGGCTGCCTTGCTGACAGCCTGCAACAGGCCCTCTACTTCCCCCACTGCTCTCCCACTCTTCGTGCACCTTGTGTGTGTGCCTCAGTCGTGACCAACGTCCTCTGGGCTGGTGTCCTGTAGCTGCCGACTAGAGCAAGGCCGGCAATGCTGTATGGAGGTGTGTAAGGGTGACCTTCACTTCAAGTTCCCAAAGCCCTGCCCACGTTCTGGGTTGTGCACGAGCAAACACGCCTCCCACTTCCCTGAAAACAGCACAAAATGAAGCACGTTGTGCTTCCTTTGGCCGTGGGCTATTGTATGCTGCAACATTCGCCGCATGTGATCAATCGTATATATTTGATTGCTCTCATATAAATAAAAAGGATTAGCTGCCTCAGAGCATTTGGCCTACATTTCACCATTTTGCTCGTGAAGCTGAGCTGGATAGGAGTATGAAAAAAACAGAGCTTGTGAAAGCCCTGCTGTTGACACAGTTGTGTCAGCAAAAAAAAATTTTTGACTGGATAACTAATTTCCTTCTGAGGGATGCATTCCTTTGGTGCTCTTAGCTGCGGCTTCCACTGCTGCACTGGCAAGCCCCATCTCGAGTAGATCATGCAATGCATAGATGATAGGGTATACTGTCCAGCTTGGCTGTGACTCAAGCTGTACGGTGCTGGCAGCTACTCAATCTAGGTAGTAGTCTGATGACCTTGGTGCAACTCCTAGGAGTGGTATGCATCTATTGCAAAGTCTAGGTTTGAGGAGAACACGTGAGAGGCTTCTGACCTGCCTCTAATATAGGATACTGCAGCCGTGGGCTCAAAAGCATTCACCTCAGCTTATTTCAGTTCCAATATACAGGGCACAGTGCAGTGGAAGATGCAGTGGTTTGGAGGAGAGTGGATGGTCCTTTAGGTCAGATGACAGATGCAAGCATGTATGCAGGATGCCCCATGCTATGTAATACCTCCCTATATCTGCCTTAGACCATGTGAGATTTCACAGGTCTAGTGTCACCATAAAGTTAACTCACCGGAGTGATCTAAATTGACTTAACCAAGGCTAAAAGTGACAGTTCAGTACAGATAAGCCCTTCATTTTTAAGTTGGTTATATACATTAGATCAGCCTGTGTGAGTCACAGCATCTGACCTGAACAGCCTGTTCCACTACCTGGGTAAGGATTTGTCTGGCTCTGTCATTTTTTGCCATTTTTAAACTCCTCACGCAGTCAAGACTAGTAGAAGGAGGCTGGAAACTTCTCTGGAACAGTGGCGCCTTCCCTCCTGCTCTCAGTTTTAACCTTTAGTCATTTTACTTTCAGCTGAAATTTCTGAAAGCCCTTTCCTCCCAATCTGTGCACTAAAGATTATGAAAAGCTAATGAGAAAAGCTAAAAGTCATTTGCTCAGAAAGAATAAATCCAACTCTCTCCTGTGGCAAATGAGAAAATTAGGCAAACGTAATGCATTTGTCATAGATTCAGTTGAATATGCTATGTTTTATTCAGCTTCATGTAGGGGTACTGTAATAAAGGTCTGCGCATAAGTCCCTGACAGGTTAATGATGATTCCAACATTTTTTCTACAGGGCTTGTCAGAGCGCTGTAGTTTTCCAAATAGAGGACTGGCAGCCTGAGGAAAGGTCTGGGTCTAAGGGATCCTGGCAATAGAGAAGGTGGGATGAGTGGGTTTCTATCAATGTTGCAAGAGAAGATCATGTCCACAGATCTCTACCTAATGACTGCCCCCAGCTCTGCTGTGGATCCCGTGAGCTTTGGCCAGATGGGTCTATGAATCAGGGCGCCAAACACACTAGAACTATCATTTGACTTCTGGGTGTTGCCCCCAGTTCTCTAGTAAACATCTGTCTAGTGTGACCAAGGTCAAGTCATTTTTCCCATCTCTCAGGTTTTGCCTCAGGAAAAGGTAAGAAATAGTGCTTCTTGTCCTTAGTATCATGTTAAGATCCAGCATTGGAAAATTTCTTATATATATGTTCTGAATGTTACTGATGATCCCAAAATGCTGAGACAGTGCAGTGCGGTAAATCTAGTCTGGCAAGACTAAAATATTTGTGAGTGAATTACCTACCCTATAGAGGCTATTCTCCATTTTTCGGTCTTGCTCATTTTTATGCTTTATTCCAATGTGTATTTGAATCTCTCTGCACTGCCCAACCTCATGCTGCCATTTGGGTAGGGGAAGAGAAAAGGCTAAAGTCATGGCTCATGTAGCTGCCTTGAAGCTGCCCACCAGGTTCTCCTTTTGGCTCCTGTAGAGTGCCTGAGGCTGGGACCACCCTGTAAAGCTCACAGGCTTTGGTGTTCTTGTTCCAGCTGCTTTGCTGACATGGTGAGGTAGACAAACGGGGCCACTGTATGTCCTCAAGAACCTAGATATGGCAGTGACAATAAGAGAGAGGTATTTGAGGTTAGGAGAAATTTGCATTCATGCTGGTGTAATAATTTCAGACCCCTGGAAAAGAATGGGGTTTTCCTGTCTTTTTTTTTAAGCTGCTGTAAACCAAAGCTGCATCCCCAAGAAAGCAATGACTATGGATTTGCACAGAAAGGCATGTCTGTCAGAGGGGAAAAGATTATGAAAAAGTAGTTTACTAAAAGGAAAATTGGTTTCAGTGGAAAACACATCCAGCAAAATGCCTGGAACAATTTGACTACAGCAAATACCTGACTTTATGCTTCAGTCAAAGATAAGCTATCAGGCTGACTGAAGAAGTAATGGAATGAAATTATACTGCCTGTGTTATGCTGGAAGGGCAGAATAAATGATCCCCAGACTTTGCGGTCTCAAAGGACTGTGGCATTTTCATGAATTTTCCGCACAGTGTTGCTCGCAGCCAGACAAGACACCTGCTAGCTTGCTCTTCCTGTCTTGCCTCTGCTGTTCAGGTCTGTTGCAAAGCCTGATGTGGTAGGGGTAGAAAAAACGTGCAGTAGGGCTAGATCCACAGAAAACATTTCCAGCAGTGGTAGAAAGGCAGTGGAGAGAAAAGCTGCTTCCCTGAATACTTGTGTACATCTGGGCTTCCCCACTTCTGCTCCTGGCACTTCTTGTGGATGATCCTAAACAAGTCCCTTCTTCTGTCTCTTGAATGGCTTCTTTACAAAGGAAAACTGAGGAAAAAGTCATCTAAGTGAACTAAAAGTATGAATTTCAAATAGGTGAATCAACTGCATTGAAGTGGACACCTTTAGTAAGAATTAGGATGGGCTAAATTAAATGTTCTTCAGTCATCTCCCAGATGCCTGCCAGCTAGCAAGGACAGTGCCATCACCTGCATGAAGCCGCACCCAAGGCAGCGAAACACTGGTTCTGCTCTTTCTTCTGCCACCAGCTTCCCATGTACCACAGGTACCTACCTGCTAGAAATGGGGCCATAACAATGTATATGCATTTACTCTTCGATGTGCTTTGAAGGGGAGAGAGGGATTTGCAGGCCCGTTGTGAGCACCTGATGTGGGTGACTTTCCTGTGCCATTTCATTATGGGAACTCAACTGCAGCAGATTCCTGGAAACCTGATCTCTGAGATAAACGTGGAAGAACTGAAACTGCAGTATCTGTCCAGTGCTTCAGACTTTCAGTTCAGAGGCAGGTCAGAGCCTCCCTGACCTAGAACAAGGCTGTCAGTGTAAAGATAGCTGCTCTCAGTCGTAGGCACCCAGTGGGCCTAGGTGGAGGCAAAAGTTACATTAAACAGCCACACTGCGTTCAGAGTCACATGAGACCTACTGACATGCATTTTCTAAGAGACTGATGACATTTAAAGCTTTTCGAGTAAACTATTTGCTTTCCATTTATAACAGGATATTCATCCCACTGTTTGTCACAGGAATGAAGCACACTGATCACCATCCCAATGACCAAACATTTGCCATCTCAAAAATATTCTCCTGGAGAATAAAATACACATCTTCATTGTTAAATTCTCTCATCAGTAATGCTGGGACAGATTCTCTTACAAAGGTATCAGGTTTAAGAGAGCACCCATCTTACTAACCACACCAGCCTTTTTCCAGATCACATTTTGAATACAATATAGACCAGGGGCTTTGCTAACCAACCCATTATTCAATTAATTAGCACTTATAAATTAAGTATGTGCCTAGCAGAGTGTGTCTTTCCATGCGGCAAGCTTCTTCTCACAGTGCAGCAAGGAAGGACTGTGAGTCAGTGGGTCACCACAGGTAACATGCAGGCCACCTCAGTCGGTCACCTCAACTGAAAAATGAGAGGCAATTCCCATGTGCTAGGAGGCTGCATCCGAAGAAGCTGCTCAGAGTCGAAGATTCAGAGCTCTTTGTGTACTCTTATGTTATAGGCTAGTATGTTGTTTGGTGGTGGTGACATGTGGGTGACGGCTCAAATACCACCATGACAGGAAGATGAACATGTAGCTAGGTACCTCACTCATCAGATACACTACCGTGTGTCCACTGAAGTCTATGGTCCACTTGTTACGGCATGCCCCATGGGAAGGCTGATCTGTGGGCCCCCTGAGGCTGGTGGTGGCTTACATAGCAAGACCAGAGACAGCTTTAAACCACCTTGCTGAACCATGGTGAAACGTGTCAGTGCAAAGCCCAGTGCAGGCTATAGCTGTTCATGTGTGTGGCTATGAGACCTGCCCTCACCTCTGTGCAGTTGCTGGCCTCTAAAGCTCACTGAGGTGAACTTGCAGAGGCTGCAGTCACACTGCCGAGCTGGAGGGTGAGGTGCAACGTGCCGAATACAAACTGCTTCTCCAAAGTGAGACACAGATTAAGTTTGGGACTATGCCCAGTTTAATTGCTACTGGCCACAGCTGGAGAAGACATACTGGATTAAATGGACCTTTGGTGCATTCCAGGCGTAGCCACTCTTACGTTCTTGCAATCGACAAAACTAGCTTGTAATAAAACTTGTTAGCTAAGGCCATTTTGGTATTGAGTGTTCGTTTGTGAAGTGCTTTGAACATCAGGCAATAGTAGCTAATCTGTACCATTAGTGACTGCTTTTTCAAAAGGAAATATGGGTGGGGAGAAAAGGGAATTTCTGTTCAGTTCCCGATCCTGGTTGCCTGGGGAATACTTTTAACATGCAGAAGAACAGATTTGCATGTTGGTATTTTGGGGATGTTTCCCATGAGAAAAAAAGTGCAACTCAAAACTCTAGCTGACTTGGGGGTCTTGTCACGATTATATCCTCCAAGGGTTTGTGTTATTCAGCTGATAAATAGGGTTTAAATAACAGAAAAACAAAGGTATTGCCTTATGTAAATAACAGCAGCATCACTGCATACGCTGTCTTCCTCTACCTGTCCCATTGTTAGACCAGACGTGATGGAGTGGTTTGCTTGTGGTGTTCATTTCCCTCTGCCTGTAACTTGTGGTGTCTTGCCAGCCAGAATTGATAGTTTCTGAGAAATGCCTGATGGATCTGTGGATACCAGTGACACAAGTGCCCAGCTCCCATTATGCCTTTGCAGAACGGATCCGCTTTAATGTGGGTCTGGTACAAATGTCCATGTCAAATGTATTCTGGCTATCTGAGCAGAAAGGCTGAACTGTGGAAAGTCAAAGCAGATTTTCCAAAGTACACAAGCATCTAAAAATACAAACTGAGGCCCATCCAGCTTTCCAAATCATCCACACAGGTCAGGTCCTTAACTCCTACTGATTATAATGAGAAAGACTAAAGTGCTTTTTAAACTCCTATTAGATGTGTGTCTGCCTCCTTTGGCCTGTATGTGAATGCCTCTCAGGTTGTGTGAAGTGCTGCGGTCCACGCAGGACTGGTTAAAAGAGAAAAGGCAGTTTCAGACTCCAGCGTGGTTACCACAGCACTGAATTTACATCAGAGGAACGAAGACAGACAGTTCCCATCATGGCTGCATGATGTCTTTTGTCACGATAACTGGATGTTGAGGACTGGAGAGAGATTCTCCAGTCAAAATGTGTTTGGTTTTTACATGTATTGTGCTACTGTGTTGCAGGTGAGGGTGCAGTGTTGGTCATTGCAGGACACTGCAGTGGAACCAGACAACCCAAACCAAAGCAAAGACCACCAAGAAGCCCACAGGGGACAGCAGGCTTCCCAGTTTGCGGAGTTGTCTACCTTCAATCAGTAAGAACTTTTAGTGTGGACAATGCTGGAGTAATCTTTAAAATTATCGCAGACATCTGTGAGTTGTTTTAGGGAAAGGACCTCCCATGAGAAGGAGAAAGGCCTCTGGCAGGCACTGTAAATCATGTAGCATCCCACTGTGGCCCTGACCGAACAATTAAAAGAAGATGTTTAGGAACAAGTCGAACCCTAACTTACCATTCCCATTGCCAGCTCCTGTGTGGTGCTGCTTAGTAAGTCTTGCTCCTGATGGCTAAAGATAGAAATGTTTTTCCACTCTGATTTTGTTTTTCTTTTTAAACTCTATTAGAGCAGGCCTCGAAATAGTTTTGGAGTTTATTTAGTTCTCGTCCTTTGACTTGGTTTCATGCTGGACATCCCAGACTGGCTGGCCCTGGAGACAGCAGAGCTCTAAGTGGGGCAGCCAAGCAGGCTGGTGCCCAAATACAACCTGCCCTCAGAAGCCCCTTATGAACCATGGTTAGGAGCAAGTGGAGAGTGAAGCTTTGTGGTCTTGCTGCCAAGAGAGAAAACTAATGATGGCCTGTTTTAATGGTGCATAGTGCTGCTATATCCAGTAGGAGCTGAATGCGGACCATTTTGTTTGGACCAGCAGGGGTGAAGCCAAATCAGTCCCCCAGACTTGCGGCTGCTGGCTGCATCAGGACCTCACGTAACTGCCCGAGCTCGGTGGCTGCCTACCAGGAAGCTGGCTGCTGCTCCTGTAAGGGCTCCAGGTGCCCGTTGTCAGAAAACACGTGCTGTTCTTCCCAGCCTCATAGCTAGTTCCTGGGTAATGCTTCTTCCCTGTGTGGTGGTCAATTCCAGATGTGCCAAGGAAAACAGGGTGGATTTCGTGCAAGAAAGTATTTTCATATTATTTTCAGTGAGGAGATGAGAGTCATTTTTCCTGCATCAGCCAAAAAGAGAAATTCTGGCAATACGGTTTGACTTCTGTTGCCTTCACAGGTTGCCTTTGCCTCCATCAGAACAGTGTTGATAGCTGGCAGGTTTCACTACTGGTGGCTGTGCTCAGCCAGAGGAACTCTATACCATCCACCAGAAGTATTTATCCCAGTTATCAAACACCAGGCACACAGCACGTTGTCTCTATCGCATCCCCCTTTTCTGTCTCCACCTGCCAGCCAGTCCACCCCAGAAACCATCCCTTGTCCTGCACCTAGTCTCCAGTTCAACATGAAGTGAATCTTTTCTCGATCACTGAGCATATAGGCCTTCTCCTGCCAGGACTGGTCAAAAACTTCTATCAATTGGTCATTGTTGCAGGGAAAAATGGCTCAGCTCACATAGGTTAAACCAAACCAGGATTGAAATGGTTATTGATTTATTAAGGACATGTAATTAACTGATAATCAGTGAACTATACATTCAGGATCTATGTCAGCAATACAGCAGTTCAACCACAACGTTAGACACTTAGAAAACACTAATATATTCCTGCAAGTTCCTAAACACACTTCTGTAACTAATCCCCAGAAGTTCTCATCCCACACACGCAGGCACCCACCCTTCTCTCACTGGCAGGGAGGTCACTTCTGGGAGTGCATGTCTTCCCGCTTACGCCCCGCTCCCACTGGGGTTGTGGCCGCTCCAGCTCTAGGGGTGCCCACACTACTCCCTACAATCAGCTAACGTACCCGCTGTTGGGAAGGCACCCCAGCAGGTCACCCACACACACCCAAAGTGTGGGTCCCTGCATGCTGCACCCCACAGGGTCAGGCCACGTGCTGGGTGCCAGCTGCTGACGGTGTCTCATGGATGGGGAAGCTGCTGCGTCTGGTCTCGGCAGAGGTTGTGATGTGCCAGACTGGGTTTTGACTGCTGCTCTGTTCCCAGTCCGAGGCCTCTCCCTGCTCCATTACAAACTTTTATGCTTCTTTTATACAGCTTTTCAGACCAACTCATTCTTTGTTTCAAAATTGTCTTTGTCATTCCCTGGTTACTGTTTAATCCAGCTGATAACTGCCATCCTCTTTAGCATAATCAGTTGAGGACTGATGGTTGTTTCCCTGTTCAGCAAGATCAGTTTTGGGCAAATGCCCTCTCAGACGCTTTTGGGTTTTCCATCCGCACATGCTGTTTACACTTATCTATCATAACAGCTGTTGTTTCCCACATCATTTTGCCAACGGTGAGCTCTGCAGGCACCCCCACAAGTTATATTACAAAACTATCAAACTGATATTAGAGAAAAGAATACTGGCCCCATGGCTAGATTTGGGGGGAGGTTATTTCTATATATTTACTTTCTCAGTGCCTACCAGTTCACGATTTTTTGAACTTGGTTACCTCAGCTTGCATAGCTATATGCAATTAATCTGTTCAAATGCAGTCATTGTGCTCAGAGGACAAACCACGTATGTCTATAAGCCGAATCCCTAGTGACCCCACATCTGTGGGGGGGACGAGGAGGGGAAGGAGGAAGACTTGAAAGCCATTTTTGTCATACTGTGTTCTGGGAGACCACAGACCCTACTTGAGCCAGTGTAATGCGCAGCAGCCTCTGAGCAGGCTCTGTTTCTCCTGAACCTCCCAGGCAGAAAATCGGAGGACAGTCCTAAGGCAATGCCCTGCAGGACCAGGAAGCTGGCGTGGGGACCACAGGCCGGTACTCGCCTCGCTGGGACACTGAGGGCAGTTCTCGAGGGTCGCTCCTCTCCCCTTCGAGGCCCCTTGCAGCTCCCAGAAGGGTGTAAAATGCCCGTGTGCCATCTGGCCTCTCGCTCACAGTCTGCAGGGCCACAGCAGCTCTCATCGCCCATTTTGTTCCTAGCCCTCTCTCACCTGTTGTGTGTGATACAGGCTTGGTGCCAAGCTCTTGAGCAGCTGCCCTTTTCCAGCTCCCGGGCATGCCAGCCCAAGGAGGCCCAGCCCCATTTGTTTGCAGTGGCAGCCCACGAATAGTAACTACTTGAGGCCATTCTGCACACTTCTGTCATCTTATAATTAGCACTCGGTCCCACAGTCTGTGAGAGTCCCTGCCCCCCGGTGTGCCTCTCTCCTTCCTCTGCTGCATATCGCAGCATCGTCCACAGCCACCTTCAGAGACATTTCTAGATCACACGTTACCCAAAGTTCCTGCGTGTGACCGTCAGCCACACAGTATCATTTTCCCCCACAAATGGCACTAACAGGCAGAATAGTCATCAAGCTGGACAAATCCTCACTTCGCTTTGCTCTGCGCCGGGCCCTTCTCTTTCGCCACTACATCAAAAGTAATTGTCCACCCTCCTGCCCTGTAGTGAGACACCTCTCCTTGCTCTAGGTGCTTTCTCCCAGCCCTGCAAGGCAGGAGACCCAAAGGAAGCAGGGATTTCATTCGTGGCTATGCCCAAACCCACCGGAGAAAATCAGAGTGCTCCTCACATGCTAATTCCTCAGGGCAGCGAGATAAACCCTTAACAACTTCCATCTTGCAGGTTGTTCCTTCCTAGGTGCTGGTGCGCAGCTTTCCCCAGCCCCGTCCTTCCTCCTGCAGCTAATCTCCCGGACATCGTTTGCTTTGCACATTTTGTTCTTGGCAGTTTCAAACGTTGCCTCAGGCCCTTATCGCCTTAAAAAATCAGTTCATATAGTGGTGGCCTTAGAGACGGCCTGACTGATATCTGAGCAGCCAAACAAACAGTAAATTTGAATAAAATTTGGCACCCCATTGCCTATTAGTTCTGCTGATTCTGAGAGGATAATTCACTGATATCGAGTAAAGTGTGTGTCCTGAGCATGCATGGGACTGAGGCTTCAGGTGTGTAAAAGAGTTTGCAGGAACGGCGTGCAACCCTCATGAAGGGCCTTTTGCCCATTCCAGATCCTGCACGCCCCAGCCTGTCACAGGGATTTGGTATCCCTGGCCACTGCCAACCCAACAGGACTTCTCTGTGTATTTATACAGAAATACAGACGCTTGCAGGAAGAGGAGAGAGTTTCCCGGTGATCCTTAAACAAACACTGATGAAGCCAGGAGCTCCTGCAGCTCAGCTTCCACCAGCACCACTAGAGCTTGTAGCGACGGTGAGAATGTGCTCAGAGGAAGATCGTGTTTCTGGGTGGCCATTTACCATGTAATTGTGATACAATTATTCAGGTACCCTCTAGCTGCTTTCTCCAAACTCATTCTCCGTGGTCTTAGGAAATAATGCTGTGGGAGAGCGTACTCCCATTCAAATCTTCCCTGATTTGACTGTCACCATGAACCTGCCTGAATATCCCATGCCTGTTTTATTTTGGATCACCCCATTCCTCGGGCAGAAGGCAAGGAGGGGAGGGCTGCAGCAACTGCTGCTGTTGCATGTGCCCTGAACTAACTTGTGTGGTGCTTTCCTCTGCAGACTAGATGAGCTGAGTCCTGGCCCACGGATAATGCCAGACACAGCATCCAAGGGTAGGCTGTCTGATGAGTAGACTTCACGCTTGGGTGACACCACTGCACACCCACACAGAATTGCCAAACTGCTGCCCTTTGTAGGGTGGCATACCAGGGCTGTAAATTGCACCCAGGGCATTAGAAGGAGAGTTGGTTCAGTTCCCCAGTGGCCAGTGCAGACCTGGAGGCCCAGCAGCCAAGATAAACTACCTAGTTGGCTACAGCAGCAACTGCGCTGAGGTCTGGGAGTTAAAAATGGGGTTTTTTTCCTCCAGTGGTGCTTGTCTATTTATTGGCTTGATTGTAATCACAGCCGCCTTAACTTGTAACTGATACTGTCCTCCCTGCAGCGTAGATGATGTTCGCTTGGGTATCAGATACTGCTGTCTGTGTTTGCTTTTGTTATCACCCACCATCGGCAGGTCTCTTTAAAAAGACTGGCTCTGACCAGACACCAAGGAGAAAAGAGAGATGCCATTTATCCTTTTCCCTCTAGCTGATCGGCTCTTTCCCATCACATAAATGCCA
Source organism: Gymnogyps californianus (assembly GCF_018139145.2). NCBI lineage: Eukaryota > Metazoa > Chordata > Aves > Accipitriformes > Cathartidae > Gymnogyps > Gymnogyps californianus. The sequence continues at coordinate 125,874,650 of NC_059471.1, forward strand.
CTGAGAGCTGATTATCCTAACCTAGGATGAAAATCCCTGTGGCACACCTGGCTCCCTTTGATCATGCATAACGTTATCACAGAGCGTTGAACAAACCGGACACTCCCAATTAAACACACGCAGCCTTCTAGGCACCTCTCTGTACCTCCTGCATGATACTTGTGGACCCTGTCCACAAGAGGACCTGCATGTCCTCTTTCTAACCCACAAGCCTGCACAGCTTTGAGAAATCTGGTTGTATGCCTAAAGCTAAGGAGGCCATGCTCAGCTGCTGCCATGAATGGTGGCATCACCTTGAGAGTATCTGGCCTGCGTGGACCCAGTGTGGCTCCAGCAGGCTAAGGCTGATGGCCTAAAAAAGCAGGTGTCTCAGTTGGCTGCTTCAGGGGCTGGTTCTGGGTTGTAGCCACAGATCACTTGGAGAAGGGTGCCACATTAGTTGTCCCCTTGAGTGCCAGCTTAATGGCTTAGGGAGGGTAGGAGACGACAGTGGCCAGACTACTTCTTCTTGAGATCAGAGAAGAGCACGCTGAGGTTGGCTGGTTGAGTGGTCCTCAATTTCAGGCTAGGTCATTCTTGCAGGTAACCTCCAGAACATGCACCTGCTAGGTGGTACCAAGGAAAGGCCTATCTTATATGCATTCATCCTGACTCCCAGACCAAAAAAAAAAAAAAAAAAAAAAAGGATGGAGTTAAAGTTGAGAGAACATACCAGTAGCTTAAGGGCAAGAAAATACGTGGAATACAATATTGCAGCCAAATAGGAAATTCAGAGGTAAATCCAAGTATGCTTGGATTTACACATGTAACTTTAACTGTCCTGTAATGGTACCACGGGATCAAGGCCCGTTAGTTACCTGTGATCACAGAGCAGATTAACAATGGTGCATTAAATGCCCTTTTCCTTTTTTTTTCTGTTTTCCTGCAAGTTACAAGCATAGGAGTGATGAGACTGGGGCAGCAGGATGAGTTCCCAGGCTGAGATGCTGAGGCCCCTCGCGTGCTGGCCTCCCCGGCGGGACGCAGGTAACCCCGGGCACCGCTCGCCCCCCGCGCCCCCGGGAGAGCGGTGCTGGGCTCCGTGATGCACTGTGCAGCAGTGCTGTCGCAGCCCGCCGGGGTTGCGGGGGAGGCCGGCGAGCCGCAGGCCTCTTGCACAGGGGCGGCAGGCGGGCAAGGCGGCTCTGGCGGCCTCACCTGGGGAGCCCCGGGGGCCCGCCGGCCTTGGGAGCGTGGGGGCCCGGCAGGCGGGTGGGTCCCCCCGCCGCGGGGACGACGCTTGCCCTGTAGCGGGGCTCCGGCCGCCCCGCAGAGAAACCCCAAACCCCAGCGGGTCGGGTCGGGTCGGGTCGGGCCGGGCAGCGCCGGCCGTTCTCCGCCGCTGGAGCTGCGCTGCCGGCAGCCCGGTGCCCCCCCGGCCCCGGGGGCGGAAGAGGCGTTTGTGCACCGCCCTGAAGGTCACCCTGCAAGGGCGGCTGCGGCCTGTTGTTCCTCCCCCCTCTTCCTGCTGCAGCCCCCCCCCCGGGGCAGGCAAGCGGGCAGGCAGGTCCCGCTCCCCGCCGCGCCCCGGGGAGCCTCTGCCTGCCTGCCTGCCTGCCTTCCTCTCCCGGCAGGTGCTTCCAGCGCAAACGCGGCGCAGCGTGCGGCTGCGAAGGGAGCGCTGTTTGCGTTCAGTATTCCGCAGCCGTGTTACACGTGAGCCAGCCGGAGCGTGGCGGGGCCGGCAAGAGACAGGCGGGCGGGCCGGTGCGGGGCGGCAGCGGCGGCAGGAGGAGGAGGAGGAGGAGAGGAAGGCGATGCTCAGCGCCCGGCCGATCAGGCTCCGCTGCGGCGCTGCCGGCTGGGCGGCCCGGCCCGGCCTCCGCAGGAGCCGGGACCCGCAGGGAGCAGGGGGGTCTGAAGTACCAGGCGGGGCCTTGCGGCCCCGGCACGAGCATGCACGTGCGCGTGCCCGCGCGTCCAGGTGTGCAGGCGCACACATGCGCACGCAGACGTGCATGCAGCTACGGACGGGCAGGGACACGTGCCCACGCGCGCCCACGCCTGCACACCCCTGCGCGCGCGCACCCACGGGCACGCACGTGCCCGCCCCGCGCCCGCCGCAGCCCGCCCCCCCCCCCCCCCCCCCCCCCCCCCGGCCGGGGCAGAGCTCAGGTGCGCGGCGGAGCGGCCGGGACCGACCCGCGCTGCCGCCCGTGCCGCAGCCCCCCGCCCCCGCCCGCGCTGCCTCTCCCGCGGCCGGCGCGCTCCCACCGGGCCCCGCCCGCCGCCGGGCCCCGCCCCTTCGCTCGGCAGGCACCGCCCCCGGGCCCTCTGCCGGCGTCCATTGGCGGAGGCAGCGGCGGGGCGGAGCCGGCGGTGTATATGAAGGGGCGCGGCAGGCGGCGAGCGCGGCTGCTCTGTGCCCCGTGGGCTTCCCTCAGCTTCCCCTCGCCGCTGCTCCCGCCCGCCCCCGGCCGCTTCCCCCGTACCCCGCCGGGCCAGCGCCGCCGGCTGCCCCGCAGCGCGGGCGGGCGCACCCAGACCTTCCCGGTGCCGCGGGGCACGGAGCCCGGCCGGGGCCTGCCCGCGCCGCCCGCCGAGGGCTAGACCTCTCCCCGCCGCTCGCCCGCCCGCCCGCACGCCATGGCCCGCGGGAAGGCCAAGGACGGCGACGGCAACTGGAAGAAATTCATCTGGAACTCGGAGAAGAAGGAGCTGCTGGGCCGCACCGGGGGCAGCTGGTGTGAGTGCCGGGCCGGGGGCGGCGAGGCCGGGTCGGGGGCGGCGGCGGCGGCGATGCGGCGGGCACTGCAGCACGGCCCGCGGCGCCCCGCCTCCGCCGGCTGCGGCGGGGCTGCGGCCCCCAGCGAGGGCGGCCCGGGGCGAGGGTGGGGGTCCTCCTTCACCCCCCCACCCCCGCTGTCCTGTGGGGCCCCGCGGGGGGTCGGGGGGGGCGCTGCCCGCGTAGGTGTAACTTCAGGTGGAGCCGGGGGTGAGGCAGGGTCGGCCCCCGGCCCCGGGATGGAGCCCGAGGCGGGCCGACCTTGGCGAGGGCGCCTCGTCCTTGGGTCTCCTTCCCCGGCGGCTGGCCCGGCCCGGGAGCATCGCCGTCGGGGGAGCCTGCCCTCCCAGCCGTCATCTGCCTTAGACTTAAGAGTGGCTTTTTTGTTTTTTCCCTCTTCTCTGGATAAAGGAAACTGAGCTAATTTTACCTCGTCGAGAGCAAACAATTGGCTTTTGATGCCTCTGCAAGAAGGAAATGGCTATATGTGCATTTGTGATTAAATGCTCATGATGTATTTATTAGGTGCTGTACAAATAGCACTTAGACTAAGAGGCTTTTAACATTTTCTTTACGCAAATAGACAATCTTCCAGTTGCTGCCAACCACAGCTGGTGTGCCACCCTTGCGATGTTGAATTCAGCTCCTGTTGTAATGGATCAGCCGGAGGTGCCACATCCGGAGCTGCCAGCTTTAGCTCTGGCAGGCGGGCGGACTAGAGCAGGCTTCTGCTGTATCTTTACGTGAGCAGAATTGGGTTGTGGGTGCGCATGGATAGGTATTTTCTGCTCCTGAGACACCAGGCAACTGCGCAGTGCTTCAAACGCGGAGGCTGAACCAGGTCCTTCTCCCAGAGCACCCGTACCTATCTGCCTAGGACTGATTTCCATTTGTGGAGTCGATCTGCAGCCTGATGATCTGATTCCTCTGTTATAAGCCTACCTGTTGCGGGAAGCTTTCTCGTTCAACCCTGTTGTGCTCGGTTGCTAGACCCGCTGTGTGTTTTCTGAGACCTCGGAGTGGTTTTGACCTTTAAGGTGTCTTTGGCGTTAAGAGCATCCTGGCTGGGAACCTGATTAAATAAGCTACCTCCCAGCGTTTGCCTTCTGATGTTACAAAACTCAAAGGCGTTACGCTGCAGACAACAGCATTAGTGTTTGGTTTGTTACAACAGCACCTCCTATGACCGTGCTCTGGAAAAAATTTCCACACGTCCCTGACGTCACAGCCATTTGCTTTACGCTGCCTGGATACCAAAGAGTGCTTTTAACTCCTGGAGCACCACGTTACCGCACCCAGCTCTGCCCTCCAGCTCTGGCTACCTCCCCTGCCTCCACTGCACGTGAGGAAGACAAGAGGATGGAGTGCCTTTCTGACAGTGTCCCTCAGCCTCTGTGTCACTGACTGTCCCTCCTGCTCGCCTGTCTTTCATAGACTTGAAAAGAAAACAACCAGAACTGCCTGCTTTCATCAGGAGGCTTCTCCAATGATGGAGCTTTTTTTACGATGGGGTTGGGGAGCGAGGAGGAATACTTCCACCTACCGCTTCCTCCCCTTCCCTTGTAGCTTGTCACTTCAAGTCCTTCAAATAAACCACCTCTTTTTTGTTTGCAGTTAGATGAGGACAGACCGAGATCTATTTATTAGGCTTACTTTCAAGTACTTTTTGGCCTCTGTGCTGGCCTGCTTGTTCCTGCAGTCTGATTAGCATATAGTTGCTTGGCATGGGCTGGCTTATCCGCTGTGTAGGCAGCCTGGTGATGCCTAGTACGGCATGTTACTGTGCAGTTAATCAGTTGAGATAATCCTTGTAAACTGGTAACTGATACCCAGAGTCTGAGCCATGCTGCATCTCCAGGCTCTTCTCCACTCCTCCCCTCCCCCCCCCCCCGATTATTCTAGGCATCTCCCCTTAGACCAAAACTAAATTTAATCTTTCATTATTATGTAAGTCACTTTTTAATTGGTATGAGCAGTGCTGGAGTGCCTTTGTAGACATACAAGGCTGCTAAACATGCGGTAGTGACACATCTGAGTACTTTCCTACATTTGAGATTGAGTATTGGAGCTAATTTGGGCCTGAATTCTGCTCCTGTTGTCTTTAACGGAGGTGATAGCCTGAATTACTAGGGGAGATCAGGGTTTACAATTGCTTGTAAACCTGAATGAAACATTTACTGTAGACTCCCCTGGAAATAGCTTTGAGGCCCAGAGCTTTGTGGAATGGGTGTCCTTCAGAGCATGCCCATAGTATGCCTCCTTGCCGTTGGGCACTTGCTTCACTGAAAGTCTGTCACCTGTGATAGCATGTGATGGTAGTGCTGGGTCAGCCAAGGGACCCTTTAAAATGTGGAAGAACATGGTTTAATCCTCATGTTTTACAATCACAAATCCTGATTCATGGATTTCTAGGCTTTCAGGGGCTCATGCTTGCAGCCCCCCAAACAACTGGAGTGACTTATATTTTCTGTCTGCATCAGGGCATAATCTCACTGTTGAATATATGCCTCCGCAACAGGGCTTGCCATCTGAATTCAGTGTGCTGGGCTCTTCCTTGCAAGTGGTAAAGGTTGGAAATTTTGTCCTGAAATGTGACTGCCTTGAGGGCTTGATTTGATTCCTCTGTCTGTTTTCTCTTGCAGTTAAGATCCTCCTCTTCTATGTCATCTTCTACGGTTGCCTGGCAGGTATATTCATTGGGACCATCCAAGTGATGTTGCTCACTGTCAGTGAATTTGAGCCCAAATACCAGGATCGAGTGGCACCTCCAGGTAACTAAACAGGAGGCCCATGTTTGACTTGGTGCACGCTGTTCTGGGGAGGCGGGTTGGTTACTCACCTCAAGAAGGAGGATGAAATAAGCATGTCGTTGCTGCAACACATACTTGTAGGGGGTGGGTATGTTCTCAGCCTTCTGTGTTAACAGTACTGGGCCTTGAAGGCAATCCTGCTAGAATTAAAGGTTGCATCACATGAGACATGCCTCCTGAGAGGAGCTCGAACTTGGATTATTGTTCTTCATTGTTTGGGTTTAGGGGAAGGGGAGTGAGGCTAAGAGGCTTCACTTGGGAATGAGCTGTATGAAGAAGCTGGGTTCAGTTTTTCTTTCTTCATAGCCACTGTGTTCCCATGGGTAAGTGAAGGGACAACGGTAAAATGTTAGCTATATCTGTGAAACGGGGGTGCACAAGGAGCAAGGGGACAGTACCAATTCTGGGTCTGCTTACTGAATTGTATTAGCCAACACTGAACTACACTGTGATCTAGAGGAGATGGTAGCATTTACTAATGGGTGTTGCTGTTGAATGTGTCGTGGGAGGTTAAAGGTGGGTCTTGTAGTTGCTGATGCATGACCTGTCTTTACTAGACGAAATAAGTCTCTGCTCAAAATTAAAGTGATCGCTTGAGCAGTGTCTGTGGCCAGCCTGCCTTGGGTAGCAGCAGACGGAGTAACTAGCCCTTGCCGCAGGTTTCCCGCTCTGCCTGTCCAGGCTCTGCTGCGCTATCTGATTCCCGCCGCAGCCAGCGGCGGCTCAGAGCGTGGCGGGGGAGCTGCGCAACTGCTGCTTTCCCACATTACAGATGACCTTGAGGCTGCTTGGCACTGGGGTTGGTAATGATCTGTCTCCAGTTGCTCTGTAAAACAGTTCAGAAGCTTTTAATAACAGTGGTATTTAAGTGACAATTGTGAGGCTGATGGCTTGTAGCTACAGAAGCTGGCTCTGGTGTCGCATGGTGCCTTACAGCCCCACTATCTGCAGTGCTATGCTGTGATTATTCCCTGCTCTAACAACACAGGGAATGTTACCATCACCAAATGGTGTTATGTCTCAGCAAAGAGTCATCTTTTTCAGATAACTGCTTTTCCACCAGCACTTTTTAAAGGCAGAACAGAGACTGGAACTGCTGTGTTAGTGTGTGGCACTTCTTAATGTACCAGCATGGCTGGAGTAAATGCTGTCTTAAGCACTGAAAGTGGCTGTTTCTGTCTCTGCAATGGGCTCTGACATTTGCAGGAAAGACTAAACTGTCACTGATACTGCCCAGAGCCATTAGCTGCATCTGAAAAGCCAACATGGCTAATGGTGGAGTAGTTGTTATTTTAATAATGTGTTTTGCCCCGACTGAAGCCCAGTGGTCTCACCAGACGTGAAATAATTAGCGAAGAAGCCCATGGATCTTGGGTCACATCCAGATACACCTGCTGTTTAGCCTGATGTCACATAATTACTCATTCTAGGTAAACTGTTCGCTTTCTGTGTAATAGCAGTTTGCGATTCCAATTTCAAAGCAACTCTGTGGTAAAATTTCTGTGTAAGATTTCAGCCTGCAGAGGATTTTTATTCATCTCTTAGTTGCATACTGCACCAGTTTTTCTGGGGCATATCCTTTTTTTAACCAAAAAAAGGAACTGAATTTTGAGACGCTCTTGTAGTGTGTATTACAGAAATCAAAATGGAGGAAGAATGAAAAGGTCATCAGGGATCTTTGCAATGGGCTTTCATGTACTGAAATCAAGGGGAACAAAATGCAGCTCCTTGAATACATGACAGTAGGGCAGCCCAATAAACAAGGGTTTTGAACCAAGCTGTAATGGCACACACATCAACTTCAAGGAAATAATTACCAGTTAATAGCACGGTGACCTTTACAGGGCATCATGCGACAACTCTTTCTACAGATGTGGAGAAACTGGGGGTAAGGCCTGGTGGAGGTTGGCTCTTAACGTCGAGTCCGTTCCTAGTCCTGTAGCACAGCAGCCATTAGACCACAATGAGTCAAAAATAGCCTTTTAATGTAGGCTTTCAGAGAGATTGACACTAGTGAGTTGCTGCACTGCTGTGTTTGGGAGGTCAGCAATCCCTGTATTCCCCTGCTGTGGAGGGCTCTCCCTGTGCTGCAAGCACAGCTGCTCTTCTGACAACGAACATGTGTGTGGGCATGTTCACTCCTGCACTTGGTGAGCATCAAACTCGAATTTTTTGTGACCTGGGACCCCTGCAGACTATGAACTACATAAAATAGGGTGTTGTGCAATTCTATTTCGTGGTTCTTGTGGGAAGATTTGCAAGCCAAGTAAGTATATTGGCAGCTTGATAAAGCCCTGGATTTTCTAGGAAGCTAGAAAACCTGGTTTTGTTCTTGTTACAGTGCTCTGTCCTTCTTGGGCAAGTCCCTGTTGTGTCAGCCCAAAATGGCTGGGAAAGGGGAAACTATACTTCCCTTCAGGATGTGCAGGAGAAAATGCTGTAGGGGCTGCTATAATATCATTCTTGTTCTGAAATACAACGGATTTCATAACAACAACAGAACCTACAGGATGTTTTATTGAGTTATTGACATGAGTATAACACTGAAAGCCATAAAGTGCTATTTTTATAGTCAAGTGTCATTAATATGCTAATTGGTTTCTGCATTGAACACAACAGGAATGTTATACAGGGCTTCAGGGCAAGCTGAGTTTTGTACCTTTCCATGATACTTTTTTTTTCCTCCTCTTTTGTCTTGAGGTGGGGGAAGGGACAGTGCAGTTCACCTTCTTGTCCAGCCTTGCCATTGCGACAGCTCCAGCTCCCAGTGCCACGTGTGCTGCCGGCTCGGACTCTGCTTTAAGCACAGGGGACTTACCCTGCTAATAGGGAAGGATGAGGATATTGCCTCTTAAACACAGCATACGGAGTGTTTAAAAAAAATAATGCTCCATTCTCCTCCTCCCCTTTCCCACCCCCATATAAATTGGGCTGTGTACCCTGCCATCTTGTGGTGTGCATTTTGTGAAACACAGCATCCCATCACTAGGGCTGGTGTAGGGCCAAGAGAGCTCATTGCTACCTAAGGCTCTTTTTAAGTGGCAGCTGGAAGGAAGAATCCCTGCTCAAGCCAGTGGATTTCAGGTGTCCCTGCTTCAAGTGCTGCCTGGCCACGATGTGCCTGGGCAGTGAGTGTGGTATGGAAAAGGCTGCTCTGGTGTGTGTTCCCCGCTTGGCTTATTTAGCTTGGATAGCAGCAGGGAGGTGGCAGGAAGGCCCCAAGGAGCGTGTGCTGCCTCCTGTGAAGTCACGCTTTTCCGCGTCTGTCTCTTGTTGTCTCAGCACCTATGTTTGGAAAAGTCTCTGAATCTCAAGCTCCAGGGATGTTATCTGCCAAGGAGATTTTGCTGCATTTGTAGAGAACTTGCACCTGCTTTTTGTACTTTGGGGATGAGGTAGAGGGTGACTGGAAGCTTGGAAGGAGATTGCTTGGTATGGAGGCTTTTAAAGTCTATCCTTATTTAGTGAGCTGGAGGGGGGTGGTCAATAGGAATGGTGTAGTGATCACTCAATTTGTCATCTGTGTCATCACAGGAGTGTTCAGACTCATTCTGAACCAAGATTACATGGTACCTGGAAATGAGCATTGCATGATGAAGCAAGAGTGGTTACTATGGACTTACACAACCATTCCTAATAACAAGCCTGACTTCCCACTTCTAGTTTCTTCCTCTTCACCCTCAGGACACTGTTTTTCCTGAAGTCTTGCTCTTGCAGCTTAGAATGACAAAGTCTATGTGGAAAATCTGTTTTTAAATGAACTTGAATAAATGTGATTTTAATCTGCAATGGTGTTTTGGAAGTGGAACTGTAGCTGGAAAAAAAAAACCAAAACCAATGACTTTACATTTTTTTTTGCTTTTGGTGTCTTTGTATATCCACAGAGTTAGAAAGCCAACAGAAGGTGGTGTCTGTTACCAAGTCAAGGCATCACTCATCATTTATGTGGACAGCGTCAGTCAAGTGAAGATAGGAATCATATTTCCTAGCAAGGCACTCTAAGAGCCAATTGCAGAAATTTTCTGAAGTAGTTTGTCAGTATTTTAGCAATAAGTTACTTGATTCTTCCATGTGTGAAGAACAGCGTCACCACACATGACACCATGGTGCATCTCTGTGGTAGTAGCATGAGATGCAGAACTGTGGCAAACAGATTATAGTCTGAAGATGGGGAGAGGGTTGTTTAGACTCCTGGCTATGAAAGCACTTGAAGCTTTGTTTCTTTTCCCCGATAGGACTTGCTTATGAATGGCTTCCTCATGTGCCTGAAGCCCCTAAGAGGCTTATTCATGCCTGTAACTTCTTGGAGCCACATACTTCCTTAGGTGTCTAGCAACCCATGGTAGGTAGGTAGCACTGGAATAGCTCAGCTTTGTAATTTTCTTCTTGTCCCTACTTGCTTCAGTTCCCTAATGGGGATGAGAGAAGGTTTCAGAAGGGTTACAGAAGTGTTCTGCAGAGGTTACCTCCTCTCATCATACCAAATCAACACACTTTTTTTTAAACAAGATTGCTTAAGAAGAATTCAGTGATAGTGCTGCTCTGATAACAGCACTGAAGCTTTTATTTTGGCTATGGGATGTACAGATGGAAAACAAAGAAGGAAATGATAGATCTGTGCTTAGGACTTTGTGTCTTAGGGCTTTGTGTCCTGGTCAGTTGCAGGCATGTGAGAATGGACATTGTGGTGGAAGCCAGTAATATGTTTTTAATCAGGATAAAGCTATTTTTTATAACAAGTCTTTCATCTTCACAAATACTTACTTCCTTGCTTCATAAGTGGGAAGATTGATCCCCACTTCGCTCTTGTCCTAAACAAAGCAAGCACCTGCTGTACCAAAGCCTGGTCCAGTCTTGTTCATCCAAGCACCTGTAAATGCCCACAGTTGGGCTGAAAGCAGCCCAGCTATGGCCACAGGCCGAGTCTACCTGGCAGGAATGGTTGTTCTCTTGCTCTGGCCACTGGAAGGGCTGCATGGAGGTACTGCTTGGACTTCGGTGCCATTCTGCAAAGATTTGCAAGACGGGGATGCTTTGGGATGGGAGTCTGTTCTCCCAACCAAGTCACTTGTCTCATAGGCAGAGGGTTGGCTTTGGACTGTACGTATCAGCGGCCAGGCTCTCCTAACCAGAGAACAGGGATATTCTACTAGGTGGTTTTTACACACCGCAGGGTGTATATTGTTGACCTTCCCTTCCTTTGCCATGCCTGCATGGGTGCCTTTATGCATTATCTTGGACAAGACAAAAAACAGAGGTGGGGAGTTCCTTCATTTTAGAGGTCCTGAGCAAAACTAATAGCTTAACTGCCTGACCGAAGCTTAACAGGCCTGGCCAAGCTTTCTTGAATTTTATATTTATACATTTGAATGACACACCTGTAACTTGAACTCTGGAAAAGGCAGGCCCGGGAGAGGAACCAAGGCCTGGCCTGCCTTTGCTGCAATTCCAGTTAGCCACTTCAAGTGACTCTGAGCCTGTTGCTTCCCAGCTGAGTGGTAACATGAGGAAGGTTTGGCAGGATGGGATTGAAGTCCCTTACTAAAATTGAACCCAGCTTATTTATTTTATATATATTTATTTATAACTGTCTGTGAAGCAAGAAAGCAAGTAATTGCTCGAAAAGGGGTTGAAAGCCGCTGACTTTGGAGGGTAGGACGTAATTCTGCTAGTGTAGTAGTAAGTGGTTTCTAAACTTGTAACACTCAACCTGGTCAATTTGTACCAGAGGGAGTTTTGAGCGGTTAAAGCTGCTTCCTGGAATAAAACTTGAAACCCACGAGCTACTTGCTGGATGTCTTGCTATCTTTGGCGACTAGGAGCTGCGTTTAGGGGAACAAAGCTAATCTTTGTCCTAGGTTACAAATTCCAACTCAGTGGGTAGTGGGGGGGGGGGGGGGGGGGGGGGAGTGGTGAGCTGGCTTGAGGAGGGACTAAGCAGAAGCACTCAAGTGGCTTTGGAAAAATTGCTGGAGTCACAAGCTCTTGTGGGTTGGGGCCAGCCACCTAAGCTGCCCGAGTTTTGCACCAGGGGAACTTGTTGGCAACAGGCCTGTTCTGAAGGCTGTCAGAGCAAATGCTGCTCCTCTGCTCCTTTTTCTTGTTCTTGCTAAAATGAAGATGACAAACTGAACAGAAGTCAAGACCTCAATAATTACAGTGGCTGCCACAAAAAGCAGCATGAACTCCAGCTCCCATTACTTAAGTTTAAAGTGTTAGCCATGCATCAACGCATTCAATTAAAATGTGACCTAAACATCACGCAGGAGCAACTATTTCCAAGTCCCATAATGAAGAGCAAAGGGGTTGGCACTTTTCAACATCTGTGGGCATTACTTGTATCTAGTCCCTTCTCTTCTCCATGTGTTCTTTTTCTATTCATCCTCCTAAAGTCAAAAGCGGAGCTAGTTACACAGCCCAGAATCTAGGACAGTCTTTTAAACGTCTCTCCCGTGTGGTGGTATTTAAGCTTCTGATTAGAGAGCTCAGCAGGCTATTTCTGCAATCAGAAATACTCGCTTACGGAGTGAAAAGACCAGAGAAAGTGATCAGGCTGATGAATTTACTGAGTGAGAGAATGTCTCCTGCCCTGCATCCTGCAAGGGAGAGTACACGAAGGCCGTGTGGATTACAACCAGCAGAGAGTGACTGTACCTGACTTGGGGAACCTCTTGTCTTTTATTGCAAGGGTCTATAAGTGGACAGCTCTGCTGTGTCCTAAACACATAGTGTGTTCTGCAGACTTTCAAGTCAACCTATTAGGGATACATATGTAAGAGTAGGCTTCTGTAGGACTTTATTTTGTGCGGTTGTCTCACGCAAGCAGCTTCCCTTCTGTCCTTGAGGAGGAGGCAGAAGTGGGCAGGGGACCTGGGGTTGACTGTTTTTCTGGAGGAAAACCTTGACTTGTAGCCTTCTTTCTGGATTCTGTGATTTTTATCTGCTTAGTGATGCAAGCATCATGACGAATATTCCAGACTGTTGTTGGAAAGAGGAGATAAGAGCCTGTCAGAGCCTCCCCTCTAGTGAGCTTAAGCTGTTGTGTGCGAGTCCTGAAGTCTGAAAAATAGAGATTATTAGAATGAGTTACGTTCTTGGTGTGCGTTGCATTGCCTGGAGGCTGTGCAGCTCTGAGGTGTACTTAATGTTTTCTTCCTCATTTGGTTTTCTTAGGACTGACTCAAATCCCCCAGGTACAAAAGACAGAAATTTCCTTTACTGCCTCCGATCCCAAAAGTTTTGAGCCGTATGTGAAGAACCTTGAGAAGTTCTTAAAGGACTACAGCGCTGATCAACAAACTGAAAACATCATATTTCAGGACTGTGGTGGTAAGTCTCAGTTGTTTCCTGCAGCTGAGGGCTCTGACCAATGCCTCTGCGTTAGGCCCATCAGAAGATGAGGGAGCAGTGGTGGTCTCTGTCTTCGGCTATTCCTTTTATTGTAACCAATGGCATGTTGGTAAACTGGCAGGCTCTGGTTTCAGTCATATGGCTGCTCGTTAAATTAGTTTGGACAGACCAGAATTGGCCAGGATGTACCTAGAAGCTTATTGTAGAGGTTGTATGGTTGGCAACTCCCAGATTTCACTTGGAGAAAGTTGCAGCTGGCTGTCAGAAGCACGTGGCGCTGACCTTAGCCTCTCTGAAAGCCATGGGGGTTTTACTGGCGACTTTGCTAAAGCCAGTGTCGCTCCTTTTGATGCAATGCAGCAAAACATCTGGGAAGTATTAACCTTTAATAGATTATATGTAAAAATGCAAATGAGACTATCACCTCATGATAGGCGCATATAAAATCTGAGGGGAACCTGCTTGTAAAAGCTGCCAAAAAAGATCTCTGAGCCAGTGGATTACAAATGTGTGTGTTCTCTTGTTGTCTGGAAGAATCCTCAGTTAAAAAACAAAACCCCACAAACTTGCTGGTCTGGGACCAGCCGACATGTGGGGGGTGGCTGGGTGCATGTCTGTGGTGTCAGCCTCAAGAAGGTGGTGTCACTTCCCTGTTTGGACGAGGGGGAAATCCAGACTACACAGTGAAGCATAAGTGTTGCTGTTCCTGACAAGCAAAAGATCACGTTGCGTGTGGTTGTCTTTTCATTCCCCCACCGTGACAGACATACCTACCGATTACAAAGAGAGAGGACCATATAATGATGCCCAGGGCCAGAAGAAGGTCTGCAAATTCAAACGTGAATGGCTGGAAAACTGTTCTGGAATAAATGATCCCACTTTTGGGTACAGGGACGGCAAACCATGCATCCTCGTCAAGCTCAACAGAATTATCGGCTTCAAACCTAAGGCAAGTATCTCTTCCCTTTCTAGCAGAAGCTACTGATAAGGAGGAGGAGTTGGCTGCAGATTTGCTGTGCCTGCTTTTCTGTCTCTGGAGAGAGATCAGTGTTAAACCCCTTCTGCAGAGGAGAAATTGTGAGACGATTTGAGTAACTGGCTTTAAAAATACTTTTCATCAAAAAGCAATGAAAACTGCACACCGCAAGTTGGTAACAAGTAGCAATGAACCTCACAGTGCAAACTCCTGGTTGTTTATCTGGTAACTGCTGAGCCTGCTAACTGAATTGCTCTAATGGAGCGTTTTCTTCAAATGATAAAACCCATTTTAAGTTCCTGTGTGCTTCCATGGGACTGTCCCAGACCGACTATCTGTAGTAAGCTCAGTACATTGTGTCGTGCCCCGATCTACTCCGTGCTTTCCTCAGGCGGTGTAGAGTTGCCTGCCTTGCTAAAACTACTTCATTAAATGAAGTAGTGCTAATATTAACTATCATCAGACTGAAACATAGGCTATAAAGTGTAAACTACATCTGAGAGTCAGGCACAGTTCTTGCTGCAAGAAAGGTGAAGAGATCTGTAGGTTATTTAATGCAGTTTCCCAGACGCTGTAGGATGTCTCTGTTACCCACTTGCTCTGTGCTGCACCTGAAGGCATGTTTGCAGTAATGCTGAAGGATGTTAATCTGGACAGGAATGGCTTTTACTTCTAGTTTTTTTTTTTTTTTTCCCCCAACACATTTAAATGCTAAAAAATTCTGTAAGAATTCAGTGGCAGAGCACATGCTATTCAATAAGGTGGTGTGCAAAACCTGCCACTCCATCTTCTGGACAGAAAACAGTGCAAATGGTGTGCTAAGCGCCTTCACCACCATCCGTCAGTGCGGTAGAGGACGGGGAATGGTGCTGTCTAGCTAATGAGTTGTGAGGAACATTTTTCTTCGAAGGGAGCCTGTCCTGGGCTGAAAGAAATGAGTTGAATTTGGGCTCATCTGATCCAGGGTGGAAACAGTGGGTGCATTTTAGCAGGAATGCGCTGTGCTTGGTATGTGGTGGCTGCGGGATGACATAGATGCGCACGTTTGATGACTGGGGAAGAGAAGGGTTTGGTGTGTTCCTCTTTTCTTTGCCACAGAGCTCTGAAGAGCTCCAGACCACATTAGACAGCAGGGTCTAGTCAAGGAATGACTTTACATGTTTCATTTAGAAACGACACGTGTATCCAAGGCAATACTTGTTTTCCTCATTCCACGCTCCCGCAGAGACCCTATAGCTCTTGTGTTGGGCAAGGTGTGCGTAAAGCAGATCTGAGACTCGCAAGGCTGTGAAGCAAAACTACGGCACTTGTGAAGAGACCAAAGACCAACATCAGAGTCGGCACTCCCACCGTTCCCTGACATACTCGGAGCCTTTGTCCTTCCCTGTAGGTGGTGTCGAAGTTCAGCAGCCTCAGGGTGTGACTGCCGCTCTTTGTTCTTTCTTGTGGGTTTCCAGTCCTGACTGCACACACCTGGCAGGCAGGTGGCAAATCCTCCCGCAGCACCTCTCTTCCTGCCACTGCCTGGGCTTTCCACAAACCAGCCCCGCTAGCTAGCACTCTGCCGTGAAACGCTTTCCCCAGTGACACCACGAAATTAAAAATAGCCTGATCTGCTTGCCTTGGTATCCACAGCAGGAAAGCTGTAAGAACAGACAACAGCTCTGCTGCGGTTAGGTTCCCCTGCTTCTAGTTGTGTTATGCTGCTCATCTGTCCCAAGAACCACCAGCAAGAGCTGTTGCCTCTGAAACTGAGCTAGAAGGGATTCTGGTTAACAGAACGTGTTTGGTACCGCTGACCTTTGCTGCTGCAAAGGTGCTCCAGTCTGCAGAGAAGTGTCCGGTGTGTAATGTCCCCTTGTTTTGGGTTTCTTCTAGGCTCCGGTAAATGAGAGCCTCCCTCCAGAGGTTATGGCAAAATACAACCCGTATCTCATCCCTGTCCACTGCGCTGCCAAGGTAAGTTGAAATACGATAGAGCGGAGTCGGGAAGCTGCAGGGGAAGACAGTCTTTGTCCCTCTCTGCCCTTCCACAGACAACGGGGGTGGTTCTTACTTGGGATAGCTCCCCCTTTGGAACAGGAGTTTCTCAAAACCCCACTCATGATGGATGGCAGCTAGCGCTGTCCTCACAGGGAGGGGTAAAAGCAGGGCCAGATAGTAAAAGGTATTGTCAAAAGTAGCCATTTTGCTTCCAAGTGCTGTACTGGAGCTCTTAGCACAGATGGCTAAAAAAAGGACTCCAGGGAAGAGGTATTTTACTTAGCATTGTAACGCAGCTGAGAAACAGCAGACTTTTTTAGCCAAAGATAGTGCATTGGTACGACAGGAAGCTGTGGTGGTTTCTGAATGTGTAAAGTGGTTGAGGTTTTAAATAAAGAAAGCCCTTTTCCTGGCTGATGCATGCTGGGAGGTGCTTACTGTGTAGCTACTGGTGAGAGAGCGCTTAAGTGTCCTCTCCACCACCGGGACGTCCTCGTGCTGTCAAGGTGGGGATCAGTGATGACCGAAGAGAGGTCACGGTCTTGGTGAAAAACAACAGATGCTGCTAGGGAAAAGGGCTGCAAAAGGCAGAGTGTGGGTGATTGGCGTTGTTTCTTCTCCCTTTTCCCACCTCTAGAGAGAGGAGGATGCAGACAAAATAGGCACGGTGGAGTACTACGGGATGGGCGGCCACCCTGGCTTTGCCCTGCAGTACTACCCCTACTATGGCAAGCTCCTGCAGCCGCGGTACCTGCAGCCGCTGGTGGCAGTGCAGTTCACCAACCTGACCTACGACATGGAGGTGCGCGTGGAATGCAGGGCCTACGGGCAGAACATCCAGTACAGCGACAAGGACCGCTTCCAGGGACGTTTTGATATTAAATTTGACATAAAAAGCAGCTGATTGTAAGCACAACTCTCTCCCCCCCCCGCCCCCCCTAGCCATTTAAAAAGGTTAAAAAAAAGAACAAAAAAGAAAACCTACTAGTCTTGAACAAACTGTCATACGTATGGGACCTACACGTAATCTATATGCTTTACACTAGCTTTCTGCATTTACTAGGTTAGAATGTAAACAAAGTGTAGCAATAGCGACAAATATTTATTCTACTGTAAATGACAAAAGAAGACAAAATTGAGCCTTGGGACATGCCCATTTTTACTGTAAATTATGATTCCATAACTGACTTGTAGTAAGCAGTGTTTTCTGGCCCCTAAGTATTGCTGCCTTGTGTATTTTATTTAGTGTACAGTACTATAGGTGCATACTCTGGTCATTTTTCAAGCCATGTATTGTATCTGTTTTCTACTTCTTGTGAGCAAAGACTTTTGCTGTCCAAGGTGTAAATACTCAATGGGACTAGAACTGGCATGATAACTTCTCATTATTTTGTTCCTTTTCAAAGAAAGGCCCACCTGTGAGATTATATTTAACAGCACTCCATAAGGCTTCTGACTTTTCTGTGGTGTTAGGGTATTTTATTTGGAGGGGTGGCAGGGGGAACTAACTTAAGTGAAGTTAAAGAGAATAGATGATTGTGTACTGTGCTTTGTAGCGAATGCTGTCTCTCTCTCTCTCCACCTTTTCCCTCATCCTCCAGTATGTTGTGTGAGAGACTGGGTCAGACTATCACTCCTCTCAGTGATAGGCATAACTCTTTGCTTTGTATATTTTCTTTTCTTTTTTTTTTTTTCCTGCTGGAGGCATCGCACACTGTGGTGCTAATGTCTTTATTGAATGTTTTAACCATTTTCATGGTGGAAGAATTTTATATTTATGCAGTTGTACAATTTTATTTTTTCTGCAAGAAAGTGTAATGTATGAAATAAACCAAAGTCACATGTTTGAAAATAAATCTTTATTTTAAACTTTATAAAAGCAATGCAGTACCCCATAGAATGGTGTTAAATGTTGTCTAAAGTGCAAAACTCTATGTTCTAACATGTAATAATAGCCAGGAGTACAGTGCTCTTGTTGATCTTGTATTTCAGTCAGGTTGAAACATTGGACAAATAAATGAATGAACACACCGTTCTGTGTGCATGTCTTTTGCATTGGGTGAGGATGGAGGCTGTTAGTTGTCCAGAATCTTGAAGAAGTACTGCACCTGTTTCAAACAGAAAATACATCTTTATCATTCCCAGACCATCCCAGCTGAAGGTAGCTGAAATGTGTTAGGATTGCCTGAAATTGCTGTTCCCACCTGTGAGCAAAGGCGTTACACATCAGCTCTAGAACAGTGTGGTTTGGTGTTTGTTACTTGTTTTCCCCTCTCCCTGGGCTGCTTTAGAGGCTGCTGTGGCACACATGCCTGTGATCACACCAAAAGTCTTCAGTGTATTCACCATTAGTGCAAGTTCTCCATGTCAGGAGGCACAGGCCACACATTCTAGTAGTAACTACAGGTAAAAATGGTTTATCCTTAGCGTGGGTTAAAGCACCCACCAGCGCTATGTGCTGCAGGTCCAGAGGGGAGGGCACACACCGAAGTCACAAGCAGAAGAAACCGAGTTCATGGCAGCAACTTGTTCTGTGTTGCTGCTGGGCCAGTAGCTCGGTGCTGAGAATGGGCTGTGCCTGACAGGGCAGCTCAGATGTGATGAAATGTGGCAGCTGGCTTCCTGCAGGAGTCAAGATCTCTTGACGCTGCATGATGCAGATTACCAGGGAGAATGTCTCCGTGTAAAGTGACAAAACATGACTATCCTAGAGCAAGCTGCTTGATAAAGCCTGCCTCATCGGAATGCACGATACTGGAAAAGCAAGCTCCTAAACTTTTTGCTATTTGCTAGAAGGAAAAGCATAGTTACGGGACGCTATGGGGGTTAGCGTACACATTTGGCTGTTCCACGCTATTCCCAAGGAGCAGGAGGTAGTGGAAATCTCACCTGCAACTGTTTCATTTGCTGCTGTATGTTTATAGCGAGGCAAGGATTTAACAAAGATGCTGTGATGAAAGCACTAAAATACTCCCTGAAGGAAGCTCCACCTGCACAAGAGCTGCAGGAAAGCTGAGCCATTTTGGCTCCCAGCAATTGGTGGGTGTACTACTGCCACCATTTGGGGGGGGTTGCATGGCTCACAGTTTGGTAGGATCAGCTGTCCCAACAATTCAATTCTTAGGTGCATGGCCTGTGACAGTTTGAAAAAACCAAAACAAAACCACAACAACAAAAACCCCAAACTGCTTTATTTATAAAAGACCCAACTCACCGTTAGATAATTTATCTCCTTTTAATTTACTATATGAGCGCAAAGTCCAAGCACGAACTAGTAATACAGGTAATGGCTTATTCCAGGGGTTGGGACAAACATTGTAGAAAACATATGGTGCCTGTGTTGCCTTCAGCGAGCAAGTGTCAGAAGGGACTTGTGTAATGTACTGTTAGTAATGGCATATGAAATACAGCAAAAACAAACCTTTACACCGTGCCCTCCCCCCCCCCATCACTTTCTCATACCAAATCAGTGAAAGCGGGCTGGCCCACTCTGATCACTAATTAACTAGTCAGTAACAGCAGTAGCTACCCCAGCCACACCCTGCAGCCACCCACTGGAAAGACCCAACTATTCACAGGCCTCGTGACAACTCTGCTAACAAAGGGCCACACCCCACCACCCCGCCAAAAACAAAACAAAACAAAACAAAACCAAACCCACAACCCACATGGTCAGATGTGTGTGTATGTCGTCCCCCCCATTAGAAATGCTGCTGTAATTTGTCAGACCTGGTAGAGATACAGCATTAAAGGCTGCAGGATGGTTAGAAAAAAACGCAAACACCCAAACTCCAACATGCTCCCCCCCCCCCCCCCAACAAGCAGGTGTACACTTTTGGCTGGCCAGCCAGGCTGCCCAATAGCACCAGTACTTTTGGTACACAACAGACTTGATACTAAAATGACCTTTCAAAAACCACTGCTGACACAGCCTTGCTATGCTCAGTGGCCGGTCAAAAGCTGGGGGGGTGGTGCCAAGATGTGACATCTCATCAACCCAATTTAAAATTTGCATTGCTTTCAAGATTTTTTTTTTTTTTAAATCTGTGCTGTATTGCCTATGTAAAAGCTATTCTCAGGAAGACATCGCTTTCCTTACTGCCTAATAGGACATTACATTATAAACTGCCAGTTCAAACGTGTTGTTCTTTCTGCCAGATTGGCTCAACATAAGTATAATTGTAGCCATTGAAGTGAATTTTATCTCCCTTCTTGTTGATGTAGGACACCTGCATTTCAAGGTTAGAGAGACACACAAAAATACTAATAAAATAAAAAGCAGAGAGAGAGAGAGAGACACACACACATTTAAGGACAAGAACCTTTAAGGAACACTTGCACTAACACACACCAGCTACCAGTTTTACATCTCTGAGTGTTGGCACTTCTGGGCTTCTGTTCCTTGTTTGGCCGAGGGCAGCTGGCCGGCACAGGCCAGGCACGACCTGCGGCATGTGTGGGGAGCTGTGCCAAGAGCAAAGAAAAAGGCCAAGAGCAGCGGAGTCTGCTCTTTTGCGGATAGTAACTGGGCCCAGCCTCAGCCTGGGGCGCTGATACAGCTGCTGCCACTGCAGGCCCCATCTCTCCGAGATGGGGCAGGTTTAAAAGAGCTGCGTCAACTCCCACCGCTTCCTGCGCTACCTTGGCCAGAGCTGCCTGGCCTCCCCGGAGGTTAGGTAATGATGTGCCCCTGCAGCACACACTGATACAGGTGAATGCTGCCCTCGCCCAACTCCTGCTCACTTGCTGTTAGCAACAAAAGGCATTGCGCTATTTTAGTCCTTAAAAGCCCCTGGTTTTGTGCAACCAATTTTCCCAAGCCACGCTAAACAACCTCAGCTTACTTACAACCTATGGAAAACCTCTTGCTCCTCAATTAGCTTTTATTGGATTGTTGAAGATCCACGCAGACTGTACTGGCAAGGCTTGGACAGCAGAACAAGCACACTACGTATTGTATCATGTGCAAAACTAGGTGCCAGTATGTTCTCTTTATATATAATTATCTTTATGTGGCTCAGCTGCCACCCAGTTCCCAGTAAAACCAGTTAAGAGCTGGCATATCTGTGGTACACAGAAAGGATTCTTCTCTCCAAGAACCTCACACCCTCGGGAGCATGGCAGTGCTGGACAAGAAACACCAGAAATAAGGGCCATCCGTTATCCCACTCACATGACAACATGTACGGTGTTCTGCAGAAGAACCAAGACTGAGGATTTCAGCACTACCAAGAGATTTGGGGTGCCCAAATCTTGTGAGGCCCCAGCTGGAGACAGCTTGGAGAACCCCATTCTAAAAGCACCAGGTCCTTTTCCAAGGGGATCCAGGACTTGGAGGTACTTGCACCGAGCATCCAGATGGGGGTTAGGTATTCCAAAGCACTCTGTATTTTAGGAAATACAGTTACTCTCTTTCCCAGGGTTCAAGTATAGTATAAACCACAGAAAAGGGAGCTGTGCCTGTACAAAACATCTCAACAAGCCTCACAGTTGACCTAGGGCAAGGTCAGCTTCTCTGAGCCAAGCACACCTCTGGTCTCTTTACAGGACCCAAAGGTGGCAGAGGACAAACCCACACCAGGAACTGACCTGAAACCAACCAAACGCATTTCACAGATGCCACCCAAATGCCCTCCAAATGATGCTAACATCCAGGTGCTCCCCTCCTTCCCAGGGATGAAACAGGATTAAATTTAACATCAGTAGTCTCCTTACAGACCCCAGGAACCATCTACCTGCTTTATAGCACCCAGCTATGCCTGCTCTAGCTCCTGTTCAGGGACAAATAACAATAATGCTCAGGAAGTAATAACGGGTGAATAACTGTGACCTTCTGGCTCTGACCCTATAAACTGCTTCACCAAGGAGGAGCTGAGAGCTGCTTCAGTTCCATGAAGTTTTGCTTCAGTCACACACGCTCTCTGCAAAACTTGTGTTAATGAAGTTGGTCGCTCCCTCTGGGCACTTCCACGCGTTACCGCAAAGTTTCAGGAGTTAATACAGCAGGCAATAACAAAATCCAGTCTAATGTCCTGGCTGAGCACAAACAGTTATCATCTGAACAATGTGTGCCCTAAGAGCATGGAGAGGCCAGGCACACACACACCCCCACCAAAAAAAAAGGCAGCAAATCAAGTGAGGCAGCCAGTCTTCCAAGGGAGAGCAAAAGGTCTTGGTAGTAACACAGGACAGGCACAAACTGTCCTGAAGATTTCAAGTGTAAGAATTACAGACACCTACAATTTCATTCTCCTTCTGCCCAGAAAACAAAGCAAAAAGCAGTGCTGATGAGAGGTGCCAGCTGAGCAGCTTTGGAGTCAGAGCTTTTGTCTACAGAAGGACAGACCAAGGTACACCTTGAACGGTACCAGCATATCATACAGGCAGCATTACAGCTTGCCTCAAAGAAAACCCCGGCATTGAAAGGGTACCTCAACATTCATGGTCCATTCCCCTTGTTCCCTTGAGCTGGCAGTTTTTGGCAAGAGACCCTGTTAGTATCATTCGTGGCAGAAGCAAGGGGGCTGACGGGGAGACACACTAGTAGGAAATATGCTGAGATCACAGATTCACTTCTCATCCATCACCAGAAAGATGACGGCAATTTCAGTCTTTCCTCATCTCTGCCGAACCAAAACTGGCAGCCGGGAGATGGAAGGCTTTTTCATCCCTGTATTCATTCAGAGCCTGTCAGTCATCTCAGTGCCTTTCACGCAGCTGGACACTCACCAGTACCCTCTCCCCAAAATCACCACAAAACTGTATCTCCTTGGTTCAGCATAGGTATCCAGGCACATGATCCAGAGATTCTTTGCTGACTGAACATTTCAGCATCAGTACACTCTCCCTAAACACTTAGGTCTTACAATTTTTTACAGGTTATCTCAGTTTGAGGTCACTAGTAGGAATCAAAAATCTCTCTTTGTCTATTACTCTTGGTTTGTACATCAGCATGAACCTTCCAACTCTGTTAGCAAGTACACTTGCTAACATCTAAAATGCATCTCAGATACGGTTGACTCAGCTGACTCATACGACTAAATCATTAGATTAACACACCGAAAACCCATGGATTCATACCATCCTTCCAGCCACGAGCAGTCCAGAAATAAAAATGGTTGTCAAAGAAGAGGATCTACTTACTCACTGTATTATTTGTTCTGAAAATAAAGAATTATTTTCCCACATGAACCTGAAGGGGGTTTAGTCCCAGGAAGTTTGTTCAAAAAAAGAGGAAAGTTAGTCACTCCTGCCTCTCTCTCAAGCGTCACGCACTGTAAGAAATAAAGCCAGTCAGGCTGCCCAAGGCAGAACAATTTGTACACATGCACTTCAACTGTCCAAGTTACTTTCTTAAGTATAACTGGGACAAAAACCCCTGTGCACCAAAAATTAAAACTTTGCAATGGAAGGTTTTATTAAAGAAACACTACAGGATAACATAGAGTGCATTCTGCTTTTATGCTATGTGCTGCTAGCACAGTCACCTCAAACACTGCGTATGGTTATGAACAACTCTGAAAATACAGTGAAAGAGAAGGGCAAGGGAAGCTATTTGGAAATAGTACCATAAAATAAAAGATTAGAGAAATCCGATTTCCAAACAGGATGTAAATGAGAGGACAAGACAATAATTCATTACACCACAATCCAAACACCAAGAAAGCGAGTTTCATGCTATTTACTCTGTAACACTACAAGAAAAATTAGTGAACACAAAAACTTATTTAAAAAACCAAAGTGTTGTTTTTACATCGTACATAACTATTGTGCTGACTCAGACCACTAATTTCTGAAGTACAGATACTTCTAGATTTAATAAGAAGGTACAGGTTCACTGAATCTCCCCACTCCACGTCATAAGCCAACGGCTCAGTAGCTGCGGCTGAACATATTAGCCCAGGTCTCTCCCACCAGGAGCTCTACTCCTCCTTTAGCAACATCTTTGGTCGCCATCAGAAGAGATCACTGGCCTGGTAGAGCCACTGGAATGAAATAAAGTGAAAGGTCCTGGGTCCCATCACACATGAAAAACTACAACATAACAGAGAGTACTGCTTTCCCAAGGATCCCAAGCAGCTCACTGAGTCACCACGATCACTGCCTCTGCACTTCACGCTTATCTTGAGGGACACTTGCCTGCCTCAAAATTGGGAGCTCCTGTGGAGCTCTTGTATGATGCCTTTGAACCAGTCAGCTTAGGTACAGACAAGACGCTAGGCGCACCACCACCGATGTCCATGCAAGCTGCAAACACATCCTGAACACTGGATAAAAACACTGAAAAGGGCCCCTGCTGCTAGCACCTGAAATATCTAAGTAAAGCCTGGTTTGGATGTGTTCATACAAGCCACAGGCATTGTGGGGACTCCTTGCCAATGCTGAGCTAAGGCTCTCCAGCCTACTCAGAGAGCACTGAAAGTCATGGTCCTCACGAGCTACCAGATTATGGCCAATAGAGGAGGAAGTGGTCGCAGAGAGAGAACAAGAACGTGTTTCCACTCACATCATGGATTCAAGCGAGGATGTAAGCAACAAGCAAATAAATGAAGTAGAAAGCAGCCAGCATTTAAAGGTCTTCCTGAGCAACCAAGATGTTCTGCAGGGTAGTATTTGGCCAGAGGACCCAACAGGCTACACCTGGCAGCAGAGTAAAAGTTAAAACAGATAAGACAGCAACAAAATATCCTGAAAAAACCCAACCAAACAAAAGCACCACCTGGTCCACAAGTAGCGGCCTTGCATGCACCATCACAGGCTCCTGTGTAGACTGTGGCTCCCTGTGCCAGTAGGAAACATGCCACCAAACTAATGGCATAAATTCCCCCAGCGTAGTGCTCGAAGTACCTTCTGAGCAACGTCACTGAATCTAGAAAGCTCCACTCCCCTGTGGAATGGGTCAATATTAAGAGGCCAAAAGCTTGTTTCAAGTCTCAGCAGCCCTCTGCAATTTCAACCCTCCTGCTGTGTGCTAAACCATGTACCGTCACGACAGGACTAGACTCTTGACACTTGAGTGACCAAGTTCCTATTCAATAGCTGGACTGAGTAAGGCAGCTACCAGAGAAGGCCCACAGTTCCTGGTTTGTGGCTGGATAGTCCTGGCAC
Organism: Gymnogyps californianus; assembly: GCF_018139145.2. NCBI lineage: Eukaryota > Metazoa > Chordata > Aves > Accipitriformes > Cathartidae > Gymnogyps > Gymnogyps californianus. Next base: position 125,899,641 of record NC_059471.1, read on the forward strand.
ATTGTCTCTCCCCAGCAGAACAGCAGTAACTACCACTGACACCAACGCGGAAAGAAACTTGCCCACTTAGCAACTCTGGCCACTTAAGAGAATTGCCTCTTGCTCAGAGACTTGCCTACATATCTCAGTATCTCTCAGATATACTTGTAGATACATCATGCCTGCCTATATGCCAATGCACTCAGGGTTAAAGAGGAAGAGGGAGAATCCAGCTCTTACTGAAACCAGAAGATGCTCGGTGACTTCGGGGAGCCCTAGACTACAGCCAGCACCCTTTCAGGTGACCACTGCCATCTTGTTCTGTGTTTGCACAGCTGCTAGCACAAGACCGTCACAGCCAATGTCTAAGCCCTCAGTTTTATCACAACACAAAACCAATACTGGTATGACACTACACTTTGAATAACTCGTTATTATTACTTATGAAAGAAGAAGTGGTTTCTAGAGCTTGATAAACTCTTAACTCAAGATATCCCACAGTGTTAGCATCTATGAGAGAGAGGGAATCTTGTTCATGGTCTTCTATCCATATTAACATGTTTGGCTTTGGTTTTTTCCTCCCATGTTCCACATACATTTCCACACATGTATGCAGATAGTTGACTTAAATTCTCCTCTTAATTACTGCTAGTTTACAGTAGTCAGTCAAGGAAGTTGCATTGATAAAGGAAGGGGTAAACCCCACACAGAAAGTACCAATATAGCTAATCATTTGCCTATTTGACCTCTGAGAGAGAGGTGGGAGGTGCAACTGGATGAGGTCAATAATAGGAATCCACGTAAAAATATATTTACATCCCACAGCAGTGTGTGCTACAGGACAACAGTGCTTCTCTCACCCCCAAAAAAGGTGCAGGACCCCTTGCTCAAGAAACGAAAGGACATTCTGAGCTTCTACGTGACTGTGTAACTACAGTGTCCTCTTACTGCTTTTGCTGTATAAGCTATTCCCCTGGGCTTTTTTCTCTTCTTTGCTGTAGTCTGCCCATCGTGCAGCTGAGTTGCAGCTCAATTGTTGCTATGCTTCAGCTGAAGGAAAAGGGGTAATGGAAAGAGGACCTGGGATTTTTGGTTCAAAATGAGAACATGCCAAGGGAAAGAAAGAAGGCAGCAGCCTCAAAGACACAAACTGGGCCTCAGATGAGTTATCAAGAAGTGTCACGCCTTCCCTCTGCCTTGACCTCCCCTCCACAAAATTACCTTGCTCAGCGCAACACAAACACGTGCCAAAAGCCAAGCCCTGTTTATCACGTAGGTTACCTTCAGGATCAGGTGAAACTTAAAGAGCTTTGGGAGCTGCTTGGTTCACACTCGTTAACTTCTCTCTGGCACTTATAAACCTCAGACTTGGCAGAACAAGGGGCAATTGGACCTCGGATCTTACCCAGAAGTGGAAGCACAAGAGCTGAACTATTTCACAACTCTGTTTAAACAAGTTTCTAGTTTAGTTTGCCTGTCTGCCCACAAGTATAATAATTATACAACCTATGTTCAAAATTAGGCTGCAAGTGACCTAATAATACCATAATTTATTTTTTTTTAAAAAGAGAAATCACCAACATATGTTCAAAATCCATCCCTCTATTATTGCTATTTTTAATTTCTCTTCAGATAGGCCTAGGCAAAAAGATTACTTAATTCTCTGTACAAGTATACATACAGCATGAGGAAACGTTGTCAGACAGAATTCCAGTGCTGGCTAACATCCTCTGATATGCAAAACCACCACCAAATAAGATGAAGTTTTCCTACACTCCAGATTCTTTCCAACCTGTTCCCACAGCTGTTGGATAAAAAGTCTCAGAAAGTTAAAATGGAAAAGCACTTGAATCATAATAACCATTATCTGACAGATCTCTCTAGAAATCATTTTGTACCAGGAGAGACTGAAATTTCCAACTGACATTCAAAAATAGCTACTGCTTTGATGAAAACTTGCAAAAAACCCCGCCAAAAACCAGCCTCACCCAAACCCTCCAATTTTTTATTTCTTTTCACTGGAGATGATTAAAAGCATCTTACCCTGGATTATGCAGCTCAGTATGGGCCCCTAATAAAAGACTTCATTGCAAAATTGCCGTATGACTGAGTGAAACAATGGCTTCTTTATTAATATTTTAAAGACTCCTGAGGGAAATGCTGTACAGCTGAAATGCCCTCAGTGAAAGGTTCATTGCCATGCTATGCACTTCTGCTGTCTAATGTTTTACAAGCTGCGCTGCCCTGTGAATGGGGAGAGTTAGTTCTCAGCTGGTAGAAGCAGCTTGCATAATACCAGACAAGTTAATCGGTAACAAGCAATGCAGGAGACCTTTGTTCCGAGTGTGACATACACAAATTCCACACTAAGCACATTGACGCTTCTGAGAGTTACTCATTGACATGCTTTATTAAATTGCTTGGACTATACCTTGATGCACCAAAAAGATTAGTTTAACAGAGCTGCATCCCTCTGATGCCTTCCATCTAAACTGTCGCACTATAACCTCAACTCACGGATCAGCTCACTACTGGTACGAAGGCATCTCCAGGGTGGATGATAGCAAGCACCTTGCAGCATGCCCACACGTCGAGTCAATGGCAGTAGGCAGGCAAGGAAGCAGCAAACAGAAAAACGCAAGTTGGCAGCCAGCAGAGCACTTCTGTAACAGGACTCTGTTCTTATGGAAATGGTTATGGGAAGCATTTGTTGTGTCCCCCTGCTGCAAGGCGAGTGCCCCCCTGTCCACTCCGAACAGCTTGCTAAAACACCACCCTCCCCCCAGCCTCCCTGAATAAAGGCAAAGGGAAAGGAGGCATAAGCGTGCTTCTCCTGGCACCATTTGGAATGCCAGACCAAGGACAGTTGGCTTCTAGCAGGTGGAAGACAAGCTGCACCAAAAGCCCAGGAGCAGCACAGCTCCTCAGAGCATTTAGTTAATACCAAGTCTGAGGAAAATGATGCTGGTTTTCATCACCCACAGCACTTGTCCGTACAAAACACATCTGCTGAACTGGCCCATCCTGTCACTGCTTATCGTACGACATCACCTCCCATCTCCCCACAGCTGGATCCAGCCAGCTGAACTTCCAGTGCCAGAACTTGTGCGAGTCTCTGTCCGTCAGACCACCACAGCTGATCTGTACAGCTAGAGGATATTACTCGTTTGCTTAAATGCCTTAGAAACATTAAGCCAGTCTCACTGGTGCGAGGCTGAGCAAGGGAAAGAAGAGCTTCCAGCAGTACTTTGCACAGTCTGCCAGTCCCCAGCCTCACTCTCGAACGCCACTGCATAGCTGAAATTCAAAGAAGTGACAGGGAAAAAACCAACCATCATGACAGCTCTCTCAGAAGACAAACAAAACCCACTTTTCTTTGATAACAGCAAAATCATCCCCCTTTGATAGGTTATTTTCATGTCTGTGGATGCCACAAATAGCTCTGAGGCAAGGGAGAAGGCCAGCAGATGATACTCGAGGAGGTCCTTGCTACTGCCTGGCTGGAAAGCTGCCCATGACACTGAAAACTGACACATTTCCCTCCACAGTCCCAATGCCCAAGGTGGAGCCTGACGGCACCCAGCAGCCATGTGGAGGCATGCGCGCAGCACCCTGAGGAGTCAGTGGAAAGAGCGCCCGTGGGGACGCAAGACTGAGAAGGCAGTTGGCACATCCTCCACTCCCATGAAACTGGCTTAACAGCCTACCCCCCTCTGCAGTTTCACACATAGCCTACCAAACACGCAAAGGCACATGTAAGCACACTCCCACAGCAATTGCCATGTTATTGTCCACTAGAAGAATTACTCACCTAGTAACAGCATCTTTGCTGGCAACAGGGAGAAGGTTATTTCACCCAGAACTCAAATTTTACCCATCCCACAGCAAATCCTTTTTCAGGCATATCTTACTGCGGGCAGCATCCTCTCCCTCTATGTATAAGTACACACACACATATACATGTATGACTATTAAGCATTTTTTAATTATGCAAAGAAACCCCATGAGACTGACTGATTACCCAAACACCATGGCATAGGAACATAAAGCTAGCATGGGTGGCTCAGACACAGCAGGCTGCACCGCAATGGAGAAACCTTTCAGGTTACCCCAGATGTGTGCTGTCTATCGTCCCCAGAGTGTTTTGCTGAAGTAGAAATGCCTTTACGGAACTGCTCACAAAAAAAAATACCTTGAACTGCACAGTATGAGCAACAATTTACAGGCAGAGCATGCCAAAACCCAGAAATACTGGTTTTGTTATAACTGCAGGTCTAGGCTACCAGGTTTTTTAATGGTTGCAGATTATGTGGATTCCTGCATATCTGAAAGGTACTCAGCCACTTGAGACCCAACGCACTGAGGTGTGTGTACAGCACCACCTCCTGTGGAAAGTTTTACTCACTGTACTTCCAAGTAATGTGAATCAGGCCTTCACTGACTAATTTTTAATTTGGCTTCACTTCTTTAAGCAGGCACATAAACCGTGAAGTCTGGTAGCCACAACACCTTGTATCAAGTACTTCGATTAAAACTAGTCCAGGAATGACTAATTTCACAGAAACTTGTTTTATCTAGAGATTGATGATTCATCAGATCCAATGGTTTGCAAGCTTCTATTTCAACAAGATATTTATCAGAAATGTTCCTCAGGTGGTGAGTTGAGAAACAGAATCATCTTTTACCACATGTACATGAAAGACACAAATGCAAAACCATCTCTAGTCTGTTAAATAGAGCACGCACTTGGCATATAAAACATGCATGTTCCAGTCCTTGCCCTACCTGACTCAGAAGGAACGTGAATGCAGGTGAGTACTGTAATTGTTTGCTTGCTCCAAATAGTACCTGCTTTATACAAAATAAAAAAAAAACCAACTGACAAGAGGTAGAGCAGTACCTGCTTTGGATGTGGGAAACAAATGCAAACCCCTGCTCTGAATGAATGTCCTACGCAACATCAACTGATCAGAAAAATTAAGAAACTGCTGGTTTAGCCTTCACTCATGAAACTTCATAATTTCATAAATATTCCATCGCTATCAGTCTCCCTTCTCTCCTTCCTCCTTTCTTTCCTCTCCCCATTAAAATAGGAAACTGATGACAAGGCTGAGAAAACGGACTGTTCTGAGCTATTCGTGTCTACCCATTGTCACTTGTGAAAATACATTTTGTACTGATACAAGGACATGCAAGTCTATGAAGTGAATAAATAAGTGCCTGACCCAGTAAGTTAAAGAGCTCATCCAAGAGGCTTCAGGGCAATATTCACCCCCCTCCTGTATCACTAAACTAGGAATAAAAGAAGCAGTTACAGCTTTACAACTGAAAATACACTGATTTCTCCACTGTGACCAGCTGCATTTTAGGCTCAACTGCATCTCCCCTCCTCTCTTGAGCCAAAGTGAGTTATTCATTAATTCTGGTATGCTTTAGTCACTGCCTAAAACGTGAAGTAGTTTGTAGAACAAAGACAGGAGTTAAGGGTCAAACTGGTGGGAGCAAGTGCTGGTATTTGCTTTTGGGGTTTTTTTGTTTGTCTGTTCGAGGGTTTTTTAAGATCAAAAGTGAACTTTCCTTTTTCCAGGTCCACGGAAAAGAGGTCTAACAAAAAAACATTGAAAAACCGCTGTACTACATTAATTAAATATAGTGTTCTAAAACTAGGTGCACAAGCTGACCCTTATTTAGTTAATTAGTCCTTGCTGTTCCTGAGACAGCGTTGTTCTCTCTCCTTTCCCCGAGTACTTGTTGGTCATGATTTTTGGGAGAAAGGTCACTACCTTGCCCTTCCTAGTAACTGTCAACTAAGTATGAACCACCAAAGTCACCTAGAGTTTGGCTATTAACTTCAGCAAGCATTTGATCTAGCCCTCAATTACCTATCTCATCTCCTCTAAGAAGTCTCCATTTGTGGACAATCAGACAGCAGCTGACATCGCAAACACTTTTCAAATTTCAGTTAGATCTTAAACTGTGGGTGATGAAAACTGCAGAGAAGGGTGGAAAAAACTTAAAATAAGCAGTATCTGGCACTAAGGATACCTCACTGACTCCTCAGAAAAGCACCAGTGTGTTCCCTTCTACGCAGGAACACGCGTTTATTGTGCTTCCATAAATACTGTGCATTTAAGGCCCATGATAGGATAGTAGGTCAACCAGATATCTCCCCTTTCCATCTCCATTTGGTTCTGGAAGTTCAAAAGTCACAAAACCAATTAACACATAGACCAACCTATTCAGCTTCCTATCCACAAAGTGGCAACAGCAGCAGTCCCTTTGACCATCTTGCTTCCAAGGTCCTTTGGGTGTTGCTGACCCTGCAGATGTGCACACAGAACATGTGACCACCACAGAGTCAGGACTGCGGCAGGGACCTCTAATAAGCTGCTTTAGCATTAACAGCATAAGTAGTCCACATGCCAGCCAAACAGACACAGCTAAGGCTTGCTTTGTACAAACCCACTGGGCTCAATTCAAGCTCAGAGATACTGGGACTTCCACTCTGCAGCCCTTAGACCTGTAAGGAGAGGCTGCACTGGCAACGGGAACCTCTGGAAAAGGATGATTCAGCCATCAAACATGGACAAGGTCATACAGAAGCTCTGAATCAAAGGCAGTAAACATCTTTATTCACAGTGTATCAGACTGGCTCTGCCTGCTGTTGGGCTGTAACAGTTCCCTGAGGTCTACCTCTCTGGTTCACCAAAAGTTTCAGAAAGCTTACATCACAGCAGCCTCTCTCCAAGAAAGCTTACTGGGTTTCAGAAGAGTAATTAAGCTATTTCCCATTCTGGGAAAAAAAACAAACCACCAAACCACCACCACCACAACAACAAACAACCCCAAACCAAAAACAAACAAACAAACCAAAAAACAAACCAAAAAGAAACCCACGAAACACCAAAACCAAGCAACCAACCAACCCACCCCCCAAAAAACCCCACCAACGTATATGTAGTGTGAATTGGGAGGGGAAAAAGTGTTAGAAATTTTGTGTCATTATTTGTGAAAATGATTCTGCCATTTGCTTTCTAAAATTTGTTGCATTTAGTATTTTATTTTGGAGAAGAGAAATATAAATCAGAACATCTTCATACAGAATTTCAGAGCCAAAATTCTTTCATGCCAAAATTTGAAAAGTGGCTTAGCCAAGCTCAGATAAAATCAGCACTAGAGTTAGAAATGAAACTCTGGAGTTCCAAGCTTTTGTGCCTGAATTCAGATTGCCAAACTTACCTTTCATGAGCAAAACAGGAGTGCAAGAATTTGCTTATAGGCTGGTTTTTGGAGCTATACTGGGTAGTAACTGCAGCAGAGTATTAACACTGTACAAAAAACAATGCCACCTGAAGAAAGGAAAGAGACTGCTAGGGATGAATTACTTTTCTTTAGGGTTTTAAAAAGGATCCTTCATCTTTGTAGTATAAATCTAGTAGGTCAGATTTCTCTCTGAAATTTACTCCAGACTCCTCCTCTACTAATCAGTTGTCCTGCAATGATACTGTAAAGCTTTTATAGCAACAGTAGCATTAACATCTCAGCAACAGCAACATCTCCTACCAGAACATGGACATAAAGAACACATACTAACTCCAAATCGGAAGAAGCAGGTTCCACTGCGCCAACATAGCCGAGGTCATTCTCCTCAATAACAAATGCCTTACCTATCTCTGAATTCACTTCCTCTGAGGCTGAGAATAATTGCTCTGTTAAACTCAGCATATTAAAATATTCAGTCATCCATTAAAGAATAAGAACATTCACTACCATTTACTGAACTTCTTAAAATTTTACTTCTTAAAAATGTTAGTCTGGCTCAGTTTCCTTCTATGGTTGTCTTGCATGCCATACAGTCACTCTACTCTAGCCCAGCATGTACAGCACTGTTACAGTTATTGGGGCTGAGGTGGGAGAAAGGTCTGGTTTCTGCTTGCCAGCAAATGAGGCCTCTATGACTGGATTTGAATTCCTCTCACAGAAAAGCTCACTGAGGAGAAAGTCCTTCCCAAGGATGATCTCCGTTTATACTGTATCGTTTCTTTTTCATCAGTTGTGACAAGCCCTGGCACTTAAGCAAACCCAGAGGTTATTTTTTATTTTGCTTACCTAAGTTTTCAGGCAACTACATTTCTTACAGAACACAGATCTAAAGATACTCCAAGAATTAAAGTGTTAGCAGTAAAAAGGTTTCTATAGTTTACATTATAATGCTTATTTGCCAAGCAATCAGAATGAAACATTCACTGCTTTATTTACTCATTAAATAACATTGACCGATGTCCTTTACAACTGCTGGCTTAACCTGGACTGTTACAGAAGAAACTACAGACAGATGAAGAGCCACATTCTGTGCACAATTAAGCCTACGGCAAAAAAAGATTTTAGACCCCTCTCCCAAAAAAGATACAATCAATAAATGACTGTTAAAATGACCAGTCTGCAATGGGGACTGCAAAGTGTGTTGTCAGAGTAATACTAGATCAAGAAGTTAGCTTATGATTCAGCTGTGGGATTCCAAGGACAAACACATGTAGTGGAGACCTTGAGAAAGAACTCCAGCCTCAATTTTTGTTTTGGAGAAGCAATTCAACTGCTTTGTTCCCCCCACCTCACTTATAGTAGCTGTAAACTCAATTTAAACAACTAGCAAAATGGGCTTATACCTGCCTTGCACCAGCATAAAGGAGACAGACTGTGGACACGAGAGAGAGAACTCTGCTGAAGTACTAAAATGCTCTGTGAGTGTTGGTGAGACTTTCATTTTTCCCTTGCAGGCTATGCCTTTTTTTCTGCCGCCATTGAAAAGCCACGACTGAGGGATTTTAGGCATGCAGTGACAAATACCTATTTGCTTGTTTAACTCCAGTCCCTTTGGGCAGAAACTAGAAGTTGTCAACTTTTAATGACAGCTTGGAAATGGTTTAAAAAGCTGCAACTTTGTTGATACTGGCTGCCATTCTCAGTGTTGAATTTCACTAGTCTATTCCTTAAACTAGATGCAATTTCCTGGCAAACAGCACTTTAACGCACAGATCTGATTTTATTTCATGAAGGAAGATGGTGACACAGTACGCTCTTCCTCTCCTCAACGAAAACACCATTTTGGCAGTGCAAAATTATCCAAGCTAGGAAAACTCTTGCTGCTCCATTATTCTGCTACAGTCTGACAGCACAACACTCACAAATACATGTAGACAGTAAAACAGAAGCTATGCATGCGCTGGAAAAACATCTGCATTGACACAGAGATCCATCCAAGATATGCTTACACACCGCTTCAACACCCTTGTACAGACCTTAGTTTTGAGGCATGGAATTAAGTGAGTGAGCTTGTTCTGGTTTTCATAGTGAGTACTTCTGTCTTTATAAACTCCCTTAATTTAACATTTTCCCATTTTATTGAACTTTAATAAAAGCATACAAAGCCAAAATCAGATCATAATTAGTAAGTTAATATAAAACACAGGAAATACCAACTGATGTGCATAATTATGACTGTCTAGAAATAAACCTGGACCCTACCTGGAGAATTTGAATCCCTAGTGCCTGTAATATTCCAAGCCCCACACAAGCTCACTATAGAGACAATACAGATCAGGAGTCATGGTGGTCATCCAAGAAAGGGCTAAGAAGGTGTCCCTGCAGAAGCAATGTTAGGTGCTGATATCCACTCCCAAGGTCACATTCAGGTCAAAGAGAAGACTCTTGACTTTCATTTCATTAAATACTTCATTGTACTATATCCACTCAAGAAAACTGCATGGATTAATTTTTTACAGTATCAGAATTAACTGAGTTAAATGCCCTTAATAAACTCTTTGCTTTTGTTTCTAGTTGATCACTGGTCTCCAACACAGGTACTCCACATATAAAACACTTCAACAGCTCAAAACAGTGTCAAGCATAGCTTTTCACTTTAAAACTTCCTATCACATAAAAGCACATGTTTGTCTAGCAGGTCTTACCTCCAGAAGTCCATCTTCAGGTAGGTCTGTGCAGTGGACAGCATTCTGAATCTTGTTCTTCCCAAAGACAGCACGCAGAGTTCCAGGTCGGAGATGACGGGCTATTTCCTATTGAACACATGAAAACCAAAAGACCTTTGTGAACCACACTGTTCCTTTATATTGTGGATGCAATAGAATCTTATAAAGTAAAACATTATTGTGCTATTAATATATGTGTGGTACACTATAAAAGAAAAAGAAGAGGGAAATTCCAGCTTGCATTACACACATACACAACTGCTAAAAAACCATGACCAAGATTGTCAAAACTGACTGCTTGAAATTGGGCCAATCAAGCCACCTTGGGTGAAATGCAGGACCCTTCATATTACAGATATACCTTCCTGGCACTTGTATTAGTACAATTAGCTCATGTTAACAACTTTGCAGCTCTCAAGCACAGAACATGCTGTCCTTAGTGAGCAGACACAAGCGCACCACCTTGCAGACTGCCTCCCCTAACACTGAACTATTTGCCTCAGAACCTGACATTTGTGAAGCCCAGCTACTGAACAGCCTCTTGGTCTTCTCCTCTGCGGTGCTTCTCTGACACCGTGACTAGTGCCAACATCTGATCCCCTCTGAGAATCAGTCCAGACTCTGTCTACATCTTCCTCTTCTTTGAAGTTGACATTTCAATACTCTTCTCCGTCTACAATGCCAAACACTTCCTTAGCCTCTCAGAGTGTTTCTCTTACTACAGCAGATACCACTGAAGTCCTGAGATAACACTCCTCGCCTACCTCTTTACTATGGTATACCTCCCATCTTATACCACCCAGGACTGCCTTCATTGGCAGTCCCTCCACCATGCTCTTTCTTTCAAGGAATAATGCAGTCCTGCTGTAATTCTCTGCACTGTCACCTTGTAGTGTTGTCTTTTAACCCTTCCTATGCCAACTGTGCTACACCTTGTTGGCCTCTCTTCCCAATACCCTGGAGCTCTTCTCCAAGCCTACCTCATGCACAGTTTGCCTCCTTTTAAAATTCAGTGGTGATGGCATTAACCCAGTTTTCCCTCCTTAAAACCCTTTGGACATTCTTCCATGAGTGCCTCCTGAGCACTGCTGCCTGTGAGGGGACAGGCCAATGATAAGCTCACACTACAGCTACTGAACAAAAAACCCCATTCTTCCTTGCCAAGAGAGCCTACATCCGCCCCTTTCTGAAAAGGCACTGGGTACATTAGGGTGTAAGCACTTTGGAAGTGGCCCTGCGGTTTCACTGTGCCACTCCCACGTGTTTGTTTCGGTGTCACAGCTGGAGGTTACTGCCCCCACAGCTGAGTCACCAGACTGGATTGTCCAAGCATTTCTTAACTTTCAGTGTCAAATGGGTTCAAAGTAACTTCAGTAGTGGCTCTTGGCTGACCTGGAAAACTTGCACAGGTACAGATGAGAACCACTTGCATGATGCACACTCTCTTCTGGGACGGCAGTGAATGTTTTAAGCTAGTCCCAAAAGACTTCACAAGAGCATTATCTGACAACACCCTTTAGCCAGTTTCCAGCTTCGCCCACTTGTTGTGTCTCATTACTAAACTAAGACAACTGGACTTTAAGGGCGAGATCTTCTCTCAGCCCAGCAAGTCCTAGATATTTTCCTGTAATAACAATTAACAATTATGGTGATCTGTTACTAGTAACCTAGATCTGTTACCTATGGTGATCTGTTACCCACCTGGAAGACAATTAAACTGCTTTAATGCTTGGAGTGTGTCTAACCCAAAACATTCCACGAGGAGAATTTTCAGTTCCCCATTGTTACTGTGTGTACGTCACAGGTTATACAGGATCTTTGGATACGGATGTCAAGGACATTTGAATAAGATACACTCAACATCAAACAAATTTTGCTTCAGAGGAAAGTTCAAGAGTTTCACTTTAAAAAAAAAAAAAAAGCCCCAAGGAGAAAAAAACCCTCCTCTACACGATCCTCATTAAAGGTTTGTGATAAGAAAGTCTGCTGGAGAAACAGAAGTCACATGCCAGTTAACTGTAGCTATGTGACACTTTAATCAAGCCTTCCTTGAAACAACTGTTGATTCCAGTAACAACTAGCTGTCAGGAAGCCAGCAATAGCACTAGGCTTTCAATTATTTTAAGGAAAGTTTGGGCATATTAGAAAAAATTATTGTGGCTATGAAACCTTTGGAAACACTTTAGCAAGAAACAGCTCAGATCTAAAAAGCTAAAGCTTGGTGTTTCATATTCTGTTTATTTCCTATCTGTCAAACTCTTGCTCAAACTGTTCCGTCCTCCAACAGGTCCAAAAATGCTGCTTCTTATGAAACTTTCCCAAGTTTTCTCTTGACCCATCTTCCTCACCAAACCCACTTTTCTTTTTTTTTTTTTTTTTTCTTTCTTACTTTAAAAGCAGCTATGGCCTCCTGACTTATCATTTTTCCTAAGCTCTCATTTCTACTTCACAACTTCATAACAGAAGACCTCATGTTTCTTCTCTCGGACTCACTCTCTCAGTAACATTGGCAAAAGCTCCTACTGTTGCAGTACACAATCTCCTGTTCTGCCTTCAATTTTTCAATGCAGGTTGCTATGCATTCTCCTGCCCTCCTGAAACTCATCAGCCATCTTGCACAAAAAGGGACTCATTCTGTTCTGCCTGGGGTTAATTAGATCCGAAGTACATGAAGGTAGGTCCTCCAGCACTTTAAATTGTTAGCAGCTGATTAATAAGAATCTAAATAAGCCTTTCTTGCCATCAGTTAACAAACAGGACAAGAGGTAAAGCAGTCTCTGCTTATATTTACATAGCCAAAAAAAGGACAATAATTGTTAATTCCAAAGTTTTACTATTCCATAGCTTTCTTACTACACCACTGAGGAACCCTCAGGGAGCAAGGCCTCTGTAAATGATGGAGACACAAAGAGCTGTACAGATCATATATAGGTGTCCTTGTGTATGTATGGCTGGAAATCTTGGGAACGTTTCAGGGAAGGAGGAAGAGAGTTCCTTACAGAACTTATTCCTCATAGCACATATTAATATACACTCTTCTGCTCCACAACAGGAAGCTTGCCAAGCATTTTATTTATAGGGCCTCATCTGCAACAACAGGGAGATACAAATATAATAGTGAATAGTGGGGTTTGGGTTGGTTCCCCCACCCCCCTCCATCCCCTTTTAAACCTCTTTTCCTAAGCTTTCTGCTGAGTCTAGTTTCCAGGGCATGTGTTTTGTGTACTGGTTTTCAAAAACTTTTTGAAAGGAGTTGAGAGTGGGATGATGGAGGAGTTAAGAGCAGCTGCAGCTCTACCATATGCATGAGAGTAGAGTAACATGTGTGTGCTGGAACTTCATATGCGTGTGTAAATAGGGATGCCACAAACTCGCACCTCACATAAAGAATACACTGTCTGTGGCAAAACAAACGAGGGTTGCTGTACCAAAAGGCTTCATTCTCTTTGGTCTTATTCAGCAGGCTATTTGACCACACCTTACTGGCTGGGCTTTGGTCTACAGCTAGCCCTTTGAACATCCTTGTCCTACACAAGATACAGATGCACATATTTCATGTTTCTCTCTATCTTATAACTGTTCCCGGTGCAACAGTGCCTGTATGAAGTACTTCGCACATTCTAAAATCTTTCTATTCCTATACAAGTGAAGGGAAACAAAAATGTCACCAATGCCAGTAATATGTCAAAATCAGACTGAAAAAATCATAAATATACTCATGAGCAAAGCTCATTAACTGCTTTTCCTTCAAATGGCTGTTTTTTCACGGGCTGGATGGGAAGTTATATAGAACAGTAATATGTATTCCAGCCAAAACCGCAGATTTCAAGAAAATTTGACCAGGTTTTTAAAAGCATCTGCCCTGAATACTTAATTGGGTATCTAGAAAGGCCAAAAGGCCACTGCTTATAAACATTTCTGCGTGCTTTGTTGTTGTTTAAATGGCATTCAAGGAAAAGCTAAAGAGGCGACCACTGACTGTGCAGCAACCATTCCCTCCCTCCTCAGTGGGAAACAGCACAAACTCTGAATGGACCAAAAACAGACAAAGAAACTTCTACAGCCTAAAACTTTGTTCTACTTGAACATGAACTAGAACAAGGAAACCTTGAAAATTCATTACTGGTCCTCTTGAGTGAAGCAGAATAAAAATAAGAGAGTTTGTGATCAAACCCTCTCCTACCCATAGTGTGCTCCCAGGGCAGGTTCATTCTTTTAGGTTTGCTTTTAGGCCAGCAGCATTCAGAGGACTTCTTGGGCTGCAACAAACTCTGCACAGTCCCGTCTAAGCCCGCAGTAAAACATCTTGTCTTCCTTCTCTATCCACGCCCTCACTGCACGTCTTCTCCTTGCTCTTCTTGGCATTCCTCATTCATCACTCTTTCTGAAGGCTTTATGTTGACTTGGTCTCCCCATCTCTGCTTTCCCCACCCTGCACTCATGAAGCTTTTTTCTTCTGCAGTTCTCCATGCTCTGCTGCTGTCATGAAAGAGATGGTCCCTCTTTCCCCTTGGGGTGCCAGCTGATCCAGAAGGCAGTAGCCAGCCTCAGGCAAACAAGCAAGTGCCTTTCTCCTTTTAAGGACCAGCTATGCCCTTGTCAAGAGAACAGAACACACATTAACTGTGAACAAACAAAACAATGTAAATTCCACCACTCACCATGGAATTTGTCTGACTGAACTTTAGCCATCAGAAAGCTGACTGCCTCATCCAAGTGAGACACCTGAGCTTCCTCTGTAGTGAGCAGAGGGTGATAAGTCCTTTCAGGAAAAAAAAGACTCTTTTGCAGTACAACAGCTATGTAAGGTAGGTAGGATAAGTGCCTCTCTCTTCTCTTCCCGTCATCACAGCTCTTCAGTTGGGTTTTATTTTCAGGGGATTTTAGCACCAGTCATATCACACACTGCTGGTTGCTGCAGGGAGCTGCACAAAGTACTCATTGCTACACAAGCCATCAGCAAGAGGTAAAATGATAAAAGCAGCACAGCTTCCGTCATGCAGAATACAATACTAGACAAACATCTCCTGTAATGCTTATTCAAGCTAAGAAACACCTTAACAGTATTGTTACTGTGGGAACAACCTCAGTTGATCAGTCTGATATATTCCTCACAGAAGTTCGCATCTAAAGACAAAGGCTTAACTGTCAAAATGAAATCTGTCGTCAGAGATGATCTTGTGCATGATACCACAAGGGCTAGCTTGCCCCAGCTTGCTTCATATGTTTCCTTTGCAGCCCATACTCCTTCCAAACTCTAGCCAACTAGTTTTGATGTCTGTGCTTCCCCCCTAGTTACCTCAGCTCTGACCTGACATGTTCCCCAGTTTCATACGATGAGCCACCTTACACTCAACATTAGCAGCTGCAGAACACAACAATTTTCTACTCCTGCATCAATCCGAGGTCCATTTAATCATCCCTAAATGCAGTGCTAAGCCTTCTGTCTATATTACAGAGAGAAAAACCTACATAAGATGGTGCTGTTGCCACTGTAAAGTCTTTAACTGGGGAAGAGCGCATTTTGCCCTGAAACCTGGGGCCCACCTGTTGAAAGGTACTTCAGAAAGTTTCTAAATACAAAACCAGGTCAATGTTAAAGAGAATGCAATAGGTTTCCTTCAGCTTAGATTTCACAAACCAATCCAGAACAGAAGTCTCTTGTTGACAGAGTGACAAAGAAAGACTTCTCTTTCTTTGTGTGCCACAGGAGCTGCAGCAACGTCATGTACACATATGGAGTCAGTATCAACAGCCTTATGCACACTTCCAAGGGAGTCAGTGTTATCAGAAAGTCTTTTGTACTTGCCACATATTGCAAAAAAATAATCAAACTAAAACAATCCCCTCCAAACTAAACACTCCTCATCTTTTAACGTTTATCACAAAACAAACTGATACACAGGTTCCCAAGAATCTGGAAAGGTTGCATTGAAAGTCTTTATAACATTTAGCCTAATATTCTATCTCCTGAGCACTGTGCATTTGACCTAGACATTCAGGTTGTCTTCTCCTGACTGATGGTGAAATATTTATGCCTCCAATCACTTACTGGCTGTCCTGACAAGTTTCTGGTATCTTTAACTGAGCCAAGTCTGTGTACATATAGTTATGTACTTGAAACAGCATGGCTGTAAAGGTTTGTTCAGCAAATTAAATGATCTGATCCAGGCAACAGCAGCCACATTTTCAATTGCAAGGCTGTAAAAAGTGCATCTGAGGCTCACCTCGTTCCAAAATCAAATAGTTTTGCAACAGTAGCAGCAAGTAATCAAACCATAGTTTATTTTGTTACAAAAGCCCACTCTGAGTGAAAAAAAAAATTAAAAATAAAAAATCCATCTGCTTTTCTGTTTATTTTAAAGTCAGCCTACCTCTGAACTACTAGTCTGAAGCCCTGTATCTTTTGGAAGTTTTGTTAACGGACCTAAAATTATCTTCCATACTCCAGTGTTGGCAGTTTTTTTGGAAGCTCACAAGTCTGTAGAAGTTGTTACACTGACTCCTTCTCACCCTCCATCCCCTGAGGCACTTCCATTCTCTCTGCTTCACTCCCACACGTTCCCTACCACTCCTCCTCTCTGGCAGCCCACAGGTGCTGCACCAACTCTCCGCATGCTCCCTGGTGTGGGCAGCAAACATGGCACATTCGCCAGACTGAGATAGCATTTTTACTGGTCTTGGTGCTTCTGGTTGATGCTTAAGCAATTCTAATGATAACTGCCCTGCTCAGAAACTTATTTACTGTTGTATTTGTGTGCCTATCTGCCATTGCCAATGGGCTGAATTTAGATAAGAGCAAGCAGCCACGCTTCTCAGTTAAGTGTAAACTAGATTGGATGGTGATAACTGACATACCAAATGTAAGTTGGTCACAAAATAGGAATAAAGATAAAATATCTAGCTATCTTGTTGTATTATCTGGGTGCAATAAGGGATATTTATATTACTTGACAAGTTGGAAAAAGGAAGCATTTAAGAACTGAAAAGCAACTAACCCCTCAAGACATCAGAAAACACAGTGTAACTGTTAATTCGATTATTAGTTGCTTTACTTTAAAGGTGAAATATTGGTCCTACTGATGCTTTTCCAGTGCCTTCAAGGCATCCAGAATTTCATCCATTTATTAATTCACCTGTAAAACAAGGATAAAAAAAAAATACTAGGCTGCAAGGGATATTTTGGGATTTCATTAATTCATGTTAGCAAAATATCTGGAGAGCCTCCAGTGAAAGTCACTACAAAGTTGCAAGACATTATTTTTAGTCTGCAGATATCTTGGCTGAGTTTCCCCCTGTAAGAACAAGAAAAATTACAAATTATCTTTTCCTCTGAAATTAAGAGGGAATTTTACATTTGCAAAAGCAGTCCAGATATCTGAGCTTTACACTCTGCAAAGCAGAAAAAACTGCTTCAAAATTCTACCGAGACTTCCCTAGCTGAACCAACTTCGGACCATTCACTTCAACAGAAGACACAGATGAACTCAAAGACAAAACTCACAAGTCTGCTGCAAACCCCAGAGATCCTTCTCATTCGGGGCTTCGCATGGGAGAGAGCTTTCCCTTCCACTCTGTGCCCTCAAGCCTCTCCAATCCAACAGCAAGCTTCTCCTTGGAAGCAGCAGTGCTGCCGTCTCTTCCCACACAGTTGTGAACAGCCCTGTTCTGATGGAAGGAATCACTCATTATTTGTGTTACAACTGTTTTTTAAAAGCCCCTGCTGCGTTCAGGACTAGCTGTACTAGTCAGTGTTCCTATACATACTAAGAGAGAGTTCCTGGCCTGGAAAACTTATATGAAGAGACATAAAGAACAGAAAATAGGAGCAGAATGGACCCTGTTTTTTGGAGTGCAAAACCAAGACAGGGAGACAGTAATTTCCCAGAAGCACAAAGAAATACACATTTCACAAGGATCACAAGTTCAGTGTCTAGCTCTTAGCTCACATCTTTTGAATCCCAGACCAGTTCCTCAACTATTCTCTCTTCCTGATTTAATGTTGCTTTAACTCCTGTGTAGCACTCTGATGATAAGCCACAGGCTGCAAAACTCAGGCCATGCCAAGTCACCTAGGGGAACTTGAGAGCTGCCATGGGAACATGAAGAACTGCTGCTCACCCATCTTCCACCCCGACCTCATTCTAGTCCTTTGATCTGGGAAGTCAAGGGACGCAGAGAAAGGGAAAACTTCTTAGTAGGAGTATCCAAGGGAAGTCCCATGTGCACATCAGATGCAGTCTATCATACTGTAAGCGAAAGGAGCTGCTAAAAATTCTGCTCAGGTGGCCCTGCAGTAGAACAGAGAATGTCAGCCTAAACCAAACAGACCAGCAAGCAGCACTCCAAATTATTCAGCAGGTTCTCAGCAGTTGAATTAATCACTTTATAGCTAGTTTTTAAAATGCCTTTGTTTAGTTAATAGTGTCCACAGTCAATGAGACCAGTGGTTAGGAATGAAAACTATTACTGCAGCTGTTCTCATGGCTGTCAGCAATTGCAGAGAGGAGGATTTAAAATAATAATAACAATAATAATAATACCACCTATCATAATCAGAAATGCAAAACCAGACTACCTACTTCTTTTTGTTACAGAAGGGAAGGCTTAGGCCATGGTATTTGTTTTCACCCACTTTGAAGCCTTCAATAATGTAGCTCAAGCTGAAAATAACTGCAGATACGCTCTGGCCACAGCATGTACTTCTTGCATTACTACAATGGCATGCAAAGCACCTACGGAATTTCTGTTCATATACACCCTGTTGCAATGTACAGTACAAGGATACCACCTATGACACCTAGAAAGCCAACTGATCCCTCTTAGGGGAAACCCACTTGAGAAACTGATAGATCTCCTTCCAGCAGTGATCAGTTCCCCTCAGATCAATCTCTTTTGTGTACCAATTTATCATCAAGAGTACATAAGATACACTATGATTTGCAGCTCCTTTTCTGTTCAGTTATTTTTAGCTCTTCCACCAATTTATTAACCAAGCAGAGCCTGAATAAACAGTCCTCTGGGATAAGAAAAAAAGAAAAAGTCATGCACATCCAAGAACTGACTACTCATAAGCTGCCAACTGAAAGACATGAAACCTTTTGGGACAGCTACAGTCAACTTCAGGATACTTAAGATCACATCATCATCATGGTTATATGGAAAACTAAGTGCCCTACTGCCCTTTTTCTACACATTTATAACTTCCTCTATTGCACATTTTCAACAAGCACCTTTGTGTGCTGACTCTTGCTAACCGCCTTCTACAGTGCTCTAGAAAAAGCCCTTGCAGCCTGTTCTACCAAGTTCTACCTTGGTTTATTATTTTCTTAATATTTTTTACTGGCGATATCATTCATATTACCTCCTAACTTGAAGTATACATAACAGCACTGCAAAACTACTATGTTCCAATGATAAGTCAGGAAGAATTCAAGTGAAGGACAAGGCTATCTATAGTCAACAAAAACCTGAGTCAGGCATGTAAGCAAATGCTCTTAATCTATTCAAATCAAAGATTCTGAAAACACACAAGGTCACTGTGACCAGGATGCTAAGAAACTGGAGAAGGAGAAAAGAGTTGTTTAGTGCAGTAACAGTATCATCTTTTCCAGACAGAGTGACCTCAGCACTTCCCATATCTTCTGGAAACACTGCTCCCTTTTTCCAAGGAAGGACTGAGGTTATAGAGAATTTGTTTTTTGCTTGAATGCTTCTTTTCAGGGATTAACTTTCATATATTCAAAAACATCACTGTCCAATGTAAAAAGAGTGATTTGCTGTCTGCTGTAACCAAACAGAACACAAGGGAAGCAAAGAAAATAAGCACGTAGACTGAAATTAACCCAGAACCATCTTATTCTTGAAAAGGCTCTTACCTTGTGCCTTTATGGACTGATTACATTAATGAGTCTATTCTCAGAAACCTCAGCAGCTACAGCAGAACCATAGTAGAACAGTCCAAAGGAGGAAGGAGGGAGGGGGGAAAAGATAAAGGATCACCAAGGAAGGTAGACCTCCTGTGACCACAAGAGACTACAACCTAGGAATTCTGATGACCAGCTCTGTATCTTACTGAGAAAGACTGTATTTTCACAAGGGGAAGAATACTTTGATTTTTAAAAAGTGTTAAAACCCTCCCCATAGGCGAGGTAAATCACATTTTAATCCAGCGTAGCTGGGAGAAACAAGCCCTAGAGAGAACCCTGCGGAATACCTTTGATCAGCCTACTGGTGTAAAATTACATTGTGTATTTGTCTATACCAGGCTGGTATCACACGATCACCTGATATGTTAGAAGCCTACCTCTTTTTCTACAGTAGTGAGAAACAAAACTTTTCTCCTTAATCTATCTAAGATATGTAAGCAGAGATACAATAAAGATATGGTATTAGCTAGCATTATTTAAAAAACAAACGAAGCAAATGCTAAAAGAAACTAGGCAAGCAAGCACTTTCAAAACTTTGTGTGGTCACCTTTTAAATAAAATATGATCCATCTATATGAGATACCAAATCTGTAACACCACTCTCTAAAACTTGGCATATATTCAAAGCTTGGAGAGAACCTAAACAGGAAGATGCAATACAAACAGGACATGGAAGAATTCATTTTGCAAAACAAGACATGCAGATGGGCAGTTATAACCAAAACCCCGCGCAATCCGAAAAACCTCACCTCCTCAAGGCAGAATAGACAAATTTATGTAACTTACGGCATTTATAAGAATCTTGTGTTCATCATAGATGCTTAAAATACCACTTTTTTAATAACTCCCACCTACTACTTTGGGATACACTCAGTCTGAGTGCAAAGGGAGCCTTTATGATCCCTAAGCCAGTCTTTCAGGCTTCTTTCACACCTACCTATAGATACAATTAGTCTTTGTGATTTCAGATTAGGCTAAATGTCTTCATGTGTCTGCAGAGCTGAACGGTACAAAGTCCTTGACCAAGAAATTGAGTTTTCTTAAAAAGTAAATATTCTAAGTGTGGCTTAAACCCTTATAAAAATGGCTAGCCCTATGATGCTTTGCA
This sequence comes from Gymnogyps californianus, assembly GCF_018139145.2. Classification (NCBI taxonomy): domain Eukaryota; kingdom Metazoa; phylum Chordata; class Aves; order Accipitriformes; family Cathartidae; genus Gymnogyps; species Gymnogyps californianus. The sequence continues at coordinate 125,920,646 of NC_059471.1, forward strand.
GGGAAAGGCCTAAAAACCTCACTCCAGGATACCCTGGCACATTACCCATTCTGGGGAGTAGGTAGGAGGTCTCTATGGCAGCACAGCAAGTCAAGGAAGATCAGTAACCAGTGCTGTTAATGCCTTGTGGCACATCTCTGCTTTTCTTCAGTCTCTGGGCTCATGTTCAGCTTCCCTCCTCTTGCTAAAACAGGGCAAGCTATTCCAGCCTGGTACCAGGCACGAGGAGCCCAGGAAGAACCAGTTCAAAGCCAGAGACAGCCTGACATAAGGGAGAGATGGGAACACAGATGGGAACCTGAGGCTTCTGAAGTTGATGTTGCTTTCCAGGAGGGCATACAGGATTTTTGACAAAATGTTGATAACCACCTGAAAATGTCCAGAAATTGCAGTTAAGAAGGTGCCTTGTCATGAAGGGATACTAAAATATCAGAGTGACAGGTAGCAGAGGAAACTACAAAACACCCTTACATAGGCTAGAGGGGCTTTGGTAGCCAACTGAGAAAAAAAAAAAAAAAAAATTGCAGCAACCAGAAACAAGATGCAAATGTACTCCAGTTTCAGTCCTCTCTCTGAAGTCCCCAGCACCTTCTCTCCAGAGGATGAAAACAGCAGACTCCCAGTGTCATGCCTCTGTGGTGGTAGTGGGCTTGATATCAGACAATACAATATCTTTTATTATCTACTTTACCAAATGACTGTAATTCGTGACCACTGAATCTAAGTTCAATGACCTCCCATCCAGGATTTATTTAGGCACTGCTGACATGTTCAAGTCTGGTAGCTCTGGAGCCTCAGACAAGGAGTGGCAGATAAAAGGTTTTTTTCAAACTGTAACCTTGCCAACATGCCTCAATCACATTGGATTTAAAGCAGAGTTCAGTCTTGAGGGCTCTGTCAGTATTTAGTCTCCTGATGGAGACTGCCAGTCACTACTAACAACAGCAATTTTCAACACATATGCACCTACCCATCAAGAATCAAAGTAAGCCTACGAACTCCAGTTCCACATGACACTGAACAGCCATCATATGACAGCAACCTTCAGGCAATAACAAGCCACATTTAAAGTAAGCCACTTGCAAGCAAAAGACTCCTCCACCACTATTAGTGCTCTGATTTTTGTTCTGATCTCCCCACAAAGACATATTTCAGTGAGGCTGAAGTCCCTCTTCTTATCAAAGGGCTTCCCGTTGCCTGCAAAGGGTGGCTTTGAGAAGACAGTATGCAAGAAACAGAGCTCTAAGCAGGTCACCTCAAAATTGTAACCAGATCATGCATACGTGCCGCTACAAAGCACATACACACACACGATTAAAGCAAACGGGGCGGCAGGGGTAGGGTGTCAAGGGCTGGCAGACCTCTGCAATACCCATTCAGAAGCAAGAGACACATCAGGACAACTTACTATGAACACTGAATTCATGCCTGTAAAAACTAATTATTGGATTCTTGACTCTCAGATGCTCCCAGGGCTACACACAGCTTTGACAGGAAGAACAAATATGACATTTGTGTATCAGTCTTGTTTCTGGTGCAGCCAGTGCAGACTCCATCCGTTTTAAACCAGGGAAAGCAACTCACTGCCACAGGTGTGGTGTTTGGCATCCACACAGACACAGGCTTGTCTCTGACAACAAGCTATAACACTTTTGGAGGTAAATTTCAAACCATACACCAACTTACTGGCAGTCTAAAGCGGTGGTGGCAACTCATGGTTACAGTCACATTACAGCTGTGGGTCATTAGAGCACAGCTGTCTCAACACTTACTTTCTTCTAGATCCAGTCTTAATAAGCCCCCTGCCCATGCACAGAGGGGTGACACAGAACAAGGTGTGAGATGTCCTGAACCCACCGAGATTTTGGGCTTTATGAACAAGCAGTGTCAGCTTAGCAAAAGGGGGCTGCACTAGAGGAAAGAATCTCCCTCCACAGACACTTAGTCAAAAATTACCATGTCCCCCAACTAAGAGGCCTTAGTACTGTCTAGAACACATTTTCATTAGACCTGCAGAGGCTGATGTGGAAATTAAAAACTGAAAGGACAGAGTCAGATGTCTGACCCTAAATAACGTCTAAGCAATTCAATCATGTCTTTCCCATTGCAGGCTTAGACAGCAGGATATCGTAACTGATCGATCTGTTTGCTACTCTAGCTGATAACGGTCTGGCACCGAATGAAAATTTTTATTATTATTACATGATTCAGGCTATCTGAGTAGATAATCAATTATATGAAAATCTTCTTCACCAAAGACTTAGATTAATAAATCTTATTTCTCTTGAAACACAGTATGTACTTCACTGTCAACACTCTGACCAAGGCTCACTAGGCTACAGGGAGAATCCACATTGAAACAGCTATGAAGGTATTACCAGAAAATGAATACTTGGGAGCTCAAAAATAGTCTTTCATATTTCTTTATATCGTCAACTGAACTATTTTTTATGTGATGTAATATGAAAATGTTGTGCTGCTAATGTAGTTCTAGGAATGAACATGAACATTTTTGGCCACATATGTAGATATTTTTCAGTGCTAGAGATTCGCAGGAGGTCTATACAAACAAAAATCTTACAGCAACAGTGCTCTTTGGCTGATACTATTATCCCTATTTAACTGATGTGATAACTGAGGCAGAAACGTATTGAACTTTTTGTCCAAGGTCACATAGCGAGGTCAGGAATGGAGTTAAAGCAGGCTCCAGCTCTTTCAGTTCACTGCTTTGTTTTATACCATCTAATCTCCCTTTTAGCTCTTTGGCGTTGATACAAAAGTACAAAAGACTGTTAATACACTATTACCCTTAAAATTGCAAATCCTCAATGTAAAAAGAATGCAGGTTAGGATCTAAAGCAAGTATACGAAAATCCCTTTTCAGCCATCTGGATGCAGAAATATTGCAGCACGTCCCATCACTTTAATAATATCTCACAGCAGAAGGTACTTGAGTCACTTCTAGCATACTGCCAATCCTAACTAAAAGCTCTTAAGACTACTAAAAATTATGCAATCAGCCAGGAACCTGTAGCTGATGTAGACTCCTGGAATCACATGGTATAACCAACCTTTTCATTTGTGTATGAAGAAAGTTCACAAGAAAGGTAAAAATAAAAAAATAAAAGCAATATATCTAATTTCTACAGCATTTTACAAGTGTCTTATGAGTACTACATAATCACCTCAACAATTCCATGACAAAATGTTACCAGCTATTTCAACATAGAAGCTGCATGAAGATGATGTGAAAACTGCAGCTGTAGCTTCAGACCTAAGTAATAACAAGCTGCAGAAAAACATTTCTCCTAGTGCATATACTATCCACCGGGGACAAACATTCCACAAGCCTGCAACGTGTGACACTGAGCCCTAATCAGGTCACAGTAATTTTGAGAGTGAGCGTGTCCACCACAGCTCCTTACAGACAAGTATCTTTATCCCACTGCCTGCTTTCCAGATTTGATAGGCTGTTTGTACAGTACTACAAAGAAGCTCAAAACAGGTTTTTGGTTAGTAGTCTTCCCTACTACCACATGAGAGGTTTTAATAAAGTATTTATAAGCTGGTTTATAATGAAGGATATTTTTGGCAGAGAGCTTTACTGACCTGCAGTGCTAACAAAATATTACCCAGTTACAGAAAATAGCACAAAGTTCCATTTCATTTTTAGCATTGTATACTTGGTATAAATTGCTAGCTTATTAAAGTATAATCCTCAAAATGGAACAACTCTAATTCTTTCTTCAGCCCTAAACATCAGAGACTTGGACAAAACCAGACCTATTTCCAGATGACATCTTGCTTTGATTTGGGAAAATTTGTGTCACCTCTTTTTGGATGCCTTTTATTGATCTGTACCCCAACTGTCTCCCTGCAAAACCAAGAACAGACTGAAAGGGCTGTTAACATTCATACCCAGTTTAGATATCTGACTTGCCACAAAGCAATTATTACATTTGCTATGTATCTAAGATATAATTATCAGCACACGTGATTGGGAGAGATTCATTATATGTCAAATTTCAATACCTCTACTCAGTTCAAACAGCACCTTGTTTTGAGAGTAATCACAGTGATTTCAATGGCACTACTTGCCAAATAGGGTACTATTTAACAGGAGCCAAAGTGACCCAAATCAGGTACATTTTGTAGTAAATTTACTCTTCACTTGTGTTTATAAACAGGCTGTACACACATCAGGATCTAGCATATATAAACAAACAAACAAGTTACAGAGAGATTCAGATCTCTCAATAATAATGCACTATTTGCACGACATTTAGATTTACTTTAACCACTAGAATATGAAGTCCATGGTATCTTCATTGTCTGCATATAACCTTGTTAGATAATGAAACTGCTGTTATGGTTTCTGCTACCCCTATTTGAGACAGATACTGTAACCACAAAGTTCAGTTGTGAGCTTCTCTGATGATTCCGATTGGGAATGACAAAAGACCACTGAGATACCTTAGTCCCTTCTTCCTCAAGGACAAGCTACAAACGCTATCTGAAGAGACAGATAAATTTCAGGCAAAGATCACTCTTGAGAGCAGCTGTACTGACTGTACATATGCTTTATGTGCCTGAAGAATCAATTACGTGCAATTCTTATAGAAAACAGTAGACAGAAATATATAACACAGCTGCCTGTCTTCCAAACCTACCATTAGTGTAACCACTATGAAGTCAGTGTCCAAAACTTACAGCCACCTGCTTCCACTAGAAGCAGACAGGTACTCATTTTCACTTCACAAGTCACACAGTTAACCATTAAAAGGGAAACACAAACAGCATAGGTAGGTCACTAGCAAGAGATCTGGGAGATAGGAATTTAGTTCCCTCCTTTGCTGTTTTCTTGTGCTACCCAGAGAAGCCATCAGTTTATACATCCCCCAGTTCCTCAGCTCATCAACAATTCCTTCGGTCACACACATGTTGTATGGCTATGACAGAGCTTTTCATGTGATGTAGTAAGGGAAAATAGAGAAATTCCCCTTCTATCGGTACACTTGTCTTTAACAACCTAAAGCAGCTGTGATGTTTGCAAGCATATTTTGACTTTAACGTATCAGGCATTAAACAAGCAGAAACATGAAAAGGATATAATAGGCCCAAATAAAACAACTGCATCTTTGAAAGTTTTAAAGACCAGAAACCTTAAACATGGAATTTCAAACAAAACTGAAACCACCATATTGTGTACATTACTACTGCTATATCATCTTGCAGTTAAAACTCAGATAAACAGGTTATGCTCTGCTTACAAGGTGCTAACCCAGCAGAGAAACATTTGAATGTTACCAAATAGAAGGGGAAAAAAAGGTTCGGATAATGCCTTTAACTTGTGCTTTCTGTAATGGAAACTCTGGATCTGAAGAAAAATATATCACGAACAACTTGTTCTCCCCTTCAAATATTAATCTGTGTGAATATTTTCCATGCAAACTGGTAAATTCACTCAGTCTGCAACTAAAACATCAAAACATAACCAAAAAACCCACACAAATCCTGACTTCATTGCCTCTATCTTGATATTTCACCTCGTGGCTCCTGTGTGCTATAGTAGCCTTCACTGTTTAATAAAAAACTGCAAACTTTTTGAGACGGCACTTATGCTTGTCTCCAAATTGCACACAGTATCACACATATCCAATTAGTCACCTCAAGAAAAGAAAAATAAAAGCTAGAAGCATTAGCATAGCAAACAGGTATGAGAACTTTTACATCCTTTTTTGTTCACTTCCTTCTAAGAAACAAAGGAACCAATTCTCCTTTTACAGTTTCACCCTAGGAGAATGCCACAGACTGCAGTGGACTAACATTTGATTTACACTGGCCTGCACAAGCAATAACTATTTGTTCCAGGGCTCTGAAGCCTTGTGTTAGAATATTTATGAATCTTCAACAGAGATTTTTGTCTAGATAGCTTTCCTTTCACATAAATATCATCACAGTATTTTATCATCTAGTTTAGGTAAGATCAGAAGAGTTGCTAGAGGATTTGCAAATTGGTCCACTAAGACTAGCATTTGGCCTCCATAATAATGTAATGCTTACATGTTTCCAAGGAATGCAGCAGGTACATGGCAGCTATACCACACTGCGATATTTTAATTCACATAGATAGCACATCAACTTTTTAAGGGTTCCTTATCTCTCAAGCAAGTACTTACAGGGTCAGAAGGACCACAGAAGTCTCTGAACACTTTTGGAGGCTCGGGTTGTGTAATCTCCATTGCTATGCAAGGGCCTGAACACAACTCTGTAACCATCTCCTGGAAGGGAAAAAAGACAGAAACAAATCTGAGCTTCTTTGGGCATTAGCAAGGGTTGTATTCCTCCCCCAAAACTAGACCTAAACTTACAGGACAGGAACAATTAAGAAATATTGGTGCATTTAGGAAAGCAAAAACATGAAACAAAGATGTCATTAGATTTCACAACAAAAGAAATGTTTTCCATTTTGCTACTTGGTTTAGAAGGTGGAGATTGAGGTAAATTGGATATTCAGCTTCAACAGGATACTGAATAGCATGCAACAGCATCCACAATACTTTAAATTCTTTTGTGGCTACATCCTTATTGATCCGGACCTGGATTTCACAGAGGTATCCCATAACTTGTCAAACTAGACTGAATCAATGGAACACACTTTGCTGGGTATAAGTCTCAAAAATCACGCTATGTTCAGCCAGTTCCACAGGCAGCAATGTACTTTGTAGTGTTTCCTACAGGGAGCACAGTACACAGGCTATATTTGTTTCCAAATATACACCCGTTTGATGGTTTTAAGTCATTAAAATGTCTCTTAGGCTTTTGGTTCTCACTGTCTTTTCCTCATCTATTAGTACAGAAGCTGAAACACGCAAGCCAACAGAACAGAACTGAAAGGGGCCTGTGGCACAACCTGTTAGGGGAAGGGTCCTTGATCTGGCAACATTCTTGTGGTGTACTGTTACCAGAATCTCAGTTACACTGAAATTGTCTGTTTCCCTGGAGCCTCCTGGAGAGTAAAGTGACATCGTGAGTTCTGAGTGGGTGATCAAGATGGGTCTTAGTTTTCATAAGCTTAAATTAACGCTGGGCATTAGTGCCAATTTGGAGTTTGTTAATTAGAGGTATAGGTTTCACAAGCAGAAAGAACCTATTTTGATGTTTTAGTCTGACTTCCTTTTTTAAAACATGCCCTTATAATTGCATACCTGTCTAGAAATTTGGACAGACAAGTTTTAAACAAATCAGGACAATTAAAAGAATCAAAACCAGTGAGGAAGGGGGAAAGGAGAACATTCACAGGAAAGAAGGGAGGACAGGGAAGGATGAGTAAGGTACTGCAATCCCACCCGCCAGCCATGGGCAGGTCAAGGATGAGCCACGGCAAAGAACAAGAGCATACAGAGTGGGCAAAAAAGCAGCAGGAAAAGAAGGATTAAGTCCTTCTCTGCCTATTATGAATTGTGATGGAAACTAAATACACAAAGACTCCAAGTCAAGCAGCATTGTTCCAAAGAGTTGGTATCTTCATAACGGATTCCATGCTGAGAGCATGTGCTTAATGTCCCCACCCTGAAGTCAACAGGACAGAATTTTAGCCAAGTGCCTCTATCATCAACCTGATCCTAGGAAATGTAGGCAGAAGTATTCCTGAGAGGACATGAAAAGAGTGCAGACTAGTTTCATGCTCTACAACATGAATAAATACTTTAATTCCAAAAAAACGTCTTATCACCAACAGATTCTCTGTTAAGAACAGGTCAAAGGGCAATATATTTCATTCTGTTAAGAAACAGTAAATTGCCACAAAGTCACTACTCTGTACAATTTCATTGAATTCTGTCATCTAAATAACTGTTAACAGGAAAGTGGAGAAAAAACAGGCTTTTAACTTTAGTTGAATCAACTGAATTCCTGCCCGCAAACTGTGTTTTTTCTTGTTCCTCCCTTTTCTATTGTTTCTGTATCAGCACTGACATCCCACCAGCAACAGCAAACACCATGAGCAAAGTTACTCCTGACTCCTCCATTACAATGCAAAGCTGAAGACTGAAGACCAGCTGCCACCAACTACAACACAGAGGCATGTGATACTGTGTGAGACAAGCTTGGTCTACCTTATACAGCCACATCAACAGTCCAGAGTTGAATTTAAATAGCAGACAGTTTCTCTGGTAAGACTCCCAGTTACAGCTAAATCAAATTTTCTTTAGCAAATAGTTTATTCATCAAATAACATGGCTTGTGGTAAACCAAAACCATTCCTGGAACTGGATCAAGCTCAAGCATTTTTGATTAACAAAGTGGATTCTGAGCTGACCCAAAATAATCTCCCTCTTTTTTTCCCCATTTTCTATTCTGGCTACAGTAGGAAATACAAAGCAAAACAGCACAAAAACTAATCAATAGTATGCAAAATCCCATGCAGGAGATACCAACAAAGCTAAAATTTTGAGCAATTGTTCAGCTTTCTCTTTTCACAGAGGAGTGCTTTATATACAATGTCAAGCCTTTATCTGACTGACAAGGGGTAACCAGAAGAATCATAGAACAGAATCATAGAATCGTTTAGGTTGGAAAAGACCTTTAAGAACATCGAGTCCAACCGTTAACCTAGCACTGTTAAGTCCACCACTAAACCATGTTCCTAAGCGTCACATCTACACATCTTTTAAATACCTCCAGGGATGGTGACTCAACCACTTCCCTGGGCAGCCTGTTCCAATGCTTGATAACCCTTTCGGTGAAGAAATTTTTCCTAATTTCCAATCTAAACCTCCCCTGGCGCAACTTGAGGCCATTTCCTCTTGTCCTATCACTTGTTCCTTGGGAGAAGAGACTGATAGCCACCTCGCTACAACCTCCTTTCAGGTAGTTGTAGAGAGCACCAAGGTCTCCCCTGAGCCTCCTTTTCTCCAGGCTAAACAACCCCAGTTCCCTCAGCCACTCCTCATAAGACTTGTGCTCTAGACCCTTCACCAGCTTCGTTGCTGCTTAGACACTTGTGAGTGTCTAAGTGGTGTAGCAGGTTGCTAACCATTTCCCCTTGGATTATGGGGGCTTCAATCTGCTCCCCGTCCCTGTCTTCGAGCTCAGGGGGCTGGACAAAGAAACAGGAGTACAGTTTTTGAAAAGGATTTTGGATGCCAAGTATCTTCTGTGCTGAGTTATTTTGGAATGATAAATAAAATTCAGATCAAAACAGACGGTTCTGAGTCACATATATAAGAGGTCATATTTTTTCTTCAATATCCTATTTTGCAACGTACTTCTTCCTATTTGGCCTGCACTGACAATATCTATTGCTGTTCCCATATGTGCCTTCCCTGGATCCCTTTACCATCATGATTAGCATTCCCACGTTTTCCTGTTTCACAGATATCCTGAGTGCACGGAGATATTAATTTCATTTCATTTCAACTGAGTGCATCCAGCACATATGGCTTGCAGGACAGAGCCCTAGATTCTCACTTTTCTTCAAATCCCATCTAAAACATATCTTCTTTTTCGACTTACTCTGTTTAAATGTCACTTTCCCTTCTGAGTAACTCTCCAATTAAAAATTTGCAACTTATTAGGGGGTCAGAGATTGTACAAAAGAGCTGCAGAAGATGGTAGAGAATTTCCAGTTTGGTTCAAAGCAGAGACTTTTGCAGTACCACGGGATTCTTCGGGCCCTGAAATACTGGTCAGATATTACCATATTTGAATTCCACCACGTACGTACAAGTCTGCCTGTCCAATCTTCCTTTGGCCCTTGTCAAAAACGGTGTTATCAGAGGAGACTTTAAGATTATTCCCCAATCTGAGAGTGAACTAACAGTACTCCTAACCTATTTAAAGACAAATCTACAAACCCTGTTGACGTAAGTTGGACTAAACAATCATAAAGGAGGAAAAAAAAGAAAATAAAAATGTCATTATCAGAGTAATATTAGTAACTGTGTAGAAAACTTTTAATAATTTAACCATTTAAAAATTAAGGATAATGTGCATAGTACATAGCATGGCAGTGAAGCTAAACTCATTACTATTTGTAAAATGAACCAAAATCCTCTGACAGAAGGTGATACAGAAATGCAAGCTCATCTTTTTGTATTCCTGTTGTTCTATCTGCAGTCAGGAAGTTTTATGTGACAGTACAAGGCATAGTAATATATAGAGTCTTAGATGTCCACTGGGATTACAGCGTATCTTAAACTTCTTAAATTTTCTGAAGATCCACAAAAGTCAGATCAATAAATTTAAGAATAGCTCAAAATGTCATTAGGAAAGCATTCAAATCAGCAGCCCATTGTAAACAAAATAATAAATGTATACTCTGGTCCCAGCCACTAGTGCAGTATCAAATCAAAGATACAGATGTGACACATTCACATAGCTCTACTGCAATAAAATAACTTACCTGACGGTTTTTTTTTCACTCTGTTGTATTTTACAAATTCTTTGGCTGAACAATTTTCTCAAAAGACTCTCCCTTCTTACAACATAGATAGCACAATTTTCAAGATGAGTTAATTTGAGAACAAGCTAGAACTGGCTAATACTAGGTCCCCAGAAGAAATCCTATCAAAGTCCCAAAAAAGGAAAGATGTGACCGCTTCCTCGTTTAATCATATTTTATTTTTAAACAGATTCTTCTCAAACTTATGCTTACCACGTATTCAGCGACGACACCTTTGTAAATCTCATAGAATTCTTCCACATTTGCACGCTCCATGTTGAACTAAGAAAACAAAAATGTTAGCCAGTCTGCCTTAAACAACAACAAAAAAACCCAGACAGACACCCCTTCTTAACCTGCAAACATTCAGAATACTCTTTGAAGTTTTACTAAGTAAAAGGAATGGTTTTACAGCTGCAATATGAAGTTTGTCAACAGCTTAGCCTATGACGGCACAGGCAACATAGCACACAGTATCTTCTTCCACCTTAAATATAAGCAGACAACGTAGTGTTGGCTGATGCCACTAAGACATGCAAGAGGATCTGTTTGTTGCATAGTAAAGGAAAGGGGCTATTCTTCATTTCTTGTGGGGATTTGAGTCATAGGGGGATTTCAGATCTTGAGACTTTCACAAAAATCAAAGGGCAGGACTTACAGGACTACTCTTGGGAACAATCTCTGTGCCAACTTCCTTTAACTGCTGAGGGTGATCAGGGTGTCAAAATCCTTGAAGTATCTTTAAAAACCTTCCCCTAAATTCATACTAAATATATATTAAAAAAAATTGAGGGATATTAACAATCATTCCTCTAATCTTAGCTAGTACATTTTGTAAAGATATCTCAAATTGCTCCAGAAGACACAGGTATCACTATCCCCCTTCTAACTATAGGGAAAGTCAGATACAGAGAGGTAAAGTGTCTTGGCTCAAGGTCACCCAGCAATGAGAAACAGATCAGCTGATCAATCAAATAATAAAACACAAATATCACAAGGACAGTGCTGATCCCAAAACATTGCTACACAGTCTGCACAAGGGTTTTGTATTGCAGGAAAACACCTGTGCATTGCTGTGAAGCGCACACAGCACTTCTTTAACTTCTGTTTATCAGAAAAACATACACAAAAGGAAACCTACCATCTGCAAAGCTGAGATCTGAAATCCTTCATTTATGATGGCTTTTATAATCTTTCCAGCTAGCCCTGAAGAAACACACAAAAGACAGTATTCAATTTAAAAAAGCAGAATCTACAACTGGAAGGTATTTATGGCAATATACCACTTATTTTCAAATCAAAAAAACAGCTTTTGTGTAATGCTGTGAGAGGAAGCAGGGAGCAGAGCTGAGTTCACATACTCTATGTTCTATCTAAAGTGACATGTTGATGATTTCAAACAACTAAATTCCATACAGCTGTTGAAAAGAATCTCTACCAAAAAAAGGTAATTAGTGAAGCCTTTGCTTTTCTCAGATCAACTGCAAAACACCCAGTTGCTTCAAGATCAAGATTTATATTTTTAATTAAGTTCACTGGCAATAGTGATGCTTAAACAGAAATCACTTCAAGGCACAGGTTGCCTATTTTGCTGTTTTTATACAGTGTTCACCAGAGTGGGGGTCCTACTTTAAGCTAGAAAAAATGCAGGATGATAATAAATATTCCCAATAAACCAGTACAAAAGTTCATGTCTTCTATGGGAAAAACACATTAGTTGAAAATAACCTACTGCTTCTAAGGTTATAACTCACAAATATGTTATTGCTGATTGTACTGCTTGCTTTATTCTCTCCAGAATGCATTCTCAAAGACTGAATGACATTGTAAAACAAAACACTAAACTTTGGAGAACAAGAACCACTGATTTTCCACTGAATGTGTACTTTAGATTTGCCTGTGCTTACAAGATTAGGCCATTTGAAAGATTATGTCAGCCAAGCACAGTACTCTGTGAGTGAATTTCACAGAATCATCGTTTTTATAGAACGTAAATGCCTGTCCTCTAGTACAATTTGTGAGAAACTACACATTTCTGGACATTTATTCAGAGCAGAATTAATCATAGAAGAATACCCTGCTATGAATGACAACAGCAGGCTTTGACTCCTGGTCATTAAATCCTTCTATTAACTAGTCTTTAAATTGCAGGATTTCTTAGCACTGCATAAATGTAGTAGATGAGAATAAAACACATCTGGTATCTAGGTTCTAGCATGCTCAAGACCTAAATTGTACACAGTCTGCTAACACCTGTGGCATAGGATTGGGGAGCTTCCTAACACATTAAAAGGTCAGTGGAAGCTCTGAGTAAATAAGATGGATAGTTGGAGGGCTTTCAAAAATTGTATTTACAAATGAAAATGAAAAAAGCTGTCCCTGAATATCTCCCATTGTATTTTTACATTAAGGTTTACGTAGAAAATCCTTCCACATATAAAACTGCATACTTCAAAAAAAAAATCTTCAAACTACTAAAGGGAAAACCTGAGATTTTGGTACATACTCAGTCCACACAGCTCCTTGAGCTTACAGAATGTAGAAACAAGTGGAGGCAGGTGCAGTTCCTGCCATCCCACTATATTGTTACACCATGGCTCACTAGCACTGATAAAAGTTTCCTTATCACACTCCTGTGAAACCAGAAAAATATATTTCCCCTTTTTTTCAAGGTGAAAAAAAATAATTGCAGCACCAAAATGAAGAGACTTGGACAGGTTTGCCCAGGAAATGCAAGACCACGTTGGAGAGAGAAAACAGACCTCTAGTTTCTTTTTGTCAACACTGCTGGAAAGGCTGAGCGGCTCAGATGCTTCCACACACAGGTTCCAGTGAGGCAGCCAGCCTACAGCCTTGACTTCAGAGGTGAATGGCCAGTTTATAAAGAGATTAACTGACTGGCTGGGGATCATTCAGGAAATAAATAAATGAATAAATAATCTGTGACAGAGCATAAACATTTCCTCATTCTCGATTTTCAGAGCCAATACTCCAGTCAACAGCCACTGCTTCACAAGAAACCAACAAAGAGGGAAGAAAGGGCAGTGGCAGACAAACGGCAACCACCACTTGCAGGGACAAGGCTACCTTGGTATGAGAAAGCTGCTTTGCATGACAGATCTCCATTTTACACTTTATCAGTCAAGAATGGGCCACTCACATAGGCCTTCACAGTCGCCAAGAATTTAATTAAAATACTCATCAGGTATCCGGTTCTGGGGTACTATGGAGATCTGCTTTTTATAGAACTTTTGTCCTCGGCAGTTTCACAAGCTGTAAGCAAAATCCATGTTTTAGAGAAACAAAGGGGGACTCAAATATTCAGCTTTCTGGGCTGTTTCTCTATGAAGTCATTAAGATTTTTCTTCTCTGTAGAGAGGAGACAGGCTCCTTTAATGATAGAAATCAAAGTAGGAATGTATTTTGCACAAAGATCTTTAATACAAGGTTTGTTTAATAATAAACTGTGATAAACCTATCAAGATTTTCCTCTACATTGTATTCCTGAGTTCACTCTCACTCATCAGAGCAACAGAGCACCTTGTTGCTCCAGACAGATTGCCCATGATGGCAATACCCAAAAGGCTTAACCAAAGGAATTATTGTCACCATTGTACACAGACAGATGTCTTGCCAAAAAAATTCAAAGTGCCTTGAGGAAGAGGCATGAGATTTCATTTATGTTTGCAAAGTGGGGTGTTAGCTCCACTTCCCAGATGTGGGAATTGAGGCACAGGAGGAGAAGTGGGTTGCCAGTGGCAGCGCAGACCTACAAATCCAGTGACTTGGCCTCCCTTGTCCCAGTTTAGGCAATACACGTATCACTTCTCCTAGGGACACTTTCCTTTCAAATTCTACCTGAACCAAAATAGAAACAAAAAGCATAAAGGCAATCCCCAAGCAACAGAAGAGTGGAAGCTCAAGGCTCGGCTTGGGATCTGTTTCAGGCTTTCAGCCACTTGCATGACTGAATTGGGACGTGTCCTCTCCTTTGTGGGCAGATAAGGCTGAGGAAAAGAAGAACTAGCTAGATATGCCATTTCAGCAGTTTTCAACAACTTGTTTTCAACTTCAAAATCCAGATCTGTAGTGAAAAAACAACTTTTTAAGGACCCTTCAAACAGGGCCAGTGCATGTTTAAAATGTGATTACAGTAAGAACCCAAATCAAAGGTGCAGATTAGGCACCAGTTATGATGAATTTTCAGTCACAAAGCACACAAGAATCACAAGCATGGGGGAATTTAGTACTAATCCTAACAAATATGAGAGTGAGAGAGAGAGCGCGCATGCACACGCTTTATGTCTCCTAGGCAGCATTATGTTACTACGCACCTAATACAGGACAGATAATGTTCAACATATTTTAATCAGATAAAATGATAAGGCACCAAGACCTCATCAGTTACATTGATCTTCTACAATTTCTTGCTTTACAACACACAATAGTTGAAAACTGTACTTCATCAAGAAGCAGAAAGTAGCACGGAAGACATCAGACTGAAAAATGTTACAACTGTTTCCAGAATTATGGATTGGAATAAAATAAAACAGTTCATGAAAGTCACTTTTAACCTAACAGCACTTTAATTAATGGGATGTAACAGTGGTGTTATCGGGACCTGCCAGTCCCAGCGCACTACGAACCACCAGCCGTATGACTAGGGATGTTACATTCTCTTCCCTTTGTTCTTGGCCTGTTTCCCAATTTAACTATTCCACTGTTAAAAGCTTATTAGGCAAGACAGCAGACTGCCTTTAAAGCAAATCAAGAACTAGCTTCCTCATCTCAACCTCTATATGTCACTTTTTTAATACCCTTCCAATAATTAAAAATAATTCCTCTGGAGCAACAACAGTTTTTTGACAGGAATACACAAACTGCTGTGACTGATCAGATCAATGATCCACCTAATCCAATAACATATTTCTAGGAGTAACCGGTACCAGATGCTTAAAGTAGCACTACCTATATGTAGCAATTTCATTTCATGTCTATTTTTGACATTTTAAAATGCAATTTTACTTCACAGTATAATGAAATTATCTGATTCCTTATTGCCAAGTGTCAAGGTCCTGTCCCAAAACTCCAGAGAATCACAATCAGGCTTGACTCTGAGCAAAGTCCTTTTTGAATCCCAACAGAGGAAAAAGTGGTACTTAGAGCTGGGTCCTCCTGCAATGTATTTCAGTTGAAGTTCTCACTAATCTTTGTTTCAGACAACATTGCAAAACACTGTGCAGTAGGAAGCCGACAGATGTCCTTCTCAAAAAGTGCACTTCTTCCCATCAGTTGATCGACCTTTCCCCTGAAGAACAAGGTTTATCTATCTCTTCTCTTAGAAAAGAGAGTTTTTTCTACTTAGAAATAATGCAACTCTAGGCTTTCTTACTATGCAATATAAATACACCTTTTCTAGACTCCCCAAAAGTTTGGCCACAGTGATAATCTGCAGCTATTGTTTTCCCGGCCTCGCTGTATACTGTATGAAAAAGGATATCCAGTAATTTTTGTATTTGCACTCTGGAGCACAAAGAAGTGAGTCACAGAGGGACAGAGGGTCTCCTGAGCGACACACACTGAGCCAACAGAGAGGAGAAGGGGCCCTCAAAAGCTACCCAGCCTAACCATGAGGGGGAAGAAAAGACAAGTGGATGCAGACAGAAGAGGAATGAGATAAAGAGGATGAGAGAATATTGTTCATAGTGATAGAATCCAAAATCTTCCATCATTCCTCATTTGTCTCTAGGCATTGTATTAAAGAAGAACCTTAAGAAGTTTGAAGGGTAGCTTTACAGATGTTTATGGAGAACTCTGTCAACACTGCAGCACTGGTGAAAATCTTTACAACCAATATTCATTTGAAAATACTAAAAGGGTGAAGACAAAAGGTATCACCACTGCCTTACTGGAGAACAAAAGTCGGCATTTTGCTAGCACAAGAAAAAATACGCATACAGACAGTAAATCTTAGGGGACCTTGAAACCAAAATGGCTGAGCATTTGATGCAACTGAGAATGGGAACCAACAGAAAGATTCAAAGGGGGTGGAAGGTTCAAAGGCTTAATCCCAGCTGCAACTTTCTGAACCGCTATGAACAAGGCAAGACCACACTTGTGAATGCCAATCAGGGCATTAAGACACAAAATGATGAAAACCTGTAGGAAAAAAAAACTGTTCTGGGAGTTCTTGCATGGGAAGAGTCACACTTAAAATTCAGGTACAAAAACCCATACAGAAATGCAAGTCAAAGATCACAGCCAGGCTACAGAAAGTATCCAGCAATTTGGCTGTGCAGTGTGTGCCATTTGAGAAGGGAATTTGAGGAAGAAAGGAAGATTAAGAAGGAAAGTTCAATATCTCTGCAACAGTTATGCTGAACTCAAACTGATGGCTGTATGTTTACAAAAAAACAGAAAGGCTTAAGTTTCTGTCTTTCATTGTCCTTGTGCTAAGAGAAAGCTTAAAAAGAAAAATCCGATTTGTTTTTCTTTTTACTTCTTTCTTTTGACTTGTTCATTATCTTGCAGTCCTTTAGCACATCCACTCTGATTTTTATTCACTTGAAAAGAATATGGTCAATCACTCTGGCGGGGAGAATGTTTCTATGGCTATAATGATTTTCATTTACTTTTGCTTACTTCTTGAGTGTGAACAAAACTAAACATGATATTTTAGTTGAGGCTGTACCACTGGATTATATGATGGCATTCAGTATTATAATTCAAACCACTTGTATGCTTACTAATATTTCTTTCTTTTTTCTGATTATCCCTACTGAACACTGCATGGGACTTTTCATGAATGGTTACAGTTACAGAGAGGAAATGGTTAAAATTATGTCTTGTAGTGTTCATTAGCCCACAATTATAAATAATAATTTTAATCTACTATTGCACTGCCAATTAACTTAACTCTGGAGGTTAAAACCCTCAGGAGATCCCCTATAATCTGCTCCAGCCTCTACTAATTTTATATTCCACTTCCTGTGGAAGGTTTGCCAACTCACTGTCCTAGATCAATAGTAAATATACTGTAAGCTCTATCATTTGTTTTTGACTTGGCAAAAGACTACCACATATTCCTACATTCTGCATCTTGGCTGTTTTCAGACCCAATGCCTTCCCTTTCTCCTTACGCTCTGATTTGGAAAGGGCAGCAAGAGAAGAGACATCAAGATATTTATCTTTTGCTCCAAGCTACAGTGAAGTTAGACTATGCATGGCTGCATTTTTTAAATTTTTCTAAAATATTCTCAAAACTTCTGGTAACAAATGTTCCATTACATCCCTAGATATCAGACCAGTGATATATTTTGAAGTTTTCCTGAATTATTAGATTAAATCGTCTTTCATCAAAATTAGTAAATATGTACATACTTTCCAAATTTACATATAGAAAGCTGTATATCCCTGTCTTCTCCATCTCAGGTTAAATAAATGAAACCATTCAAGTTTTCATTGGCTAAATCTCTTATTCTTTTTGCTCTCAGTGATTATGTTATTTTTGAAACAGAGTGCCCAGAAACTGGACATGGTACACAAGTTGGGTTTTCACCAGCACTGAGCAGAATTAGCTACTGAAAAAAGAACCTGAACAAAGTGTCCAACATTGTGAACACTGATTGTGCTTATGATATATCACTATTCCAACCGTTTCTCTACAGACCTTTCACTGATACCCTGCCAGTTCTTCTCTATTTTATATTTGTGCATTTATTTTCCCTCCTCCATGGTAGTGCTATGCAGTTGTTTATATCCAGTTTCATCTTCTTCACATTGCTTCATTTCTGCAGTTCATCAGGAATGTTCTGAATTCTAATCACATCTTCCAAAACTGCAGTAGGCACTTGGTACGATGTGCAAACACTGCAAGCATGCTCTGTCCTTCCCCATCTGAGTCATTAATGACAATATTGACAAGAACTGGCCCAAGGATGGGTGACAAGATTTCACTTGTAAAGCCCTTTTAATTTGATGTGCTCATGTCCAGTCTAATGTTCAGGAAAACATTTAAAGCTATGCAGATGCCTATGCTGCACAGATCTAAACGTACGAACTACTTCACTAAAGGAAAATTTTGGTTTCCTAACAGCAAGGGACTTCGACGAAGGCACTGATATTCTAGTGAACTAGACTATCTGGCTCTGTTTTATCTTCCTTTATGGAAATCATACTTAGGGAATTCAGAGATCAGCAAAGCATGTTTTCCTTCTGTCATGGTTTAACCCCAGCCAGCAACTAAGCACCACACAGCCGCTTCCCCCTCCCCCCTCCCAGTGGGATGGGGAGGAGAATCGAAAAAACAGAAGTAAAACTGGTGGGTTGAGATAAGAACAGTTTAATAACTAAAGTAAAATAAAATACACTACTAACTAAGAATAATAATAGAAATATAATAATAATAATAGTAATGAAAAGGAATATAACAAAAAAAAAGAAATCACACCCAAGAAAAGACAAGTGATGCACAATGCAATTGCTCACCACCCGCTGACCGATGCCCAAGCAGCGATCCGCCCCTCCCAGCCAACTCCCCCCTGTTTATATACTGAGCATGACATTCCATGGTATGGAATACCCCTTTGGCTAGTTCAGGTCAGCTGTCCTGGCTATGCTCCCTCCCAGCTTCTTGCACACCTGCTTGCTGGCAGAGCATGGGAAACTGAAAAGTCCTTGACTTAAGATAAGCGCTACTTAGCAACAACTAAAACATCAGCGTGTTATCAACATATTCTCACACTACATCCAAAACACAGCACTATACCAGCTTCTAAGAAGAAAATTAACCCTATCCCAGCCGAAACCAGGACATCTTCAAAAAAGACATGCTGGTAAATGTCCATTATATCATCACTATCTAAGTGGTTTAAATGAAATTATAGACTCTTGATTAATCAGTTTCCTTGGTATGAAAGAAGTTTCATTAGCTTGAAATTCCCTGGACCACTCTTAGAATTAACTTTTCTCTAACCCTTTAAGAATGAAAATCCAAAAATGCAGTAACAAAACACTTATTCCTAACGGTTTGGGGTTTTTTTTTTATGTTAACATCATCATCCCTGCACAGAGATGATTTTCAGCAACAGGAGCACCACTAATATAAGTCTACTGAACACTGTTGGGAAACACTCTCTTTCCAGTAGCAGGAGGATACTTATAAGCTTCAGTAAGGATTGGCTGTGCCATTTGATCTGTTTTTGTCTCTGAAGTATACCTCCTCCTCTTCCTTCCAGGCTCAAACTGCCAGAAAGGATTTCCAGATTCAGTTCACCTCCCCCTCTACCTTAATCAATTCAAAATGTAAAATATATCTTTCATACTTCAAAAAAATAAATGTCACTTCCCCAGTAGCCACTGAAATCCAAAGTCAGTTGAAGTTGGGAAGCCAATGCCAAGCTGCTAAAAGTTTATGCAGCAAATAATCAAGAAACTCCACAGGCTTGGTTTCAAAAACAAACATCCCAAGCAAGGAATATCCATCATTACAACTACAGTAAAGAATTTAAAACACAGATGGAAGTGGATGGACTACTGTTCTCATGGAAGCTAATTTTTTTTCTAAAAAACAGTGATAAAGTGGTAAAGTAGGTTGCTTTTATTTTAATCACTTTTTCCTAGCTTCTCTAAAAAGAACAAAAACAAAAAAAACAAACAAAAAAAACCCCAGCACCACCAGACACCACCAAACACTTCCACACCCTATATATAATATATTCAAGGAAAACATAAGAAACAAAGTGCATTTAATTTTGCATAAATATGTCTTCTGCCTGAGCAAATCCATCTGCAAAAAAACACCTGCATCTGAAAGCATAGTGCTTTACTAGGTAGTTTTCAAATAACTGCAGCACTAAGATTGCCATATTGCATGTAGGAATATCCAGAGGTCACATCTCAAATGATCCACTGTACTTCTTTGAAGCATCTGCAAAGATTTGTGTTCATCCCACTTTTTTTTCCATTTCCAGATTCTATCTTCAAATAGTTCCTTCCAGACTTCTAATTGCTACGTGTATCAAGGCTATCACTGATGCCCCTTTGTACTCAACGTTGTAGACAAGATACAAAGAAAAGTTCTGCCTACAATGAGGTGAAGTCCACAGCATCTGCACTTTACCTTTCTATTATGAATACTTATCACAGACAGAAGATATACTTTCAGATCACTTATGAGAAAATTGCTTTCTCATTTTTTCTCAAGTGTGAGAAAACAGCTTTCTGAAAACCTTGTTCTACTAAGTTGCCTGAAAATCAAAACAATGAGTTACTCAAACTTATGTCTAAAAACTCAGGGTGAAAAAAAAAACCAACAATTTCCAGAGTTTGTTTACAATTTTTAAAAATCTTATCTAATGAATACAAATCATCATGATAAAAAACAATGATACAGATACCTAGTCCTGAGAATGATGACAGATTTGCACCTCTTCTATCCCATCTTTTTCTTTTCCAGCTTATTTCCTTTCCTAACTACATACATGTAACTATACTTAGCACACTACAGAAGTCAATTGGACTTTTTCACAGTGATGCCTTCTCTCTTTCAAAGAGCAACAAATATATTGCGTGTCAGGAACAGCTCTTCAGTTTTTGCAGTCAGTCATATGCAGTCAGCCATACTAAAATGCTGGATTTTAGTCCTTCTCTCCCCACTCTCTCTTGTAAAGTAACTTCATTTGAGATCCTACATAAGTAAACTCTGTTTCTGTACCTGCTTGAGACTGAACTACTGTCCTTGGTATTCTTCTTGTCAAAGTTAGGTTTGTATCTGGAGCAAGGAACTACTCTCTCAATTAAAATTTTTCTAAGTCTTCACATAAATAAGGAAATATGATTCTTACGGTTACCTGTCATGCAGCATTTTGTTGATCAATATAAAGGTCTATGAATTTCTAAAGCAGTGCAGTAGGTATTAAGTTAAGATAGGAGTGCTCTCTAAGATTTATCATCCACTCAGAACAGGTCTAAAACCACATTTCCACAGAATATCTTTCCCATTTTGGAAGAACCCACTCCTGCTCCTTTTGTTTTCTATGAGACTTAAATTTTAGTTGAAGAATAATGTGGAAGACAGCACTGTAACTTATTATTATTTTTTTGTATTACAAAAGATGGACAAGGGTTTA
Source organism: Gymnogyps californianus (assembly GCF_018139145.2). NCBI lineage: Eukaryota > Metazoa > Chordata > Aves > Accipitriformes > Cathartidae > Gymnogyps > Gymnogyps californianus. The sequence continues at coordinate 125,942,219 of NC_059471.1, forward strand.
ACTTACCAGCAATGTTAGAACAAAATCTCAAGCTTAATACATACTAGGAGAACAAACCTGTCTGGGTAGCCAGTCTCACATCTAGGAGCCCTCAAGACCATAGAGGCTTCCTTACCTCTAGGCAGGCCTTTCAGTTTGCATCAGGTCCAATGAATTCCTGACTAGCAGTTTTGCTTTTCAAGTTTGTGGTACAGTTCTAGCCCCAAATTTGTTTTTGACAAAACTCTGACTTTAGGAGAACCCATGTCTCAGCTTGGGAGTGCAGAAAAGGAGGGTAGGATTTCATCACCTCTCAAGCTCTGTGCTGTAACCTAAGTACAAAATGTGAAACATAACAAACTTCTGACCTCAGCCTTCATAGCCTGATCATCACTACTTTCATCATTTTTTTCCTGCTCATTTTTCAAAGGAATTAAGTAAAAGCCACATCAAAGAAACTTTAAACCAGTCATGAAATACCAAATTCATCCATTCATTATCCTACAGTAAACATGACAAAACTGTTACACATAAATACATTAAAGTTAATCCCACCCAGTGATCTACAAGGTGCTATTTCTGCTGACAAAACAGTCGAGTCTTAACTGTCCTCAGGGCATTAAACTGAAGTTCATCCATTTTGGTGCATTTACAATTTTGGCTTCTGAGCACTACTGCTAATACCTCCAGATCTAATAACATGAGGGAAATTACAAAAAGAGAATGTCTAAATGATTGCAACTGTGACCTTGCATCTGAATTACCAGACGCTCCAAGCACAAGAAGCAAGTGGGTTACAGAACACACTAAAACTCTCCAATTATTAAACAATTAAGCCCTACAATCCTAATCAACACACTGAGGACCTGTGCTTACTAGTTACTGTCCTCCTCGACTGAAAACTGGTCTCAGGAGAAGAGAAGGAGGCTAAAAGACACTGAAAAGCGTGGCAGATTCTAGAGGAGTCAAACCACGTCGCATCTCCCAGACACACCTCTGGTCAGAACAAGTCTGCACAGAATAGCATCAGGTTGCTTTTGCATTCTTTCAGCTCCCAATAAAGAGGAACTGGACTGCTCTTGCAAATCCTCTTCAGAGTTAAAATACAACCACCTCGCCACTGCCAACTTTCCAGCCAGCCAGGGAAATGCTTCATCTCCACCGGGAGGAGCCGCTAGAGAATGAGCTAAAGCTGTCTAGTCCGGAGCGCTGGGCTACATTGCCTTCAGTGGCCTTCCTAGTTGTTTTCCCATCTCTGATCCTCCACAGAAGACGTTATGCTGAGAGCAGACTAACAAAATAGCTATTGCCTTACTTCTTTGAGGCGCGTATGATACGTGTTCCTAGATGGCCCGCGATACCACCCCTCCAGCATTACCAGTACCTTTGACAGCTGAAGTTAAACTTTGCGTAACTCCCCTGACACCTTTTATCAGGCCCCAGGGTTTCTCTGCAGCCTGGCAGACACTTTTGGTACTCTCGCTTACAGGACTTATCACGTGCATGAGCGCTGCGCCAGGTCCTGCTGCAGGTGGTCGGGCTGTGCTGCTGCAGCTGCCTAGCAACAGATGTTTCTGTGTGCCTGTCAGGAGAGGGTCAGCAAGGCCAGAGATAAAACCAACAGTGATTTTCCACTGCTTTGCTGCTGGACAGGAACCCTACAAGCCCTCTACAGTAATCAAAGTCAGTTTCTAAGAAAGGACTCTGTGCGAGAACTAACCAGCATAAACTAGAGATTAGATCCAGCCTTTTGACAGCAAGGTAAGCTCGCTGAAAAGCCTCCTAGCTTACAGCTGTGGTTAAAGCAAAGCATCTTCTGGGATGGAAAAATAGAAGATTTTTCCTTCTAAGAATGAGTTATGCAACAGACTCTGGAGGAAAAAGAAACACTGGGAAAAAGGACCAGAAAGCAAAATTCAAATCATGAATTCGGTCAAATGTTTCTGCAGAAAGAAAGACTAAAGCTCCGTATAAGCTCACGTACATAAGTGAAACTTCACGTAATTGTAAATGTGTAATGAGCAGATTATATTCATGGTAATTAGATAATCAAGCTCAAAGCCTCAGCAGTGCATAGGAAATGGCAAAGAGGTTTATTTTTAGATACTCGATACTGAAAATTTGTGGAGCACAAATCAAATCTGCAATGTATAAGAGGCTCTGCTGCTTTGACCCACATAAATTCCTCTCCATGCCTCTGCCAAACCACCTTTTCACACTAATGGCCACACAGGATTTCCTTTCCTCTCCAGCTGCTGTGTTCCCACTTACATTCTGCCCACCAGAAACAGCAGGGTGGACAGCCACAGCTAGAAGCACTGTTGCTGGGGGTAAGCAAATTGCTTATTTTTAAGACCCCACAGTCTCCTACATGCCATTTTGCCAAAAGGGCAGCTCACTAGTTGCTATAGCACCTACTGCAACTGAGATACAGGAGATGTTGCTGGTTTAACCAGAATGTCTCGGGTATCACTGAACACAGTTCCTAGCAGCCGTTGAAAGGGAGATGAGATGAGCAGGGCCTCCCCGCTCTGTCACGGATGGCTGAGCCCAAATAGGTCAGCCCTTCCTTTCTCAAACTTTCTGCCTATAGATGCACAATCCATGGGGCCAACCTGCTCCACTGCCACGTCTCTGCTCTCTAATCCCTAAAGCCGGGCTTCTCCCTTCTTGTCTGCCTGTTTCAGACAGGCAGCTAGGAGTTCTCCTCAGCAGATTGTTAGGTCCCCCCAAACCACCCTTTCAGCATGCTATTCCCTGACTCCAAAACAGTCTGCACAGGGAGGGCGGAATGGTGGCATTTCTGTAGAGACAGCCTGCCACTGCCACACAGCATGCTCAAAACTTTAAAAGCTTTAAAATCTATAGGAGGCAAAGGCTCAAAGGCAAAGGCAAAGTTGCTTCCTTCAACTTTAAAACAGGCAGTTTAACCATAAGAGAGTAATTTCAGAATTAAGACTTCCAAAACCCATTGCAAAGCTAGTGCACAGCTCTCTACTCTGTTGCACATGGTTCTTCCAACTGTGACAATGCAAAGTGCTTTATAAGAAGACCAAGCGTACCAAAAGAGATGCCACTCAGTGATAGTTTTGTTATTACTCACAAAAACAGGCTGAAGAAGAATACGAGAAAGACTAAGGAAGATAGAAGAGGTCAGGCTAAGAAAGCCAAATCCTCTCCCCTGCAACACTCCTGGCCCATCGGGCTGATGTTGGAGAGTTCCTGCAGCCCTTGTGAAGAAGGATTAATCTTGCCTCAAACTGCAGAATGGAACCAGTCCAGTTGCAATATGAAGCCACACCAGTGCTCTCAGCCAGAGGGAGGCCACCACCCAGCCACAGTGACTCTTCCCTTCCCTAAGCCCTACTCCCCATCAGAAGCCAGACTTCTGGAAAGTCTTACAAGACCTCCTTACAAGTCTCATAATCTCTTTAAGAGATTGCAGCACCTGTGGCTTTTGAAACATTCAAAGTAACATTGGAGAAAACAGGCAGGAACAACAGAGCTTAGTAAGGTAAAAGCATAGCCAGTCCCCGAATTCCATCATTTTTGATACTAATTTAAAATTGATAAAACGCTTTGCTGACTTAGAAAAGAAAATTCAGTTTTGATTTCTTCATTCTGTTGAGGGTAGTAATCAAAGCTGTATGGACAGAGAATGCTCACACAAGGTACGCTTTGTCTTTCAAATTTTAGTTGCTGTTTGGCAGCTGTGGTCTGCCTTTCCAGCCCTCTGTGGTGTGAGAAAAAGGACTATATAGTGGATATTAAGCTCAACGTTAGTCCAGTCTTTCTAGCACTCATATTGCAAAGCTGGGTGTGCACTTACATTTTCTGTTTATCTGTACCCGTACCTCTTTCTCACCACCTCCAGACACTCATATTCCCAGAGGGGAGTGCAAAATGGGCCAGAATTTGTCCTTTGGTGATTCAGAAAAATTCTGAGTAGTTCAAGAAAACAGAAAGAAAGTAACAGACAGGGCACTATGAAATCTACAGAAATGAAGAAGATTAAAAGTAGGAAGGGACAACCTGAGCTCACTAAGAGAGAGTCTGAGCCCCCATATGTAATAGAAATTATATCTTAAGTATAAGAAAGCACAGCCCAAGCCATCCACTTTGCTGTTTTCACAATCAAATTAAGGACCCTAACAATCCTGCCATGGAAAAGTTTGTCCTCTGCAAACATTTACTTAGGTAAGATCATAGTCCCAGCTGCTGCCCATATTTCTGTAAAAGGAACATCACTCTGCTGCATGGCAGACTTATCAGTAGCAGATACCATGCAAGGCCTCAAAGACATAACAAGCATATTATCAGCAGTGAGTGCGAGACTCTTTCTTGTGAAAGCCATTTTTTTTTCAGCAAGCTGTCCAGACATCCCACTTGAGGTGTGAAAGGCCTGGAAACTGCTATGGCCACTTCTGCTGTTTCCATTTCAGCTATCCACAGAGAAGTGATTAAAATGTTGCAGTGTGCTCTGCATCTTACAAAGAAAAATCTCAATGCTTTCATATGGCAATATTTATTCTGCATTCAAAAATACTGTTGCAGTGCCAGAGCCAAAATATTTTACTGCACTCACTGCTCCTACACATGCTCCTGTATCTGAGTACAGGACACAAAAGTGAGATTATTTTTGCATGGTAACAGTTGGGCATTAAACATTTCCAAAACTCATATGGCGAGCTCACAGGGCATTCTCCAGCACAGAAAGCATCCTGGAGTCCAATAAATGCTTCAGGTCTTTGGCTCACTTTCATAGAGTAAACAAGCCTTTTCTACTTTCCATCCCCACTGCATTCAGCAGAACAAGATTCATATCAGCACAAATCTCCCTTCATAAGTAGTTTTAATGTAATGTGTTACTGCGTGAGTGGAAGGCCCTGCAGTATAGCCAGGCGTCCAGCTTTCACTCCGCCATGAGGACGCTAACCTGCAGCAGATGAGTGTGGTGGGCAGACAGGAGCAAGGACACGGTAAGCTGTCACAGTAAGATTCATCAAATCTCATGTATATTTTTATCCTTCTTTCTTTCACCTCTCCCTTCTTATTCTGAAATTAACAAGTATCCACACGGAAAGCACACGACCCACTCTTCATGGAACTGAACGGCAGAAATACCAAAGGTGTATGAAAGACAACGTATCTGCATAGTTGCATGTACTATGAAATATACCCTGTGCTCTTGCAGTCTCATTCTACCAAAAAAGGGCACAGGAATGATCATGGATACCATGAAGCACACATTGCTTTCACCTCCACTATCTGCATTGCTTACCTTCATTAACCGCATGAGGTTTAATAATGCAACAAGTACAGTTTGTGAATTTTGCACTGTTGACTGGTCCACGACCTCCACTGGAGGGAAAGAACAACTCCAGCTCCTGAAAACAATTGTAATTGAATATATTTTAGATTGATCTATCTGCGTACATCAGTTTTTATCATAAGTAACAAAATTTGAAGTATCCATAGTCACAGAAGGTAAACTTTAATTATAGATTTTTGCACTACAAATACTTTTTCCCTATAATATTCTCTCAAATATATCTTCCCTCTCTGGCACCATTGCTACAATCATAAAAACATGATTTGAATATTTCTTGCAATGTCTTTCTTTTCACTTCTGCAACGCAATCCATTTCCATTCAAAATGCTTCTGCCACAATCATTTGGTAGAGGTGTTCCCAGTTTTCTGAATTCTTTCTCTGTTTCCCAATATCTCTCCCAAATCCACTCCTATATACACTTATTTTATCTTCCCTCTTTTCACATCATCTTTTCCACTATACAAGCAAAAATGCAACTACCACCCATTTCTCAGTATGTTTTATTCCCTACACAAAACTGACCTCCATCCCGTTTGTTTACATTTTTTTTCCTTTTGTCTTAAACAACTAAATTTTTTCAAAAATTATTGACTCACTCCTCATGCCTTCTTGACCCTATTTTTATTTTTTTTTATCTTACTGAATTGAAGCTGATTAACTCAATTGCTCTGATTTCTGGGATGAATCAAAAGAACCTCTTTGCCTCCGATCACTTCCTTTCTTCCCACCATCACTATTCAGGTATCATATAGCCTGGGTCTTAGATCATGCTGGGGTGAGCTTGACAGCCAGGTTTCTTTCCTCAGTGGTATTTTTTCACTGTTCACTGCCAACTTCACACTTTTTCCATACCATTTATTCACATATGTTACACAATCTGCCAATTAACATTAGTCAAATGCTCAAAACACAGATTCCATTTCAGACCTATTGGTCAAATTCAGTAAGAGAATTGATAAATTTCTATTTAAGGGAAATAATAATATCCTGGAAATACTACTACTGAATCTATCTGATTTTTTCCTGTGCAACAGTAGCAGTGCTAAAGGCCATTTCCTGGAATTGTCTCATTTAATTTACTAGCTCAATTCAGATGGAATAGACTTAGCTATCTCCCAAGTCTTTAGCTCATGGCACTCTGATGATTCCTGTAACTCTTACTTGAACAATTATACAATTCAAACCAATGGATCTTTCAACAGAAGGAAAAAGGGTTTTGTTTTTCTCCTAGCAAATAATCCACATTTTAAGTGGGCATATCTGAGACAAAAGGGTTAATTTCTTACATCCATCTACTGATAAAATGCCGCATGCTTCAAAGACCTTGTCCCACTCTGTTAACTAATATTTACTCTAAAAGAAGCAGCCAGGAAAAAGCAGCAAAATATTTACAATATTTAACACTTTGTTTTATCCATTAAAAGTCATAAAAGGAAAGTAATTAAATAATACTGAAGGACTAGGATAATGAAATGCCAAACTATAACCAAGTGGAGCTTTGAAAAGAAAATTCTTTTCCTTTCCCTTTATTCCTGATCTAAAGAAATTCCAAAATTTGGCTTACAGAGAGACACCAGCTTAGCGTACACCAGAGGCATACTTTCACTTGTCATTTAGCCCCCAAAAGAACAATGCAGTCTTCCACTCTAACTGTTCAGTTTACAATACTTTCATTAAATATGGTCGAGACTTCAGTTTTCCTTCAGAAGAGTTCATTTGGGTCACTTTATCTTATATTTCTTTCTTTTCAGCAAAGCTTCTGTAAGACACAGCCAACTAGTTTCCATGGCAACTGCTATACAGCCATATAATACTGGGCCTACTAAATTAAAATAGGCACAGGGGTATTAAATTCACAATTTTAGTTGATTTATTGAAGATGGGTATCAGTAACACCACAAAGATGCATGTACCTGCAAAAGTTCAGCAAAATAATCCCACAGTCACAAAAATGCTGCAGATGAATGGGGCCTTCAAACAGCATTTCAAAAATAATGAAATGTAAAAAGAACAACAAACTTAAGCCAAAGCACATACTTATGCTTCTAATCAAAATTTTATGCTAATAGGTACTCTTTCCTACATTCTCAGTTCAAAAGCTGGCACAGTTGTCATGGCAGTACACAGGAACAAAGAGAAACTTTCACCCTTATATATGAAGACATCTAGCTATTTAACCAGAACTACAAAGGCTTTTCTGACTATAATTCTCCTTCATCAGAAAAGATTAATTTCATCCAAACTCTTTCTGGCTCTGTACCATCTTCATCAAGTCTGCCAGCAGAAAAAGTAGTTCAGGTCCAGCACATGATTTCTTGCCAAAACCAGAGGCACATGGAGAGGATCCAGCAGCCCAGGCACGGTGCAGATAAGTGAGATGAGTGCTTGACCAGCAGAAAACCACCCACACTTTGCAGTTAGCTCACTATGCCACGTAGCCTAACAGCCAGCCAGAAGAAGAGGCTGACCAACTCTGCCCTCACCACCAGGATATAATCTCTACGTATATTTTCTAGTATAGAGTACTTGGTAGCTTATTAGGTATTCCAGGGCGGGTCTCTCTCCAGCTGTGCTACTGCAGCTGTTTCAATTTAAATAGAGGAAAGACAAGGATCAAGGAAGCAAGAACTGGTATCTTTTCCCCACGTAATACCAATCAATCATGAGGTAAACTTTATTCTTGCCATCATTTATCAGTATATCTACCCCACAACAACGCACACAAATAGCCACCTCAATTCTGTAGAAATGCTGGTAATACCTATCACTCAGTCCCAGGGCTTTTTCTTAGCACTAAGGAAAGACACACTGCAAACAAAGCAAAAGACAACCGAACTCCTCAAAGCCAAGCCCACTATATTGCCTCTCAAAACACAAAGCACTACAAAGTGGCCTGTTTTCATAATTATTCATTCTGAACAGTAACAGCAGAGGAAAGTAGGCTGCAGGCAGAGGACTAGTGAGGACTGTGGAGGAGAACAGATAAGCAAAACACAGGAGGGCACAACAGGATTTAATTGTTTAATCCCTTTCTTTTTATGACCAACATTGGTAGGCTATAGGTAGATTATGCAGACTATGCAATTAACTCAATGTTTGTGATGTACAGAAGACATTAAAAATGACCAGGCATGCTCTCCTGATCAAAGTGCCCAAGGTTCCCCTTTGTGACAGAGATAAACAAGATTTCTGTTTTCAGACAGTTTATTTTTCCATGCTAAAAAGGATCCATGAAGAATATCTAAACTAGTTCTGAACTCAAGTGGGGAAAAAAAATGAGGAATTCCTGACCCAGCTGTTATGAGATAAAGTAAAAATAAACCTCAGTCAACAAACAATCAAAAACTTACTTGAGCAGCTGAAGCAACAGAATCTGGGCCATGAGCTGCATTTCTTAGGCCATCATGTCCGAAGTTCACTCTAATGCTGTCTGGTGCATCAGTCTGAGCCACTGCAGAGTTTGCTGGCCCCAGTAATGTTTTCCATTTACAAACTGCATCATCTCCTAAGATTTCCATAGCAACAATGGGACCACTCGTTATAAACTGAAGAAGCTCACTGCAAAATGGAAACAGCACATGGTGATCCACACTACAAATTAAAACCAACAAAAACATATGACCCAGTGGAGGTGCTCAGAACTCAACTCAGCAAGGCCTTGAGCAACCTGATCTAACTTTGAACTTGGCTCTGCTTTGAGGAGGAGGTTGGACTAGGTCATGTGCAGACATTCCCTTCTTATTATGGTTGTAGAAAAAGAACCAGATAATACAAACTCACTCAAGCTACTGTGTAGTATGTTAGATTTCAAAAGAATTTTTAAAAGATCAGTACTGGCAACACAGAAAGAGACCCTGCTAATCATTTGTCTGACAGGACTGATTCCTAAGCATGTCTCTTCTGCACAGCAGAAATTCAGGATTCTCACACATGACTTGTGTGTGTTCCCCACTGAGACAACTTCAGCACTGCTGTCAGGATGGATTGCTCCACTGCCCCATGGATCTCTCCCATGGATTTTGCCCAGCCAAAATCCAAAGTGGGAGAGAAGGGAGAAGCAAGATTTGGAAAGTTTGCGGGGGAGAAGGAACTTAATCACAAAGTGAGTTATCGCATCCTGGCATAAGCAGAAGTCAACTGACTTTAATGGGATGAATTTGAGTAAGGAGAAGAGATTGTCAGGAGCAGCCTGCCTCCTGTCCTGACCACCTCACTTACATGGAAAACAACCATCCAAAACTGGAAACCCAAATGTTCTCTTTAAAAACTAAACAAAACACCATAACTAGAATTCTCTATCTTTACAAAACATGCATACCAACAAGTCTGCCTTTTCACTGTGTAGTCTGGACAGAACCAACAAAGGAGAAAGTTGACTCAATGCTTTTTGTACTACTTTCTTAAAAAAAGAGTTTTATGCAATTATAATTGTGGATGTGTATGCTTTTCCAACCATCTTCTTCCTAATGATCATTTATGCAATAATCAGTGGGCAAGAAGAGAAGAGAAATCCTACTAGTTCTTTGTTAAAGGAACAATATTAAAACCATGAAAAGTTATATAAACATAAAGAAACTACACAGCGAAAAGCTATTGGAACTCAGGTTCTGTTGGTCAGAGACTGCTTGTTTAGGATACAGTTAAATGGCTTACACATACATACACCCAAGAAAAAAGTAACTTCCACAACACTGCTTACTGTGCAGACTAATCCTGAATATTAAATAAATTTTTAAAATTAAATTCTTTAATATGAAAAACATTCTTTTCCAAAAAAGCAGAATTGCTATTTTTCCTTACTATTCACTAGACTTACATTGACTAGTGAACTTGCAAACTAAATCTGAATTTAAAGACAAGTAATACAATTCTAAATATAAATGAGTCAGAGATTTTACATTTCAGTGCCTTGAAGATTCTTGTTCTATTTGATTTGTAATGCTGTATAACTATTTGTTTCTAATTTAGAGAAAAATCCTATACAGAAGATGTAGCCAATAGGACTGTAGGATGGGAGACAGGCACAGTTCCTGTGCCTGTCTGATGTGGACAAAGGCTACAGTTCCTCAGATAATTACCATTAGTGTAGATAGACATCTGTGAAATAACACTACAGGCAAAATTCTTGCTTATTTATCAACATATTCAAGCAGGCTTACTCAGCAAAGAAAAGGCAATTCTAAATCTTCCTCTGATCTCCAACATGGTCAGACATAGCCTGGGACCATGTCTCCAGGAAGGGCTTGAGTTTGGACCCAGAATAAATCAATTGCTGTCGCAGGAGAGCACCTGGCAGATCCTAATACTCAAGCACTTCATGACAGTACTGAAACCAGGTCTTTTGACCAAGTCAGTGCAACCCAGGTTCCAACATGGCTGAAAAACACAAGGCAGAGGTGCACCCTCTTCCTAAAAGAGGCACGCTGCCAGATCCAGAGGAAGGAAAAGAAAGTTGGTTGTTGGCACTTTCAGGCAAAGTAGAAATGACACAACCTCTGGGTCATAAGCATCAATCTGGTCAGCTATGGAAAGACTAAGGTTTTTCATGTTAGGTGGAGCAGTCTAGCATCATGGAAGTTTGACATTTTGTCCAAGGGTGGCAGTACAGTAAACAACTGCCCCGTGCACTATCCTTTCAGTTACTTATGATTTGAGGTACTTGCTACCAAATCAATTCTCACAGCTAAGTGTTTCCCCCTAGTTCTCATTACCTGCAAGCTCCACCCTGATCCTAAAGATGCTCCTTCCCTTGGCTGTGAGGTTTCGACTTGCTAGGAGCATTTTCACTTCTGAGAGACCAAAGACATTCCCCAGATATCATCAGGCTGTAAAAAGTGTGAGTTAAAACCCTGAATAGCTGAAATAAGGATCTGTCCCTGGAGGAAGATGAACAGGGTGCATACTTTGCAAAGGGCTCCACTCAACTAAGACAAGTTCTGATTTTCCCATGGTCCTGCAGTACCAAATGTGGTAAATGAATCCTGTGCATTCAACAAATACGCTTAATATATGTCAAGCTGAAATTGATATACCTACTTATAAAAAGGTTTTGATTGATGGTCTACATAGAAATCAGCTGCTTCTTTTCTGGAAGAGTAAAAAGACATAGATATAGATGTACAGATACAGATATACACACACATATATATATAAAAACCTCCTTGAAAACCACAAACTATCATTCATCAACATGTTTCTACAGGTAATGTCTTCCCAAGCTGGACAGCTTGTGGGGTGTTCATGCCCAATAACAGAAACTACTTTTAACTTTCTGTCATACTTTGTGTGCCTACAGGTGTAGCTTGTAGCTGACTCCTCCTTATGCTCCTGCTCTGGGAAGGAAGGAATGCTGAAGCCCATAGCACGGACTTTCAGGGTCACTGATGGTCCCCACATTCTCAGGTTGAGAAATAAATGCAGCAGAGTCACCTTCTTGCCAAGCCATTCACTGTTATGTTGTTTTCATCCTTCATCTCAGTTTGAGTGTGTATGTTGGTTAATGAAGTTTGGTTTTAAAGCATAAATAAACAATTTATCTGCTTCACTGGAACTTATTTCCTTATCAAGGCTAGTGTTTGATTACACTGGTGCACAACAGAATATTGCATAACCTGGTTTCTATTCAGTATCCTCAAATGTTACAAGTCACATAGGCAGCACAATGCCCTCCAGATTAAAACTTGCTTTCTCCCACACTTTCCCACTTGAAAACTCAATTCGGTCTTGCGCTTCCCCTCAGGGAACACAGCAGTTACTACACACTGCTTTTTCCCAAAGCAATGGGGTTTCTGTAATGAGGGGGGCTCCTCACATCGCCAGGTAAATAAAGACCACCAGGCATACACAGTATGTCTGTACCACAGCTGTTACTTAGCCTTTACTCAGGTACTGGAAGCAAAAAGATACCCTTTTCAGACAGGGTGGTGGCCCTCTCCAAGCTCTGCATTGCCAGAGCCAGGCTGCTAGCAGCACTGGGCTCAGCTACCCAACTACACAAGTTTCAGGGACCATGGTGCAGACCCACCATCCATTCACCGGTGGGCATACCATTCTGTGGCTTTTCACCCCACCACCCCCTGCAGCTAGCCAACCTACTCTCTTCCCTGCTTTTTCTCCAGCTGCTTCTCATGTTTAACTCCTGCTTAATGCACTGCTTTTTCTGCATGGCAACAGCTAGAAAAATCCATGGAGGTTTTCAAGTTATTTTGTAGCTTCAAAATTCCAGTGAAGAAGCACAGGCTTGGTCTTGGCTTGCTCCAAATCCTGGTGTGTACCACTTTCTGAAGCTGGAATTTGTGGAGAAGGACAAGCTCTTCAGGAGGATTGACAGGTGAAAGGAAGCAATATTGCTCACCCCTAGTCTGAGTACAAAGTTCATCATCAAAGCAGAGCTGCAGGGAGACTAAAATAGATTCCCACTTGGAATATTGTTTTTACCTGCAGAAACAGTCTTCTGATTTTTTCTGGTCTCCGTGATTTTGCTCACTTTGAGCAGCTCTCTACTGAAAGAAATTACCTGCATGTTTTTCAAATAACAGATTCCAAGTATGAACAAAGGCACAGTTCTGTCATCTGCAATGGAACTTTTCACATCTGTCTCCCATTTGCAGTCCACACTTAAGCCCAATATTGCCAGAGAAAAGAAATAACCTCAAGAAGAACCTAAGAAGAATTTAATTTTCCTAACCTTGACAAATATTTGAACAGTCACAGCTTTCTCCAGCTTTTTTATCAAAATGACCACCTGCTCATTGGCACTGAATAATCCGGGTTTGTTGCTTTCAGTTCAGTGAAAGTATGAGCCATTCAAAATTCAAAAGATTTTCATTGTCCATACAGCTAATATGTTTCCTTCCATTTCATAACTAAGGCAGAAACATGATTTTCAAATGATGCTAGTCACAGGAAATCTCAAGCTTCAAACCTACACTCTGCAAATAGCCCAGAGCTTTTGCTTACAATTCACTATTTCACCAGAAAATCCTCTTCTGAAACTAATTCACCAAATAATTTTGGAAAGCAAATATGAAAAAGGTATGCAAACAGATTAACTATTATCATTTCTGAATGTGAAGAAATACTTGAGGGATATATTTCTGAAACAAGTTGAGCTCTAATACTCAGTTAAGAATTCCTATTACAATAAATATAAAACTGCAGTTATGCTGTATAACTTAGTTCCTTTTTCATTTCATCCCTCTCATTAGTTCTCTGCTTTTAAAGAATGGAAAACAGTGTTCATGTGGGAATAATAGACTGAGCTGACACATGATTAAATGAAGAGACTAGAGAGCTGACCTATCAAAGCAGGTGCCTGCCCTCACTTTTGTATCTTGGCTACAATTTTTACAAAAGGCATGAATCTACTTAACAGTGATTGCCATACAAATGTGAGTAATCATCCCTTCAAAGAAAGCAGTAGATGATGATGCTGGTTCGAACAAGCATCCCTGCAGAGATCTAAGGGTAGAAGACTTTGGCAAAGCCATAGCTCTATAGTTTTAAAATGGCACAGTCCCACGAAACAGAGAATATAGTATGCAGAGAAACCACAAATATTCAAGACATTATTTTAGATATACCCAGTATCACAGCGCAATCTTGTGCTTATTAATAATTATTTTCAATTATACAAGACAAGCAGAAATTTTTATATAGCAATAAGCAACAAAAGTTCAAGTCTCAAAGTTTCTTCCCTTCCGTGTGAGTCAACTCTAAAGCACATGACTTGGCTCAACAGTTCTTCAAGCTCTCAGACAGACACTGGAATAAAGAACCACCCAACACAACACTTCAGGATCAAATCTCTCAGACTGCAGGAGAGCAAGCCAAAAAAAGCTGGCTTGAAAGACATTGTGAATTGTAAATCAGCATTAGAAACCTGATTGAACTCATGAACTGGAGTTGTTTGAGGGAGGATCTGGGACCAGTATCATCAAACATTGCAGCAGGTGAACGCAGAGACAAGAGGAGGAAGTCACATAGTTGTTTTATCAGTATTTCAGAAAACCAAAAAGGTTTTGAGGTAGGGGAAATTGTTCCTGACCTCACAGAGAAACCATAAGAACACATGAAAATGGTATTATGTAAGACAAACAGCTTTTCTTTTCAAAGACACTCTGTACATGAACAGGTTTGGCAAAGCAGCAACGGAGAAATAGTGCAGTAACTTCGGGGAAGTCTTCTAGGGTAAATTAATTATGTTTTCCTTCCTCTGCAGCATGCCTTTTTTTAAATCTTGTGGCTCAATGAGATAAGTGAAGAACAGTGAAGGTTGGGGGGGATTAGGAAGATGCATAAGTAGAATCTGTCCTACCCTGCAACAACATTGGAAGATCACTTGCTTTTCCCAGGACTTCCAGTCATTAAAAAGCAAAAAAGTTTGGGTTCTGAGAGCACAAATTAAGACAATGGATTTACTGAGCGCAAACAACCCAGCTACTTTAAACACAACGCTGTTATAATCAGCAATATGGTTTGTATCAGGAAGCAATGAGGTGAGGACATACAGACATGTTGGTTGTAAACACTGCTGAATTGCTAAAGCTATGGTAGTCAACTTGGATTCATACAGAGACATTACATATTTATTCACCCATACTCATTTGCACAGAACTTTTTAATACTTAGCTTAATTCTCTACATGCTTTCAGAAGCCTACGTGATTATGAAACTGATGAGTCTTCCCTCTATTACTCACTGGAATGGATTTGATGTGTGGAACAACACAGGATAGCCTCAGAGAACATTCTTAACTGCAAAAATAATATTTAGATACAATAGAGCTAACCTTAAAAATTCCTTACCTTGAAAGCACCATCATTTTGGCCTTAGTTATTGTAAATCCTGCATTAATAATGATATCAATTAAGTCTCCAATCTTGGGCACTGCATCAGGTTTAATCAAAGCCAGCGTTCTGGGGAAGAAAAAAAAACAACCTAGAGAGATACAGCCAACACTACTTTCCTTAGAGGATTTGGTGTGCATGATAAGTTTCTATGCAGACAAAAAAACATCACATCAAAGAGAGAAATTCTGCCACAGTCAAACATCCTAGTCCCAGTGTCTCATCAATTTCCACGCTGTTCTTGAACGCCTGCACAAGACATTATTCTGATAAGAATGAGCTTTGCACATTACAATTTCCTCGGCTTTCTAACCCAAGTCAGCCCACAGTGTTCCACCAGCAGTCATTATTTACTGGCTTCTCCCTTGACTCTCAGAGCAAACAATTTGACCACTTCTTCCTTAGCTAGTGTATATCTCTATAGCTCCTCACTCATGGCTCTGGGTTAGAACACAACTGATTTGTTAATGTTTCCCTATGCTTGCTCAGCTCCCTTTTTTCCTAATGTTAATCATTATATACATAAAAATAAAGCTGTTAAAATTCCCTATTTAAAAATACTACTTAAACATGTGCCTCTTCCACAAAACTCAAGTGAAATGATTGTTTTATTATTACTTTTAAAATATTTGGAGGCCTTAGTGAGAAGAAGGTCCTATTGTGCTTGGTATAGTACAAACGCTTCATGGTATACAATTTGCATGCCAAATAGCTGACACTGTTAACAGACACAATAAAAGGTTGGCAGAAGAGGTATTACGTCTCTGATACTGACTGACAGCTATATTCTAAAGGAGACCAATCCAAAAATCTCTACACTCTCCCCCACATCTTTGTTTCCAAGTACATCCTGTCTTCTCGATAATTATCTTTATTTATAGTGTACATCCCCAAGGCCAGGACTGTTTTATTAGTGCGCTTTGCATAGCACCAAGTACACCATCAGCACTAAACATATTATTAATCAAAAATAACAAGCACAAAAAGAAGGTCTGTAAAATGGCATTTTCTATTTGCATTCATCTTGTCGTGAGTCAGCTTCAAATGTGTTCAGCTTACAAATCAACAGATTTATTCAGCCCTGGATCTCAGAAACTCCATGTTTCTGACAATCCTAAAGAGCTCTTTCCATCTTTTACACTGTTTCGAATAATGAAGGCTACCCAAGATAGAATTTTTTATTGCAGTACTTCCCTAAATGAAAGGCAAGTAATTACAAATTTCTCATTTTATATACCAGCATAGCATGGAAAGCAGCTTTTAGGTTAGCAGCAATATATTCTAGCCAGGGCAAATATTCTGAGGTTGTAGGAGATGGATGAACTTCCACTACATTTACTTTGAACCTTAAGTGACTCCAGATTGACAGATACTTTGGGAACAGACAGACTACCTATTTCACAGCAAATCTAAAGGAAGGGAGGTGTTAGGACTAGGAAATATAAAGAGGAAGATTTGAACATATGTGACATTTTACCTGAAACTAAGGGAGAGACATAGATGACCTTCAGACCTCAGAAACAAACAGAGATTTCCTCAAGCATCAGGAAGCTCATATACACGGACCATCTTAGGCCCAGATACGTTGGGAAATGACACAAAAAGACTGATGGACTAAAGGTGTAGCCAGAAACTGCATGAGAGTAGTCAACCAAGCCTATGCTTCAGTCCATTGCCGTGCAAACTAAAGTTGGTTTAGCTCTATCTTCAGATCAGGAAAGGCTGAGCTCTGGCCAACACTCAACACAGTTTGCCAGCATACTCCATGCAGCCTACGGCCGGTAGCCTGTTCCCCTCTTCCCGAAGGATTTCACAGCTCCACCTCATGTTGTGATATTATTTAACGTGTGACAGGCTGTGCCACATGAGGGGGAGCAGCTGTGTGCTTGACCGATGACACACACCCATCCAGTCACACAATGCATGACCTGCACCCTGGCATAAGACGTTCTCAACTCTGTTGTTTACCATGAACAATAAGGATCAAACCACTGGAACAAGATCTCCAGTGCTGTTTGCATTTCCTTGAGGAATACTTTTTTGAATCTATGTTATTACATAGGCTATTTGAGACAGCCTGCTAATGCTAGAAATAAATTGTCCCTTACTTTTCTAATTTCAAGCTTTCTAGTAAAACTGTAATTCCTACCAATATGTAATGAAATATTGCATTATGAAGCAATTTACCTAGAAGACATTAATACAAACTGCAATGAGCGACTCTTATAACATCTTTTCTCCAACACTGATATATAAACTTTAACATTTCAGTGTGAGCATCTCAGAGGTATGCGGAATAAGAAAAGTATAATTCAGGATGCTGAAGACTGTTTCTGAGATTCGATTTTGATTCATGTGCCCTATTTTCAGTTTTAATTAGGAATATGTTTCTTGTGGTTTGACACGATGCAGTCTGCAAAGTACATTTTGAAACAGTTTTATGTCTAGGAACAAAGGAGAAAGAATGAAAATTAAGCTCATTTGCTTACATTTTCAGAGGGACTGTATGACAGTACTTCAATGAGTACTGAAACAACAGAAGATGGGAACTGATCAAAGGAACGGTGCACAAAACATGCTGTGGCTATGCTTTTGAGATCTACTTATTTCTAATAATAGGGCTGTTGCATGTACAGTAGCTTATGTCTTGTAGGGGAAGAAACACTGATTATGTCAATGACTAGAAGCATAAGAATAACATATCCCGATCAAAAAAGAATTCAAATATTTCTGGTTGAGACACAAGCTTTCTAACACCATTTTCAAAATCAGCAATATTAACTGACTCTAAGTATAGTCTACTTAGACAGGACACACTAGTCAGACAAATGTTTACCTCAGGTTACAACCACCCAGGATCACAAGAGAAAGACTACACAAACAGAAATCCCTGTCCCACGCCAGTGATTCCTTACGTGGTACACTGTAATTAAGCACATGCTTACTTACCCATTTTAGTCACTGTTTGTGATGGTTTCCTTACGATACACTGGGAGGGAGCAGGGAAGATGAACACTCAAATATGGCTGTATTTAAAAATTGACCCAAGACTTAACAAAAGTAGGCGTGGAAACTGAAACTCCATAGAACGGTCTTAATAATTTTAGCCTAATTCTAGAAAGGGCCTGTGCAAATCTAGCCTCTTCTTACACATCTATTTAGTACCTCATGTACCTAGAGTCACATTCACTTGCTTTACTGACAAAAACAAAGGCCCCTAATTCAAAACATTCAAGACTTTTTATATACATTCCTCAGTCTCCTTCAAAGGCCTTTGCTGAGCCTGTCTGCATACATATTCAGTGATCAAAGAACATATTTCCAAAGTCGAACTAAACAGCTGATAGTCCTGTACAGCACAAAGGGAAGAAAAAGACAGGGAAATATTCTGGCTCATAAAACATCCTTAAAATTATTAACAGAATTCCAAATACAGATTATTTTAGGAATTATCACGTATTGCAGAAATCTTACTATATCTATTTAACTAATAACTGCTGTAAAACCTGCTAGGAACAGGCCAAAAAGACAAATACCTCATATGCAACTGTTTTGCCCAAGGACTCTTTTAATATGACCCTGTTTACCCAGTGAAAGCTTCTGTGAAGAAACTGGATTTTGAGGATCCCTTGCCTGTTTAAGACACCTTTCACTATGTTCCTTTGGGCTATTCTGAATATGTAACACCACTTGCATATCTATGTTATCTTTCAGCTGACATTCCTAAAATGTTTTCCAAACAGCTGACATGTCATAAATTCCCTTCCTTCCTTTTGTAGAGCAGTACAAAAATTCACCCACTCCCAGGACCACTTCATTGACACAACTATAGAGTTGCTGTATAGATGGCAACTTCCCTTACAAGAAAAAAATGTCATTTTATTACAAGCTGCTGCTTCTTGGTATAACTGCATCAGCACCAGGGCTTATGCTAGTTTAGGCAGAGCAGGAAAAACACCACTATAAAAAGTTACATTGATATAAAAACCATAAACAAGACAGATGTAATCTACCCAAGGCTCCACTGAGGAACAGAGAGAGTAGCCACATATACAGAAGCCGTCCTCTGGCGTTCACCTCCTTTGCTACTCTTCCACCATGCCCAATCCCAGCTTGGAGAAAAAGTACCAAGAGAACTCATTCTAGAAAGATAATATGGCAATGTTTTTGTGAGGTTAAGACAAAGATGTATGTTAAAACTTGCAGCTCTTCCTGTATGTCTGGTTATATACAACTCTCCAAAAAGAGTTCAAAATAAGCCCAGTTAGTAGGCAGGAGCAAGAAAGTAGGCAAATAGGGCTCACTGGAATATCATACCTAAGCAAACATTCTGTGTTCTTCTCAAAAAAAGCTGAAGCAAATTATCAAAATGTATTAATTTGCAAATTCAGAGACTACCTGCACTGCAGTCAAACCAGATTTAAATTCCTTGTAAATTAATGTTATTGTCATTTTATTAAGTCTCTCCTGATATTTTTGTTCTTGGATGGGCTCTTAAAGTCTTTTCCAAAGCAAGTCTTTCAATCAAAAAGACCTGATGAGTCTTATCTTCATCCATTATAAACGAAATTTGTCTTAACAAACAAGCCTATAGGTTTTATTGACATTCTCACTCTATACTTCCTGTCCTCATGCACATAGAGTTTAGGAGATGCTGAAAAAATCCTCAGAAAAAATCCTCCATAGTGGGAAAAACAATGGAGAATGGGAATGGGCCTCTCACTCCTGTTCCTACTGTTTTCAGTTACTACTACTAACACAGAGCAGATCTGATTAGTAAGGCACTAGGCTTCTGCACAGATCCCAGAGAGACAGGTGCTAGTTTCGCACGATCCAGGCCTTTCGAGCCCAGCACACACCAGGGTTACCATATCAATTCTGCCCCAAGAGAATCCGCAAATCACAAGAATCCTACTGCTGCCTGCCCCCAGGGAGTAACAAAGCTGAACAGGACCCCCTGTTTTCCTCCTCCCCCTTTTCTCTCCCAAGAGACCTAGAGGAGGCAGCAGTTGACACCATGGAGAAGCTGGCCTTGAAGATTCATCAGGTAACAGTGGCAGTCATGGGTTTGCCCACAAGCAGAGGCCACTTTGCTTCTCTCCAGCTATCAGTATGCCACATCACTTCAAACTGCGCGCAAACTTGTAGCTATCTCCTCCTCTCCCCATAGTACAGAAAACTTATCTCATTTCCAGCAAAGAACAACTACTTTGAAACCCCAGCCACAGAGGAACATTTAAAAAAATGTGCTTTCTTACCTCTCTTTGCGGCTCCCCAGCTTGCGGGCTGTATATTGATCCCCATAGTCCACTAAGGACAGATGACGGGAAAAAACAGTAATTTTGTTGCCCACAAATAAATCCTCAAGGTGTAAGCTCTCATACTTGGTGCGCTTCAGAAAAGTGCGACGGTTCTTCACATCATACTGCAGAGAAAAGAAGATTAAAATCTACCATAGCAAGAGATTGAAGCTGTGGGCAAACCTAACATAATTTTTGCTCTACCTTGAGAAATTTCCATAGTACTGTGGGATTGAATCTGATCACAAAATTGATTTAATTCCTAACCCTTTGAACTTACAGGTGTACCAGGAAAGCTTAAGAGACTAAACCTCAATTACAAATTTATTCCATTTAAATAGTCTCAGGCTGACAGCTGTCTTTGCATTTTTTATTTTATCAGTTGCTTGTGCTAATTCAAGCTGTGATAAATGGTTCGGGTGCCTAGTGGATATCTCTGCCCAGTCTCACTGAGAGTTCCCCCTAGCAGATCTATGCTGTTTCACAGATCAATGGCTCGCACCAAGAATGATCAAGATACACACTGTGGCAGGTCTCCTCTTCAGGGCATCGTTCCAGTGATACTATGCTTTATTTGACTCAGAATTAGGGACGGATGGATGATTGCAACACTAGGTTGAGACGTTCTCACTGCCTAGAGCTGCAAGCTCAAAAGCCTGTCAAGACAATTCAGCTATATATCATCACTCCAAGCAAGAAGCAAGGCATTAATGTGTAGTTTTCTGGGTGGGCCGGCAAAGTACAAAAGGCAACCTGCTGAACAGTTTCTTCACTGCATGTAGATATTACAGATGCCTTCAGTTTCCCGGGGAAGTGGAACCCTATGAAAGGAAGAGTTTTGTCCTCCTCAGGCCAAACTTCCCCTTCTCTGTCTTGAATTACATGTACTGTCCTCCACTGCAATGGTATATAGACTAGAATAGCATTAAAAGAAAGAACATCATTCCCACAAATTTTGGAGGAAAAAAAAATTAAGAGCAAAATTACATACTCCTCCATGTTCTGAAATGTGTGAATACATTTCTCTCCTGTTAGAAGGCTAGAAGAATTGTACTTTTTTCCAGAATAGCCAAAACTTTGCAGATCAGAGAATATAAATTATTTTGATGATTCCTTCCGCTGAGGCAGGATTATAAGGAAGAATCCTTCCCTGCTGAAATGTCTTTAGCCCCTTGTACGTGCTCCTACTAAGTGTCCTCTATTCAAGTGCAGTAGGGAATGAAATGACAACATGCTGAAAAAAAAAAATCACTTGAATTGAGCTACTTGTTTTTTCCTGGACTTTGCCAGGAAGCCTATTAACTGTCTTGACCATATTCAAATTCTTCAATATCTTGATTAAAAATCTGAACATTTCCTTCGTTATTTCACTAACAGTTGCTAGAAAGGTTGTTTCTCTCTTTTCAAGCAGAAGATAAAGGTGGGGGGGAGGCATCTACCTGTGTTAAAGAATTCTTCTTTAGAGTGGAATTTTGGATCTGTTTAAAAGACCGTTTTATAAAGTGAATGATAAGCCACACCAGAAGAAATGTAAGACTGTTTGGACTGTTCCCCTCCTGCCCATGTACGTGTAGAAGTAAATTACCCAAACCAAAATAGTTCTCTGCTAAGAATCTGTCCTTTTTAAAGATTTCATCTCTCTTTTTAGGAAATGTCCTGTAGAAAGAAAAGTTGTTCAGGTTTTAAGAATTCCCCATGAGAGTTATTAACTATGGAAAATTCAGAGAATGGGGCATCTCTTTGTCAAGAGATTCAGTTTGATCATAAGAGCTGCTTGCTGTCCTTGGACAAAAACCTATGCTGTCTTCTTCCAGCTGCAAAGCAAGCTGGAAACTTGTCTCATTATTCCCACTGTCATTTTTCTTCACAGGAACCAAGACATGAAGGACTGAGAAAGAAAAGGAAAGCTGAGGACTTCACGTAACACAAGCCTTCAACAGCTCTGCTCCACCCTCAGCTGAGGTGGTGTGATAAAGGAGAGCTAATGTCAGGGAGGTGGAGAGGGGATGAAACATCTTTCTCATAAGCAGGGAGAAGCTGGCTCATATCCATTACCTCGCTTCCCCTCAGATACGTTAGAGGTAAGAGCGGGCTGTCATCTCCTCAGGAAGATACCAAAAGATACAGAAGAATTAGGCAGTAATAAAGAAAGAATCAGCAAATTCTGCAGAAATTTTTAAAAAAATCCAGAAGATAATTCTAAATTTAATCTCTGTCCACAAACTCACCCCTAAAAGTGATTTTGAGATATTCTTTCTATAGAGGTGTTACATGCATTTCTGCTTTAACTCCTGTCCTGATCACACACAGTCCATATACACTCATGACTGTGTACACACCATGCTACCTTAACCTAAGAGCACACTAGCAAAATGCAAAAGTCTGCCAAGCCATAGGTATTTGATGCTGAATGCATTAAGAAGTTCAAGAACACCTTGAAAGCTCTTGGTTTTGAGACGTCTAGGTGAAATGAACAACAATTTTGTCAGCCTACACATGGTCGTGTAGGAAGATTATTATGGCTCCTGACTGATTAGCTAAACTGTCTCTGGGAGATAAAAAAAAAAAACCTCACATTTTGACAACTGTGCACACACAGACATTATGCAAAGAACTAACTTAAAAGGGACAACATCATGATACCGTTTGTTTAAAGAGACTATCAGTAAAAAGTGCAAAGTGCATCTCCTCACACAGGTGGGTACCATGGTTTCAGTGAGCAGTAGTTTGGGTAAGAAAAGGCAGATTCCACTAGCTTCCTTATTTCTGCATTTGACATTTATAGCAGGAAAACTAAAATTTGATAATGAAATTAACTAAGTGTGAATATCCAAATCTAGGCTATTCTCAGACCCTTAGGTCTTCATCAAAAATCGGAAAAGACTAGTCCAAATCATTCACTCCTTCCTAAAAGGAAGCACAAAACATTGGTTGGTTTATTAGGATTATCTTTACAGTACATATTACATTTTTTTATATATGCCTGCTACTGCAAAATGCTTCTTTTAACCTGCTATCAATAAACAATGGGGATTAGTTGTATGAACCACAAGTCAGAAAGGTCTGCACAAGCACCACTGATGGAAAAATTTAGATATCACTGTCTGAAACATCCCTCCTTTCATTAAAAGCAAATGAAGAGCAATTTACCATTTCCTCTACTTTGATAAGACTCTTTTACATTTTACACTTCAGAGACTTCTGGAATTCCTGCTGAAGCTTATTCCCCTGTTTGGAATCAGCTTCAGTTTATGTTTTTCAAGCAGTAGTCAGTGTTGCTGAGTTTCAATTCTGAAACCCAAGTAGAGATTGAATGAAAACAGATTTGTAAAAATGAATCTCTCCATGCCAAAGCAAACTTTAAGGAAAAAAAAAATAAAAATCATAAATGTGGAAGCTCTTCCACATGCTTCACCGTGAACTTGTATTTTTATTTTTCTTTTAGTTTTAGAAACAGAGCAAGATACATTTTAAATTACATTTTCCTTACCTGAAAAATTAATAGGCATAGGCAGTGGCTTGCCATTTTACAAACTGTTTAATTGGATATTATACTTATGACAATAGATTTTTTTCTTTTATTCTTACCATTTCAACTGATCCATCTTTCGGATAATACAGAAGTTCATAACGCCGAAAGAGTGAAGCATTTGGGTCATACCACTCAGCAGTGAAAGCAAATCTGTCATCTTGACTCTGGAAAAAGAAAAGGGGGGAAAAGGGCTATTACAGAAAGCATACATGTTTTATATGTAAAAACACACAAATAAAACACTTCCTTGCATTTGTTATCAAAAAAGTAAAAAAAAATCACTAGTAAATGCACTTGCATACTCTGCATATCATCTTCTGCTTACCAGAGCTGGTGACATCTTTTCACTTGTTAGCTATCATCTTTTAAGTATGATGGAAACAGCATGGCAGTTTTCCAGGCAATCTCAAAACTTATTCTGATTTCATCAGTCATGAAAAGTGGACTGTTGTAGAAGTTGTTGTTAGACTTCTTAACTTTGTGAAAGTATTTGATTTACTTTCATTTGTTAAAAAGAATGTGTTTGCTCACAACTAAATTATAGAATCTTAACACATTTTCTACACATCCTACAAGAAAACACTTTCCTCTTCCTGAGCAGTCATATCTGAACTCCTGTCAATGATGAGATAAACATATTCAAGTTAAGGACAACATTAGTTTGATTCACTACTTAACTTCCTGAAATTTACATAAAGCATAAATAGCCTGATCTCATTTACAACTCATTTTCTGCCCCTAAGGAGTGTGACAAGACAGCTAGACTGCAATAATTCTAAAACTGTAGCTACATGCATAGCTTCTCTCCACTCCTCATCCTTCAGAGGATAACCCCCAACAGGAAAGTAAGCACAAAGGCGATGCAATGCATGTGGACATGCAGCTCTAACACCTCTTAGTGGTATATGTTTGTTAGCTATTGATGCTGTAACATCAGTTATTTGACAGCTGTTAGATGGAGCTCTAAATTTTTATTTTCCACACCTCCTCTAAATCTGATTTCTACTCCTGAGGGTAAGCACGGCCTTGTCACAGGCTTCCGCTCTTTACATTTATGTGTACTCTTCTTATACAGCTTAAACATTTAGGTACCACTGGGATTTCAAGTTGAAGCCATGTAGGCCTTTTTAGTCCTTCAGATTTTAGAAAACAGCAGCATTTCAGTTGTTTCAAAGACTGCTCAATAAGCAACAGGACAGAAAGAGTTCCCGTGGGCTTCCATGACTATTGTGGAACACCAGCAGGAAAAGAATCATAATCATTTTCCTAGTGAGTGCAAGCCTATAGACATACAGACATTTAAAAAAAAAAACTAAACCAAACCAAACCAAAACAAACCAAACCCAAAACAAAACAGTGATCTTGCTTTTGTTATCAGTGCATTTTTTCTTTCAGCATCTTCAGCTTAAAACTGACTTAAGGACTAAGTGCTTTTGCAGGTTGAAGTCCTAACACAAGCAGCAGGAAAGAATGATATAGTGAAGAACAATTTCAGAATTTTACAATGTGATGAATACTTGTACCTGTTCAGTTAAAAGCATCATGGCAAGTGCCCCACCCTCCTGTCAGCCTTTATGGTACCTCTACACTGCAAAACGAAGATATGATTATATGACAGAAAGACGCAGCAGGGGCAGCACAGTGCTCTGTGAAGGATGCAAAGCTTTCATTCCTAACTGTAGAATTCTGCACTGAAAGCCTTCTTTACCTGAGCTACTTTAACTTCTGTGTTATCTCTACACTACACACTGCAGCCTTTGACAATACTTAAACTCATGTTTTAGGTGCAGCATCCAGCACAAAAACTCCCTAGGGACTTAGCCTGGTTTCTGGCCCTTAGTTAAGCTAGACATGCTTGTGTTTTCATTGCTACTGCTGTCGTTCTGGAGATATGTAAGCCAGAACAAACTCTTTCATATTGTCAAAACTCACACCTTAATTTTTATATATAGGCATGTCATTGGCAATAAGCAATAATAAGGGTTGGCAGACAATAATAAATGACTGATTTCAACCTTGATCTTAAATACACTCATACTGCTGGAAGACAAGACAAAACATTTCATCGATTAATTTGACCATCATCTTGTCAAGGATGGATGCTATAGAGAAGCAGTTCTCTACCAAAGAGGCTGCCTAAAAACAGTCCTGTTCCTAGAGTACTACCTCCAGAAGTTGACTAGTGATGTATGAAATAAAAAAAGATGCACCATCCTTAATCAATGCCTCCTCATAACATGAAGACATAGATAATTGCATTACTTCATGCTACTTATTTCATACTATAGCATCACTTTCAAATATATTTTCTAAGTAGCAGCTGCCAGAGAAGCTACTAGTTTTCATTTAAGCAAAACTTCCAAAATTTCCAAATGCTTACTTGTCTCGGGAAAGTAATGTATTTATGTGAACAAGTAAAGAAAACACCATTAGATTTTTCACTTAGTCACCAGTATCAGTCATCAGCACCTTCATGTTTACAGTGAGAAACTACATTGTGTGTCTTGTCTGGTGAGGAATTGGTCTGCTTTTTTTCTTTTAACACAACCTTGGTTTTAAGATCTGTTTGAAATTCATTTTATAAGATCTTATTCAATGTCTGAGCTATTCATATTTGTTATTCAGCAAGCTCTGCTGGCCACTGCTTCTGATACAGCTGAATGGCAGAAATGACCATTCTGTATTATCCTCTTTTAGCACTGTAAGCAATGGCAAGGTAATAAATGCTACTTAGACTTGAAAAACACTGCAGAGCTAATCCCCAAATGCCCAGTAATGTTATCAGTAAGCAGGAAAATTTGAATCGATCATTATTTTGTATCTGGAAAATACGGAGAGCTAACAGTTTTCTAAAACGACCAAAACAAAGTCTGTAAAGCTTCTCCTGGGTCATAACTAGAACTTCCTCTGCTTTATGGATGTAAAATTATCACAAAAAATATTTCTAAATGCAGAGAACAATATCAGAAGAAAACTTAAGAGCTTATGGGAAACACTGTAAAATTAATTGGAAACGGATTATGTTTGTGAACAGGTAGATTGTTTCAGAGGCACACACTGCAAAGTGAAGAAATTCATATTAAAAGCAAACTGAAGACCCTGCCAAACAAGTATAATGTAAAACACAGTAGGACTGCAATTTTACTATTGCAGATTCATGCAAATAGTCTTAAAACAGATAGAAGACAATCCTGAATACAATCATGACATGGAGTAATGTGAACATATTCTGGTGAGCCCTTGCCAGGCATCACTGTAAAACTGCCACTCCAAGTCATCAAAAACACCAACCAATTTAAAATCATAAGTTTTAAAAAGTGAGTACATATTAAGCTCATAATACATCTTTTTAAATGAGAACTGAGACTTTTATTTACTTCTTTAATGCAGGAGTAGGATTTTGAAGGCAAAAACCAAACACAAAAAGCTGTCCACTTCCCATCACATATTGTAAGGATTGCAATAAAATTTTAAGTCTTCACAACCCTGAAATTATCTTTCCTGAACATTTACTTTCAACCAATTCACTGCTTAATCAACAGAACTGGTACAGCAAACAACTTTCTTACATACCCTTTCACTAGTGTGCCCTAGACTGCAATGTGGGAAGGAGTCTCAAAGATGAGAAAGTACTATGGGAGACATGCTAAGTTTCATCCTTGGCTTGTGTTCATCCTCCTAACAAAGGAAACTCAGAGAGAAAATAATTGTCCAGAGCAGAGTGATTAGAGATCAGCGATGACCTGTCAGGCGGTATCGCGTTCAATGCACCACACTGCTCCAGACCAACACTCAGTACTGAAAGGGGAAGATTTCACAGCCCTTGACCAGAGAGCCCTGGCTCTTCATTCGCCCAGGAAATGGCTGAAACACGTTAGTCACTAGTGAAATCACATCACTGTGAACAGCTCGAGTAATAACAAATCAAGTGAATCTATAAATACATTATAACTCAGAAAATTCTTGCTTTAAAACATTAGTTTCCATTCATTTCTGTACTGTACCCTCATTAAAATCACACATAGCTTCTGCTCTCATGACTACGCAATTAACCAAGCAATACCTAATTAGGGAGAAATAATTTTTAATAACTTTTCACATCAGTGGAAAAATTACCAGCATTAAAAAACCCAGCACTGACTGTGCACTTTATGTTTTCATACTGATAGTTTTAGAGTCGCTGCCTGTAGCTCAATTTTTACAGCCCCTTTCTGTGGTAAAATCTAGGGCCACTGAAATCGGTGATGTCAAGAGTTCACCTACTGTGAATATGGAAAGAATAATCTTTTTCTTTCTTCCTCCTTTTACAAGCTGCATGGAAAAACATTTGGATGCATGTGTAGGTTTTGCTAGCTTATGCTTTTTTGTTTATATTAGTATGTGTGAATATGCATTAGGATGGCTCTGTGCACATGAGAAACATTTACTGAAGTACAGCTGAATTAAAAAAATTAAATTTCGTACTTAGTTCTGAAAGTGATGGGGGAAGCAGTCATTCTTAGCTAGCATGGGACTAAGTTCTAGAAGCTAAATCCAAGCATTTATGAAAGAACTGTGCTCACCAAAAACTCTGCTGCAGAGGGAAATGGTTTGTCTGGAACATAGCTGCCAAGCAAGCTCATAACCAGAAAGCAGAATGCTTAGGAAGCTGGACAGGAAATGATCTCTTGTCCTGTAAACCTTTTAGACTTCCAAAGGGCTTCTGTTCTGCAGTAAAACAAAAGCAGATCTTCCAAAGGTTTTCATGAGAAGCAACAGTGGTAGAACAGCAGCTCAAGGACTAAGGAACTTGCATGGGAAGGTGAAGAAACAATTTTATCCCTCTGGTCTGAACCATGCAGAACATACATCTGGATTTGGTTTTCCCAGCTTCAAGATGCCTCCTGACTGCCACGCTATTTTACTATTCTGGGGTGAGTACTTCTGTCCTCTTCCTCTAGTTTTGAATAGAAATTTCATCCTAGAGTTTCTCTTACAATGGAAAACACAGGGAATCAGGAGCTATGGAATTTTTTTTCTGCTGGTCATGTGCACTCTCAGACTTAGCACAGTCTAAGGGAAGGGCAGTTTAGATGATTCCCCTCGTTATTATATGGCCAACATATTTTTACCAAGATCCTGCCTTTCACATGACTTTCTTTTTGACATTATACAGATAATTCTGTCCCATCTGTAAGCTAGAAGTTAGTATTTTTCTGCCAATTTGTCAATTCATGCTTTTGAGCTGTAATCTCCATGATGTGTAATTGACTGGAAACAACTACCTGTGCTTAAATTAGTTACCAGCCTGCAATGTATCATAACCCCTTTAGCTTACTACTCAAGAAAACTTCACATGAAACAGTATCAAAATATTTCTTAAAATTAGAAAAGCCCTGAGGTATCTAGAAAGTGCATCTTTACATGCTATTAGCAATCTGGTCTCTATGAGGCTTACACATGCTATCAGGAACTTCAACATGCATGACGTATTTGACACAGGCTCACAGCCTGTTGCCCACATATTTATAAGTTTAGGAGTCATGAAGAGTATTGCTACGTTTTAAGTGGGCAGCTTTGTGTCTGTTGCTCCTTCGATTTTCTCAGTGACTCAGTGACTCTGAAATCAGACCAGAGAGAAAAAGAATCAAAGGACCTGAATCAACTACCAACGAAGCAATAAAAAGACTGCACAAATGCCAGTAAAAGCTGAATCAGAGCCAAAAGGATCCATCTTGGTATCTGTATTCTATATTTTGTAAAACTGTGCTGTCACAGGGAAAACCTGCAGTCAAGCACTGATCTTAAGAATCAAGCTGTTTCTGTGAAAATTATTGGGAACAGGATGGACCAGCAGACAGGAACTATTCTCACATTGAATGGGTATTTCTCCTAATGCACACACACAAAAACTTTCTGGAAAGATTGCCCTGAAACTTCCTAAAATTCTGGCAATAATTTTAAGAGAAACATTTCTTTCACAACCTAGCCCTCCCAAACCAGGCTAGTGGCACTCTCAAAAATATTTTGAAGAGCAAGAATATTTTTATTAAAAATGAGATGGTATCAAAGGACAAGGATAGAAATTATTTTAAAACTTTTCAGATGAAGATATCATGATGCTAACTGACTCCAACATCAGGTAGTCTGCTTATGCATTAACATGTACCTTATGCTTTTAGACAAAAAGAGAAAAAAATCACAAACATACGCGAGTTTGCCGACTGCTCTCTTTGGCAAAAAATAGAATCTGTCGAAATGGCCGGTGAACGGGTATATTCCTCCTTGTCTTTCCTCTTTGTAGGTTCTACAAAACAATACCCATTGCCATATGTGTTGGTGCATCCCTTAGACAGACGTTGGCTTCATGCTCTTCAGACTGTGGGCTGAAGTGAGGGACCTGACCAGCTGCCTTCATCAAGAACATTAGTCTCAGAATTGGGTCCAGAAGTTATTGTTGTAGATGTATGATCAACCTCTAACAGCAGGTATCTAAGTCCTGTTATGAATTACTTGAAACAGTTCCTCAAAGCTCATAAATCACTGATCACTCATCTTCCAGACCAATCACCACTTCAGATTTAACTCTACTTCCTAGTCCTGAAGAGGACTTCAGCACAAATGAAAAGAAAGTCACTGATAAACTCCTAGTCTGAGGAGCAAGAGTCACTAATTTCAGCCAGATCTCTCTCTACCTTCCTCAAAAGGCAGCGACTCACAGTCTTATACTCCCCCAGCAGGCCACAGATACAAGCATTGTCACAGTATCACCTGCTTTCTTAAGAGTCCCAGAAATACTCTGATTGCTTTAAATGGTTCACTTACTAGCTTTCCTGTTGTTCCATTCTAACACCCGGCTAGCTTTGCTTTATTTTCAGCTGAGTGCTTTTAGGTGCATCTATCTAGGGAACTGCAGGCCCAGCAGTACGCCCAGCTTTCCAAGTAGCACTGAGTGCTTGTGAATTCAGAACACCAGACAAAAAATGTAACTTCAATTAGCTTTAAAGATGGTCTCAACCAGTGGGTTAGGAGAGCTTTTCTTTCATTTAAGGACATCTTAAATGTGATCATCCCCTGCAGATAAATCTATAAAGCTGAAAAAGGAAAATCAAAAAACATTTAAAACAATTGGAATCTCTACAAAAATGTCACACAAAAAGTCAAGACATCAAATGGGACATGTCAAGCTCTTCATGGACTTCTGTGCAATCTCAGACAAGTCAACCGTTTGTGCGTCCTTTTCTCCAGCTGTAACAAAATCCTTATTCTAGGAGGGCTTGCCACTCCGGGCACTAGTAAATAAAAGGGATACTTGTATTATAAAAGTTGTAAAGCAATTCTAGCTTATACAAAACAGATAGCTTAACTTCCTCTTATACAATCTATGCCTGGACTGCTACAGTGAGATGCGTTTCAGAGAGCAAAGGAATGGTTAGCAAAATAGATAGTGTCACTTCATCACAGTGCAAAGCACTTGCTTTTTCATCAAACGTGTCTATCTTGGTAGTTTCCAGGCACTGTATGCCCTTCTGTCTGACTGAACAAGGAGGACAGTATGTTTAACTACAATAGGCAAGAATCTTAAGCAAATAAACTTCCAAACCACTATTCTCTGCCTTTCTTTAGGACTACTTGTCATTACTGAATGACATGTACTTCTGCAAGCACGAGAAATAATGAGGCCTGATTCTCTACACTCATGTTTCTCATCCCTGACTGTTTTGACCACAGCCTCTCTTCAGCTCAGGCATTTAATAAAGGCTCATACTTACCTGGATTCTCTGATGTCTAACTAGGGTTGAGCTCACACTGAAGTCTTTCTTTAAAGATGCCTTAGAGGGTTTCTTCCCCCTCCCCATTCTTATGAAACCTGAAGGAACATCATTATCCCTCTGCCAAATCTGACTGAAATCTGCCAGTAAATGTCAAACTTCCCAGGGGGAAAACTTAGTGGTCAGATACACACTAACAGACTGTGATCACACAAAACTTTGGTTTTCTGAGGCAAAACAGGCTGAAAGCAGCTGTATGAAAAATTCTACTTGCACACAACAAGTAATTTTCCATCATCAATAATTCTTTAAAAGAAAAATCTCCATTTGTGAAAGAAAAGGGAAAGGAAAAAAAGTGCAGAAGTAGCTAAGCCATTAAATGTTAGCGACAATTTTGCAAGACAGAAACAAGAGACTTCAGACATGCTGGTGGTATTTAACAAACAACATTCTGAGTGGCAGAAAGTGCTCTCATTTTCAGCATTGTAATGCACCTCAAATCCCGAAATGAATCCTCAGCAGTGCACGCTTATTAAGTTGTGTTATTCAACCCATCTTCTACCTTCACAGATCCTGTAATACAGGATATTTTCCAGGCAAAACTTAAATCCACGACCCTGTGTAGATAGAGCACTCAATTAGCTCTGTCTCTTAAAACTCATTTTCCTCCTCCTCTTCTATTCATGTTTCTGACACATGAGCTGGTATAATTTTTAGAACTCTAATTTTGCAGCCCCCTTGCTGCTGTTGGACCTCCCGCCACTTTCTCAACAGGCTTTTCTTTAGTCAAAAAGTAAAATCAAAAGATCACTTTTCAGATGGAGAAGCATCCAACAACTGCAATTTCCATGACAGTGTCTTGACTACAGACAATTCTCAATCTAAACCTCATATTCAGCGGCTCACTGGTGAATTTTGTAAGCGTACCTCTTTCTATCCTCCCCTTGTAGAAAGCAAATCCTGCCAATTGAAAATTTCACACAAATTCTGGACAACTATTTCAAACTAATTAAGTACTGGTTAAATTATTAAAATTCTTAGTCATCTTTAGAAATCTATTGAGTCAAACACTCGACTGCATTTACATTTACCCTCCTGCAAATAGGTGCTACATCTTTATATCCATGGTTATCTGACTCCCAATATTACTGGTACCTAGGCTTCTCAGATGCCTTTTGGACTATATATGTTCATATGGCTATTGCTGCCTGGACCATCTGTTGCCAAGTAACATGGGGATACTTCTGTCTCTGTAGCACTAACCAAGTGAATCTTCCTCTTTGACTGGGATCTCAGTTCAGTAAATCATCCCCATATGCTCAGGGGTTGTGATGAACACAGTTCTAGAAGGCTGAAGGCCCCAAATTTTCTTCTCAGATTTCGGAATCTGCAATCCCACCCCACATCAGCAAAATTATCTTGCTGTTCTGTCAGTTCACTAAGCAAGAAATCTTCTTTTACTACTAGATTATGTAAATTCTGTAAGCTTTGTATGAAGCGTGTAGGCATGATTGCTGTAACCTATTCTTTTTTTTCCCAGTCTCTCATATAAGAGAATCAAGAATTCAAATATCCTCAACCATTAACTCCAATCCTCTGCAATTACATGTTATAGTTAAGTACTTAGTTACAGGATTCATGTTATTTTTCTGATTATGGAACACAATTTCTCTAAAACACATGAAGGATGCCATACTGCTGTTCACTGCTCTGTAAAGACAGGTTTAGCCTTAGAAGACTAGCTAAACCTTGTCTTTAGGGGAATATGTCTCCATTTAATGCATGTTTATAAAGATGCAGATCATAAGTTACATTATTGTACTCTTAATTACATGATTGCAGGTAATTCCTCTAAGAGTAGTCAGTAGTGCTCAGCACGTGCCTATCTGCCTCCACTAACTCAAGAAGAGTCTGACAGTGATTTTAGTGAAAGCAGAGCTGTTCCCTGACTCAGAACAGCATTTGTAACACAAGTCATCTCACATAATTACATTTAAGCATAAAGTTTAGGTGCTTTGCACCTAATCAGTCAGTAGTGGCAGAACTAATGCTGCCGTGGTCAGCTGCTGAATGCTGGGTCTCTGACTCTGAACTACGAGGTTAGTTTCTGCATGTGATCCCAGAAAGGGAAACAGGGCTACACATACATGGACCTACCTGTGCACATCCTGTTACAAGATCCAACCTATATTGTACTTACAGGAAAAACATTTTTGAAAGGCTCAAAACTGTGCCCAACATTAAAGTTAATGGCAATATTCAAAGGTAGTCTTCTTTTATAGAGACCATTCCTCTGGCAAACTTTCAGCTTTCAATTTCCAGTCTTTTCAGAACTAAAGCTCTTCAGAGGAACACTGAATTTATTTTTTTTTTTAACTAGGATTCTGAAATGTTTTCATTCCCCCCCCTCCCCCGCTTCTTATTCAAGTCTTCCATTAAGTTTTCAACCTCCAGTAGAATCTGTCTGGAAGATTTCAAGCAGAATGGTTAAAATTTCAGAAAGTAACAAGCAGCTGGAAGTAGAGGTTTGAAAGGAAACACCTACAAATCCTGAACCAAAGCTGTCAACAGCACTTCAAAGCAGTATAATACCTACAGCATCTTCAGATTCTCTCAGCTCATAATAATCTTCTGAAAAGCATTTTTAACAAGAACCGGTTGGTTGCCTTGGAATCACAGCTAATGGAGAGAGGGTCCTTCAGCCAGCCGATACCGCGAGCATTAGCACCGAGGAGTTTGTGTGAATGCTCTAAAGACCACACGTGCTGCATCTACCTTGAACAGTCAGAGCTTATAAGAGTCGAGTAACAATTTATGATCCTATGAAGTAGACAAACAACTCTGCCAACACCTATCTTACTCACTATTGTGGGCACTTAAAGCAAGCATTTTGTCTGCACTACTGTTTAACCAAATGTTGACATTAAAATACTATTTTTTCTCAGATTGTGTCAAATATTAATTCTAAGGTAGCTGGACTAAATCCAGATTTCAGCTAGTACAGATGTCGTGGTCATATATCCTTTATTCTAAAGTCAGACTAATGACAAGTTACATGTGAACAGAAGTTCTTATGATAAAAGCTGTTCAGCAATTTCCCGTTAGTAAAGTTGTCAAAAATTAAAAACTTCTGTGGGGTAGAGGAAGCAAAGTGGGTAAGTATAATCATGTTCTTAAACTCTGCCAATCCTAGCAGGCTTTTACAGGTTCATCTTATGAAGATTTGTTCTACAATTCAAAGATTTATTTCTCTCCCAGAGAACAGGACTTTTGTCACCACAGTTTTGAGCAGACTACGTTATTCCCCAGAGATGCAAAGGTCTCTACTGGATGCAGACAGTTACTAAGAGATTCCAATCCCATACACAGTTTTGGTCAAGTTGCTTAGTTCCACCTTCACAGCTGCCCCTTGCATTAGTGCATTTGATGTTCAGCACTTTTAAAAAAAGGAGGCTCTATTTCCCACTTTATCCATTTGTAAAATGGGAATAACCATCATCATCATTCCTTTAATGGAAGGACAGCAAGATTTAAAAGCTAAAATATCCATACTATTTAGGCATTATAAATCTCCCTTGGTTTTACCAAGAACATGGCAGAGGCACTCAGTTAGTTCATCCTCTTTTCCTGCTTCTGCACACCCTTCATTGCAGCACAGGAACCAGACACCTGTGGAAGAAGTTAGAAAGGGCTGCTAACACTGCCCAGCCCACTGCCTCTGCAGTTGCCACCAGGAACCACTGCTAGTCCAGAATGTCAGTAACTGCAAGGATTGGATCCAGACCACAGTTCCCTCCTCCTCCCCAGTGATTTGGGGATGTTCAGACTTAGAGGCCGTGGTTCAGTTATCAAAGAATGTACCGTAACAGAGAACATCAGACAGGCAAGGACAGCATTGCTATTATGTAACTAGAAAACACACAGTGTAATACAGTCCTGCTCCTAGATACTACACTAAGAGAGAGAATACATACAAAGGATAAAAATAGGAGGGATACCAAGTTTAGTGAAGGATCATACTTAAATGTGCATGTGTTCATGTAGAAGAACAGGTACACAGCCTCAAATATGGATGCCCACATCTCCCCCCTTCCCATGAGTAGACCTCTCTTATATGTGGCTCTCTTTCCAAGTGTGTCAGAATATTCTGCGGAAAAAGTGTGATTTCTTTAAAATAATTAAGGTAGTTAAAATTATTGAACAATCCCATGCAAACAAAGAACATGCAACAGGCTCTCTGGAACACATCTCCGGAGAGAGCCACTTCTTTGCAAATACAGGAGCACCCTCTGGTGCTCAAAGACACGTTGAGCACCTTATTTAGACCTCAAGAATTAACTTCTGAAATGATCAGTAAGAAGCCATCTCTGTTTGCTATCTCTATCTAGTGCACTATGCCTCAAAATTAGTAACCTCGTAAAAGGAGGTAGAAATGACTAAATTATAAAGCACAGATCACCACAGCCCGGGTGATAAAGTCCTTTCACATAGGAAAACTGCTGACACGGGCACATGGCCTTCTTCAATACCCAGCCTCCAAAAATGCCAATGGCACATGTTTTAAATGAATATCAGAGCTGTCCACTCCAGGACAACTTGCAAGGGCCACCTCACAGAGTTTATCTCATACTGGAAACATAGTTCTCTATTAGGCATTAGTGTGAGGAAAAAAAGAATTTCTACCTTTTGTATGTGCTCATCTGATCGGGGGATATTCTTGTTATACATGCAAATACTTGCTAAGCTCTCATTCTTAGTATTAAGCTGTGGCACTGTGTTCCAAAGCCCAGCTATGCAAAATTTCCTCCCTTTATCAAACCTTATGCTGTTTTTTCTTTCCATTTTGTCGGCTGGGAGAGAACCACTGGGTTCCACCCACAAAACACTACTGAGTGACCTTGGTGTGTTGCTTAGGCACCAGTGCCTCTGGTTTCCATCTAAGGACATAAGTGAACACAAAAGTTTGGGAGGATTAGGCCAAGCACAGTGCTTACTTCCAGGAAATAATATTTTTGGTGATTATTCCTGGTAGCCACAATTATAGTTAGAGGTCAACGTTCATGGAAAAAGCCCTCTTCACACTCACAGCAACAGGTGTACGCTACTACCACTGTTTCTCACCAGCCAGTTAATTATTAACTGAGTATCCCACCTGGACAGACTAGATCACCATAATATTTTAGAAACTGGCACTAAAATGCTCAACTGAACAGCCAAAAACACTTTTCAGAGGCGCACTATTCCCTTGGTTTAAATGAAACAGACACTATCGAAGAGAAAAAGATAAAAGGTTCAGTTTTTAGTGCTTAGCCACTGGCCACCAAGACAGTCAGGGGCTGGAGAACATGACACACGAGATGAGGCTGGGAGAACCGAGCCTGCCCAGCTTGGAGAAGGCTGAGGGTGACCTTACTGCTGTCTACAACTACCTAACTGAAAGACACCAAAAAGACAGAGCTGGACTCTTCTCGAAGGTGCACAGTGACAGCCAAAACCACAAAGGACACAAGCTGAAACATGGAACATTCCAGTTACATATTAGGAAAAAAAAAAATTTACCAAGAGGGTGGTCAAGCACTGGCACAGGCTGCCCAGAGGAGGTGTGTAATGTCCATCTTTGGAGATGTTCAGGACTCACATGGACGCAGCCTGGAGCAGCCCGGTCTGGTTAGACCTGTTTTGAGCAGGCTGGAGGTCCCTTCCAACCTAAACAATGATCCTATGATTCTTATTATAGCTTGGCAGCTCCTTGCCCAAAGGTAATGTCCATCCTTCCAAGCCTCTCCAGAGCCTACACAGATCTGTTGGGTTCATATATTAACAAGAATTTAGATGTGCTTTCAAAAAATTAAGAGCTCTGACACAACATTCTTAAGTATAAATTTTATCCACATCAAATCTGGCTGGAACAATTCTCTAAATAACCACTGGCTCTATCATCAAATCCTATTATTTTTTATTGCCAACTGAAAGGAAAGTTTGTAACTTTTCTTTATTCCTGGCAAAGGTTCACCAAGTAATTCCTGAATTTCTTCAGTTTCTGACAATATAAAAAAAAAAAACCAACATACAATTAGAACAGATGTGTCAAAGTTATTAAGAACTGCACCTACAACCTGAAGGACCCAGAGAGGCAACTCTGGGTGATAAAGGGAGATTAGTATCGAATTTATCATTAGGCAATGCTAGATAACTTTGACTATCATACTGTTAACTATTTGAGCCACTCCATCAGAAGAGCCATCAATGCATCTAAAATTACTTTTAGAGAGATGGCAATTTCTGCAAGCCAAAGCCAAGACTTGGCTAGAGTAGGAGGTAATTTATCCCATGGATTCTGAACCTGTCAACTTTATATTTGTAGGATGGTATTTTATATAGCACGTAATGTCATAAAGATGGCAGCATCAAACCCAAAAATGAGCTCCTGGAACAAAGGAAAGTTATATTTTTTAGCAGTTTTCATTTGGCTGACAGAGGCCCAAAGATTCTTTTATTTTATCAGCTACATCTTCTGCAATGTACATAGCCTACCTGCTCAAGAAGTAAATTAGCAGTATTTGGAAACACTAGTTCAAGAAGAAACCATGTCATATTATTGATGCTTATAGGAAGACTCACCTTGCAATAAGCATTTAAAGGCTACCTGATAGCATTTTGCTTATTTTTTCCTCACACTGCATACAATGTTTTATTTTTCCCTGTGATGAAATGCTGCAAATGACAGTTAGCCATTAAGTAAGAAAACTTGTCTTTGTGGTTGGTTCTGTGATGCAAGCTTACAACTGAAAGGGTCAGGCCACTTTGTGGCTGAAAAAAATCAATGTAATCATCAGCTGGCACTCTAGTGAAACTGAGTCTTGTTTTACGACCAAAGAAGCAAATCTTCTCAAGCATTAGGAAAGTGTCTTTTGGGGAGATTTTGCATCTTTTCCTGGAAGAGTTAAAAATGTCCTTTTTTTTTTTTTTTTTAAATGGCAACTATTTTGCAAGAAAAAGTACATAATTTGAAAATTATTAAAAGAAAAGTTATTTTATAAACATGCACTTGTTCAGTAAAGTCTATTAGCAGGAAAGAGTTTTGTCTGTTTATATGATCAGCTTTAAATGACAGCTCCTCACCTAAGTTATTCCATTTTACCAGCTCATCCAGTATGGTTGAGATTATTGATCCCAAATGAAACTCCTGTAAACCAAGGTATATTCCACAGCTGCCCCATGAGCTGTATTGCCTTTATAAAGTCTTCAGCTGAAAATTTGATCACACCATGATATGCTGGACCATGAGGAACCCAGGACTCACTGTTGTCAAGTTCTAGAAATGGCTGATTCGCTTCCTATTTTCTAAGATCTATTTTCCAAAACATGAAATAAGTCTTTTCCACTGATGAATCAAAGCGTTCTAAAAAATTACTCATTTTTCTTCCCTTTCTAAACTAAGGATTTCCATGTTGATATTCTGTAAGCTGGGGGTTTTACCAATGAACTGATGATATTAATAATAACAGAAACAAACATATAACATAAAAGTTGTAAAATTTTCTGAGAAGTGAGCTGAACTGCTCATCTCCAGATATATTCAAGACTGTGGTCAAAATTACAAGACTGCAAGCTCTGGCAACCTACCCCAGGAGAGTCTACTTCATATATATTTTCCCCCAACTTTGCAAAAAGAAGTAAGGTAGTTGGACACTCAAATTCCACTAACCATGTGCTTCTACATCCACAAAATCAAAGCCAGATGGCATCATATTAGACAAGTCACCTGGCTTTTACATGCCTCAATTTCTTTATGGGCAAGTGTCCTGGTTTCGGCTGAGATAGTTTCTTAGTAGCTAGTACAGTGCTGTGTTTTGGATTTAGTGTAAGAATAATGTTGATAACACGCTGATGTTTTAGTTGTTGCTAAGTAGCGCTTATCCTAAGCCAAGGATTTTCAGTTTCCCATGCTCTGCCAGCAAGCAGGTGTGCAAGAAGCTGGGAGGGAGCAGAGCCGGGGCAGCTGACCTGAACTAGCCAAAGGGATATTCCATACCACGGAACGTCATGCCCAGTATATAAATGGGGGGGAGTTGACCGGGAGGGTTGGATCACTGCTCGGGCATCGGTCAGTGGGTGGTGAGCAATTGCATTGTGCATCACTGGGGGTTTTTTCCCATCTTGTTTTTTTTGTTTAAAAAAATTTTAAATAATTCCTTTCCATTATTATTATTATATTTCATTATTATTATTGTTAGTATTATATTTTACTTTAGTTATTAAACCATTCTTATCTCAACCCACAAGTTTTACTTTTTTCCCCGATTCTCCTCCCCATCCCACTAGGAGTGGGGGCAGAACGAGGGAGTGGCCGTGTGGTGCTTAGCTGCTGGCTGGGGTTAAACCACAACAGCAAGACAGAAACAATATTTGTCTACCCTGTTGTTCAAAGAGTCTTTGTACTGTAGGCTGCAGTTGTCAGATGTGCAGGGGTAAGAATAATTGTTTTAAAGAGCGGAGGGAAAGGAAATCATCCAACTGCACCTATGTACAGCCTCTCCAAGTGCAATAAGGCTCTGTATCTGTGTGACACGCTGCTTGCGTACAGAGGCCATTGTTCTCTGGCAAATGCTGTATTTCTATATCTGGAATACTTTCAAGTGTCAGACTGCACCAAACTCATTAATAAAAAGAAACTAACATTGTGAAGATGATGGTCCAATATGTCTCTGCATGTGACTACATGAAAGGCACCATTAAAGAATGCATTCCAGCAGCCAAGAGAGACAGCACATCTCAGACGGAGATAAGCAAGTTCCCCTTTGGGAATTTACTGCTCACCATTCACAGCAGCCATGTACACATGTACACACATGTACAATCAAGACGCCAGAACGCATTAGAGCTGATTTGAAATACTGTCATCTGATGACAATGAAAACCGTTTTCCAAAGATTAGCAGACCTTTAAGCCAAAGTGCTGTCATAGAAAGACAAATAAGTGCAGTATATTTCAGAACATTTCTCCCCTTACCTTAGCTTCTGCTACAGTTATGTGCCCAGTTTTACAATACACACAACTACTTCCAGTGCGATGCTTCCATATGAATGAAGTATAGGGTCTAACACACTCCAAACTGATTCCACTAGAAGTTATTACATTTTTCTTTCTGTGGCCATGACATGACTTGTAACAGTTTTTTTCTGGGTAGGTATGTACACTAAAACTAGTGCAATCTATACGACTGTCTGGAAGCAACACAGTACTCAAGGTTGGCCAAGCTTTCTAGCAGAAAATTCATTACTTTCAAAATATAATTAGGTTCCCAAGGCTACAATCCAGCTTGTAGATCAATATTTGAATCCACTGGAAGGAGTCTTCTATTTTTTGATTCACTGTTCCTGAGAAAAGATGTTTTGAAAATGTTTGAGATGGATCAGGTGTGTAAAGTCGTGGTGTCCAACAGTCACATAACTTATCCCTTTCCCAGGACGCTGTGTCCATACCTAATTGGGCAGCACACGTTCCCAAAACATCTATTTTCCCGTTGTCTTCCAGCTACCAAGTTATTCTTACTGTATTTTAGGAAACTGGCAGGAGGAAGGGTACATGAGTGGGAAAATGGTGGCTCTGTAAGTATAAAAGAAACAAGCAGGACTCTGTAACACTTGAAAGGCCAGAGAAAACCAAAAGAGAGAGGTACCAGGGCACTGGAGAAGGGCAAGAGAGACAGCCAACCTAACTGCAGTCGTTGGGAATATAATGGAATGAGTTATTAAGCAGTCAGTTGTTGAGCATCTAAGAAGACAATACAACAATAAAAAGCAGATAATTTGAATTTGTCAAGAACAAATTTTTGTCAAGAACAAATCTTTTTCTGACACAGTGAGCAAGGGAGAGGCCACAGATGTGACAAATTTGGCTTTTATTGGGCTTTTAATCTAAGTCACTTGAGAGTCTGACAAGCTGAGTAGGGAATTATGGCCTAAACTAAAGAGCAGTTATGACAACTATATGAAGAAGTAATTAGGAATACTTCTTTTGCAAACTGGGAGTCAAATGGGGTTCCACAATGATCTGCCATGCACCTAGCTTTATTTCATATTTTCCTTATTACACTGACAATGAAACTGAGAAAGCGCACTTTCAGAATCTGTGCTGATAACTAAGGTGGGAAAGATTGCAAGTGGTTTAGTAAACAGAAGCAGAACTCAAAATGATGATCTGAAAATTCTATGAGACAGACGCAAAGTACTACAATGATGATCAAGAAAACAAATTCAAATACAAGGGGAAAAACTAGCCAGATAACAAAAACACAGGAAAAAAATCTGAAAGTTACAGTGGGTTGCAGTTAGAGAGTGAGAGTGCAATGAGGTACAGTTGGAAAAAAAAGGATGGCAAACTTGGCACTATGAAGATCTAAGACACAAGAAACAAGTATTTTGCTCTGTTCAGCAGCAGTGAAACACACAGCAGTTGGCAAACAATGTACACATTAAACATCACATTTAGAGAAAACTGCAGACGGTAGAAAAAATCTAAACTTTAAAAACACATGGTCAGTAGGAATATACTGAGAACAAACTTTGTTTAGTGTAGAATAATGTGAAAAGAGGAAAGGGCGATGTTATAATCTTCAAGTTCTTCTGCACGTAAAAGACAAAAATGGAATATCTTTATACCCACCAAGGACAGAACAACTAATCACTGGCATCATTTGCAGCATGGAATGCATTAGGAAAAAACGTCAGCAAACTATAAAAATCATCACGTAATGGAATTATGTCAATAGATCATGCAGTTCCTGTAACTGAAGGCTTTTCAAAACAAATTAAACAAATTCATCATGAAACGTTTTGTTAGAGGTTGCTGTAAGATTTGTCACCACTTTAATGAATCCATTAACTTGGTGTCACCTCAGAAATAAAGGGAGATTAGAAACACATCACACTCATAGTGACAGTCAACTACAACAAAGTGAACGTTTTACCTAAGTGACATCTGTGTGAACTCACAAAGCAGGACTTCTGCCGATGTGAATCAATTCAACATGGGAATTGAAAACTACAATTTTGCCTGGATTAAACAAAAGATCTGTAACCCCTGTATTTTAAAACGAACAGTGGCATTCCTACTTAAGTGGCAAATGCTGATCTTGAGTTT
Organism: Gymnogyps californianus; assembly: GCF_018139145.2. Lineage (NCBI taxonomy): Eukaryota > Metazoa > Chordata > Aves > Accipitriformes > Cathartidae > Gymnogyps > Gymnogyps californianus. The sequence goes on from NC_059471.1 coordinate 125,985,107, forward strand.
GTGTTCTGAAAGCAAGGCGCAAACAAAGCTGCTACACAGGCTGGAGGAGCTGGGGCAGATCTGAGCTGCTTGAGGCAGGTATTTAAAGCTGAGCGTGCTAGCAGGTGCATCGGCCAGGCTCTTACACGTATCTTGCATGTGTGTTTTGAGTACAAAATTCGATTCCAAGTTGTTGGTTTTTAATCAGCTTTGCAACAGTGTTTTTTGCATACCATCTTCGGCAAAGGGGACTCAGTCAATTGTGTTATCAGTGCAAATTGTTTTTTCGTTAGTGCCCGCGCAACGACATCCTGTCATCTTCCTTGCATTACTAAACAGAAGATCCAGGCAAGAATAAAGACTGCCGCATGTGAAACGTATTCCCTTCTTAAAATCCACCAGCTGCCTTCCCGCTGGGTCCCTCATGAGTTTCCGAACTAGCCTGTTCCTAATTCAGGCGGCTCGGACGCGCAAACAGCTTTCCAGTAGGGTATCAACGAGACTTAACGGCAGTTTGAAATTACCCACTTACTGCGCCTCACAAGATCCCTCACAAAAGAGCGAGAGTAAGGGCCAGGGCAAACCTCGGGCCAGGGCAAACTTCACCGGCGCCCACCGGGCCGCGCGGGCAGGCGGGGGACAGCGGCGGCACCTCCCCGCCTCGCTCACGCCGCCGGCACAGCGGGGAGCGCAGCCCCTGAGGGGAGCCCCGGGCCGGCCCCCGCGGCCGTTATTCCGGCAGCTCGGCACCACCTGCCCCGGGGCTGAGCTTCGCCCCGCCGCCCGCCTCAGCAGCCGCCCTGCGGAAGGGAGCCGGCATGACGGCGCGGAGCTGCCGCCACTGACCCCCGCCCGCCACAGCCCCGCCCCAGCCCCGGCCCCGGCCCCGGCCCCGGCCCCGGCTCGTCCCGCCCCACCCCCCGGCGGCGCTTACCATGGCGATGGCGGCGACGGCAGGCAGCCCGCCTCACCCTGCTGCCGCGAGCGCGACGTGACGCCACGCGAAGCCGCGCCCTGGCAACCGGAGCCCCGCCCCCATGCGCGGCCCAGCGATTGGGTGAGGGGGGGTACGTCACCCGGGAGCGCTCCGCCCGCCCCAGGAAGCGGAAGTTGGGGGAGGTGGCAGTTGTGGCAGTTGCAGCATCTGCCGTAGCAGTGCTGCTGCGCGCTCCGGTAACGTCCTCGGACCTGCGCTGCCCCGCCCGCGGGGCGGCCCTCTGCCCGGCCCGGGGGGCGGCCCGGTCTGTCGGGGTCGGGCAGGGGCAGGGGGGTTGGGGCGACCAGGAGTGGCAGCAGGCCTGGTGGCAGCGGGGCCGGAGCTCGAGAGCGGCCGGGGCTGGCCCCCCGGGGCGCCGAGGCGGGCGGGGGAGGACTCGGTCCGTGTTGGCCGGTACTGCCGTGGGGTAAGAAGCCTCTCATCCAGAGCGGTGGGTAACGTCCAGCTCTCGCTTACCGGCAAGGTGCGGGGCTGAGGTGAGAGGGGGTACTTCCTCGCCCCTGGTAGCCGAGGCGCGGCGGGGGCTGGGTGGCCGGGACTGGGCCGGTGGTGGTTTTCCGAGGCCCTCGTAGGTCGTGACTCAGCCGTGTTAATACAGGATTTCCTTGTGTTGTTTGTCATGTGTGGGGTTCTACAGGGCACGACGCTAGCTGAGAGGTGCAGTGGTTAACGATTCCACCGGTGAAGGAGTTTTGCCTATAGGGATGTAATAAAAAAGGGGGGGGGGGGCGGTGCAGAGGCTTACACTGAGACTTCGAAAATAACAGGACAGTAAGAACAGTTTTATAAGATGAACAGTGAAGGAACAGGATCATCAGCAGGTGGTCTCAGATGAAGCAGACTCATAATCAGTTTTTTATTGAGTATTCTTGCCTCTGTCTGAGCAGCTAAATTTTCATCCTGTTTGTTCTCAAATGAGCAGAGATCCTCAATCAAAAATGAACAGTAGTGGTGATTAGCACATCATGATCTTAAATGAGCAAAAACATAATTCCAGCTGTAGAAGCAACAGATAGCAAGATGTTCCTGTATCTGTAGTTTGAGAAAACTCAAGGAGGGAAAGTAATTTCTTTTGTCTTCTAGTCATCACAAAAGATAAACCTACCTCTCACAAAACAAATCATGAATCTAGAAAGCTGGCAGTAGTGTGTTCACTGCTAACATTATCTTTTCAGGGCAGAGAGCTGTAGCAGTGGAAGTCAAAAAGGTTGCAGTTAAGCCTTTTCAGTTAGTGGTATAATGAAAGGAAGCAAGGGCTTTGGGAGATCTCCCTTGAATAACAGGGAGAACTAAAAAAACCAACAGGATATAGCAATCTCAAACTAATGTAGTTAGTGGCAGACCCTAGAAAAGGGAGGCGAGTGGCCTGGGGTGTTGGGAGTGGATGGACCTGCGGATAAAGGAGGCAGTGGTCAACAGAGTTTGTGGATAAGGGAGAAAATGGCCAGGATGGCAGTTTGGGCCAAACTGGGGGTAAAGTTTTACTGTTGGCTTAAACTAAGCATGTGCAGCCACTCAGGGCACTGACTCCTGCTTTGGCTGGGAATTGGCTCTGTTAAATAAAAGTTGTAAAAAAAATTGCCATCGTTTCCTCCTTACCTCTTGGTTTGCTTTAAGCACAGTGTGGGATTTCCCTTTCTTGTGGTTCTGTGATGATCTTTGGTTATCTCTGCATGGTCATACAATTGTACTTTGGGAGTGTTACAGAGTTTTAAAGGGTAAGATGAGGGCTCGCTGAAAAAAGGAGGAAGACCGGAAAGAGAAATTTGAGGAATGGAAACTGGAGCTCGATGAGGAACAAGAGATAGGAGTTGAAGTCCAGCTCTTAGTCAAAAAAGAAACAAGTGCCAGAAGTCTCATAGGCCTTCTCCTTTTAACTCTTTGGGTCCTGGTGTGGTTTTTATCATTTTGGGGTTTTTTCCTATGTTTTGATGTGGTGTTTTTCAGTGTGCTACTGAACTGGAGTTTAGAGGTTGTACTAGAAAATAGGGTAATCCAAGATTAACTGTCACTGTTACCTTGCTAAAGATTTTTTTTTTTCCCCCCGCCTCCTCAGACTTATGTAGTTAGGAAGAGCTGACTGCTAAAGAGAAAATGACGTCTCTAGAAAAAGGTAGGTGGTTCACATGATATCTAAGCAGACTGGATTGAAAGTACTTTAACTTGAATTCTAAAGACCAGAGTTGCACTGTATGCCAGGCTCCATTCATTTAAACTTATTCCTTTTATGTAGCTATTAGGAAGTAGTTAGTGACTTCATTATTGCAGTGAAAACCAGAGCTGCCTGGATGCAACAGTTAATTGAATGTAGTTTTCTAATCTAGCTTTATATTGAAAAACCAGTTTGTCACTGGTACTGTCATCTGTCTGTACGCTTGTCTGTCAGTCTTCCTCTAGTATTTAGAACCTGTTGGTACTGATTCAGCCAACTTGAAAGTAGGGCAATATAATGGTGTTACTACAGCATTTTTGAAATCGTTATTTGGATAGAGGACACAGGTTCACATTACTGTCTGCAATATGAGGGGAAAAAAGCAGTATGTGTAGCTATGTTCTAAGAAGCTTTCTTGCTTTCACCTATTGTGAGGAAACTTTACTACAGTTATATTTCATTCAGCTGAAAACTTAGTGAACTTAAATGAATTTCAGTAAACATTATCATGCATATTGGGGAATTCAGAGCAGAATGCAGCATTACGGAAGTACTGGGGTCTATTGATTAGAAATGAAGCAGAAATGGCTTGTTGGCTTTTCTTAAACCTTCACTTGGACAACTAAAACACATGGTAGATAGTACCTAAAAGTCTGCTAAACTTCTTAAGGTGTTAGTAGCTATGTAGCTAATAGCTGCTTTTCATTTAATTCTTGCTTTTAAAATGAGACTGAATTTTAAAATTCAACCTATGAGTAATATTGTCAAGAATTTTCTCCGTACTAGCTCTTTTTCGTGTCTGCATTTAATCTTGTATGGCAGCAGGAAATTAAGATTAATACAATTCAGATCAATGTTTGTGTCTTGTACTATTAGTATTAATGAGCAATACACACTTGAGTAAGGACTTTTCTAACCTGTGCTTGATAACTGCTGCTGCAAAGGACTATGTTACACGTGCAGTGTGCAATTAAAATCTGTAACTTTGAAGTACAGAAATTAAGTGAAGAGTTACAATGAGACTATAACAAAGCGAAAGGTGGTAAACTTTCCCTCCACTATTTCTAAATTTTAGTTGATGATGCCTCATCACCCATCCGAGGACCTGGAGATGGCATGGAAACAGAGCAGACAGCTGCATCAGTGGAAGTAATCACTGGAGCCAACACTACGAACCATCACATCCACCACAGCCCACATAAAAAAGCAGTCTCCTCCCTGAGTCCCGGAGTTCTGCAGCTAGGGAAAGTACCTGCTGATAAATCAGTGGAGATTGAAGCTATTCGTATATTAGTCCCCAAAGCAGCTATCACCCATGTTGTTCCAACTAAAAATGCTAAGGTAGCTAAATCAGTGGGACATAAAGGAGACACGTTCCATCAGTCGGATGGAGCCGCAGATCCCAAGAAAGAACAGATAGAGCTGAAAAATGCAATCGAAAAGCTAAAGAATTCAGAAAAGCGATTGTTACAGGATAAAGAAGGTCTCTCTAATCAGCTGCGTGTACAGACAGAGGTAAGAAATGAAAGGTATTTTCTCTTACACAGCTGAGCTGCTTTGGTTTATATAAGCAGTTTGTGAATGTGACCAAAGAGAACCGCTATGACACTTTGGCCTTGAAACAAATAGTTTCCCTTTTGAACTTATCAGCTAAGATACAGAGTAGAAGTACATCCAAGTAATCCAGTGCTGCTTCTCTAACAACAGATGAAAGAATCAAAGACTTGAAGCTGGGAGAAACACATTAGAGGGCTGCAGAGAAATGGATCTTTCATGAGGAAAGATTTTGCTCCTCAACTGCTAAGTGAAAAATGTTATGCCATAGAAGGGGTGACTGTAATTTTCTACATAATATAACCTGTGGGCGTCTTGTCTAATCCTTTGTTATCTTACTGATTCAGGACTTGAATACTACTGAAACTTTCTTTGCTTTTTGTAGCAGGCTTTCAGGCTTCCTCTTTGGCCTCTGTTAGAATTTAAACCAGAATGTGTTAAACGTGCATTAGTCTCAAAATTTTATGCTCACTAGAGTGGATTGTGAGGCTTAATATACTCTGCACTGGATGCGTCCCATTCTGGAAGGAGAAAGGCAATTTGTTGTGAGCGATTTGCAATAATTTGCACTGCATTCTGGAAGTAGGAGGTGTTTCATTCTATATTGACAATTACAAGACAGTCTGGTCTAATTCTAGGTGAATCGGGAGCTGAAGAAATTACTTGTTGCTTCTGTTGGGGATGATCTGCAGTATCACTTTGAACGGATGGCTCGTGAGAAAAATCAGCTAATCCTAGAAAATGAAGTCCTGGGCCGGAATATGTCTCAGTTGTCTGAACAATTAGAGCGCATGTCTATACAATGTGATGTGTGGCGAAGCAAATTCCTAGCAAGCAGGTATACCCTCTTACAGAGCTGTTGTAACAGCATTCTCCTTTAGTCTTTCATTACGTACACCCATTGCAATGCCTGGCAATGTGCTTATATACACAGAGGGCAGCCACGACAGCTATACTGACACCTGCTATGAAATTTGAGTATACAGAAAAGGTACAAAGAAAGTAAGCTCCTTGTAAATCTGAATAGTTCTGCTTTTCAAAGGTAATACAGCGGGTCCTAAACCTCCTAAAAATCTTAACTACAGTTCTTGTCAACATAGCAAGAGAAGTTCTTAATTCTGATAGACTGTGTGCAGTTTAGGGTTTAAAAATGTCTTTCAGGACTGCTGTCTTGACTTCTCTTAAAGGTAATTAGCTTGATTTTCATCCCCACTCCCCAGTATGATACAGTCATCAGTTTGTGAAGAAGTTGATTTGATTAAGAACTCTGCTTATAGTAATTCAGGGATCTAGTGGGAAGAGCAGCTCAGTATGGAAGAAAGAGTAGGAGGACCTCTTCATTAAACACTGGTTGTGTTACTGCTAAGAAGCCTACTGTGACTTCTGTAACCATAAAAGCTGGTCTGAATGTCAAAATCTCATTTGACAATGGATTAGACTTTTAACTTGATAAGTGTAGTTGTCTTACCAGATCTGTAAATAGGGTTCTAAGATTTTTAATCTTCTACTGTACTCAGATACAACTGACTAAATTTTAATTATGATGCTTAATGCATATTACAAAAGACCTTACTGCCTGAAGGAAATGGTAATAGAATACAGTCTCCTCCCTTTAATTTGCTGGTCTTAAGAAGTTTCAGCATATTGAGTGAATGGTAAGTACTTGTGATAGTCCTAGCGAGGCAAGAGTTACTGTCCTAACTTAACTTGTTTCTTTAGCATTAATAGGAGTTCCGAGATCAGGGATGCGAGTCCTTGGTGATGTGCTTAGAGTAACACCCTTCAATACTGTAACATTCTGGTTCATTGAGATCTTGGGTTTCTAACTGTCATTCTGTCTTTTGCATTTGCAGTATCACAGGCATTTGAAATACCTGCTTGAGGGGTCAGTGCCAAGCCTCATGGCATAGCAAAATGTGAAAACAGTTGTCTCATTTGTAGCTCTTAAATGCTTGTATCTGGCGCATGTAACGTCTAGTTATTGCCCCTGAGAAGGGCAAAGAGGTGAATGACTGCAGTCTATAGCCATAGCTGTCATCTTTAGAGATGAGTATGAAAAGATGTGATTACAGCACACTTGTGAGAACTGTGTTAGTAAAACAAAAGGTATTTAGCTTTTTATATCTCAGGATCTTTGTCCACCGTGTTCACTTACCCAAGGTATTTTGAAATGTCTGTTACTAGATTTGTATTAAGTAACATAAGATTGTTTAAACTCAGCAAGTCAAAACATAATCTTGCACTTGTGTTGACTGTAGTTGAACAGAAATTATTCTTAATAAGTATCTTTGTAATTAGGTTGATATAGGCTCCGTATGGGGGAGGGGAGTGAGACCAGCAGCTTAATCCTTAGTTTGAGCTGACAAATTATGGTCTGTAGTAGAATAAAGGTGACTTTCAAACTGCTCACTTACACTACTGACTGGAGATTTCTTTTGCAGGGTTATGGCTGATGAGCTAACCAATACCAGAGCAATTCTTCAGCGTCAAACCAGGGATGCACAAAGTGCAATCCAGGACTTGCTGAATGAACGCGATCAGTTCCGTCAAGAGATGATTGATACACAGAAGTATGATTTTTCTAATCCAGACTACCTCTGTGCAGACTTCATTTCTGTCAGTTTATTCTAGGCCAGAGAAGAATCAAGTAACTTTCCCCTGTTCCAGTGACATTCAACAAAAATCAATTATGCTGATGGATAGTATGGTCACTTTTCAGTCTTGGAGCTGAAAGAGCCAAAGTAGCATTAATTCTTTCTTCATTTGCTGGAGGTGTGAGATCCTAGGGGTGTAATATACTGCAGAACTGACATCCCTCATATCCTCAGGCTTTCTCTGTTTAATCACTTACTGCCTTGACTTCAAGTCCTCTCTGTCTCCTTCCAAAACATACAGATTCTTCTACCCGCATTGACTTTTTAGTGCTTATCCTGCCAGATGTCACATATGTTTTACCAGTATTAAAATACTGTGTTGGTGAGGCCTTGCCTTGGAGAATAGCCCGTTTGCCTCCTTGTTTTTAAACACTTTTTTTTTTCATTTTTTTGATTAACATTTAGCTTGTGCAGTAAGTCTTGGGAAGGGACGATTCCTCTGAAGTATGCTGTGTGCTGATAGTATAGAGTACAAAAACCACTAATAGTGCTTTTTTCTTTCTGCACAGGCTGCTGGAGGAGCTGATGGTTTCTCTTCAATGGGGGAGACAACAGACATACTATCCTAGTGCCCAGCCTTACACTACAACAGAGCTAGCAGCGGTGAATTGTAAGCTAGCCAAAGCTGTAAGCTCGCATCTTCTTGGAAATGTTGGCACTAACAGTCCAAAGAAGGCTTCAACAGCTGTAGAGTTTTGCAATACCCCTGCTGAGAAAATGGCTGAAATGGTAAGAACTCTTCATATGTCTCAATCTGTCAGCACGGAGCCTTCTTTCCAGAAAGAAACGCCTTGCTTTGTGTTAACTACTTGATATCTTGCCTTTTTTAAAAACTATATGCAGGAGAAACATGCTGAATAGAGCTGTCTGTTTCCCTTATTAAAAAAAAAAAAAAAAAGACAAAACCTCCCCCTGCTCCCCCTGCAAAAAAAAAAACCAAACAAAAAAAAAAAACCACACAAAACAAAAAAAACCCCAAAACCCAAACAAACCTGGAAGAATAAGCAGAACAACATAAATAATATGATGATACATACTGTTTTCTTCTCTGTCCCTAGCACCACAAATGACTGGGTCCCAATTTATTTAGAGTTAGTGTGTCAGGAGGAAGCCAATTGAAAATACTTAGTTGAGTTTAAAAACTGAGTGGGAGAAGAAATTCAGGTAGGAATAAGTCATAACACTTCAGCAGTAGTTTCTGTTGCCCTAGAAGTCAGTTCTGTTGAAAGTGGGTGGAAACAGAGAGAAGCTATATGATTATCTTTCAAGATAAGGTTCTGCTGCAGGAAACTTGATGTTTAAATAGCAAACTAGACTAACAGTTTAGTCTGGAAGCAATTGAGTAATAGTTGAGCAGCAGGAGGCTCACAGTGCCTAGTGATCTGTGGTGTTCTTGCCTGGGTTTGCTCAACTCTGCTAAAAAGATTAGAATTTTTTTTATTCTCAATAAAATCATACCTTGGGTTTCTGATGGACATTACTAATTTATGAACAGTATGTAGTGTCTTTATATTGAGGGTCTGGATAGATGGATAGTTTTCAACTTGGAAAAAAATGGAAAAATTGCTTTTGAGCAGAAATCCTTCCTAGCTGTTAGAGAAGGATAAAACCCATTAAACTTAACAGATACATTTTCAGTCTCAATTTTTCCATCCTTAGGTGCTACGTGTACTGGATCCAGCTGCACGTACAGAAACATCGACAGAAGTTTCTTTTTCTGAGACTTCTCCATCCTCCTTCCTTTCCACAAAGAAGAATATTGGAAGGTTTCACCCATATACAAGATATGAAGATGTAACTTTCAATTGTTGCAATCACTGTCAAGGAGAGCTGATAGCCCTTTAAAAACACAGCCAATGCAACTGCATGTGCAGTCTTTCTGAAGAATTACACTAGTTGATGCTCAGCAGGCCTCCATTTTTCCTGTTTCTTTCCATAATGGGTGGGTTTAACATTGGAAATGATGCTGTTTCTGCTTTTTTACCCCTTGAAGTTAGGGATTGATGGGATTTCCTTAGCCTCTGGGATACTTCTACTACTTTTCAGTCTGGAAAGCTACTTATTTTCTTCTACAAAGGCACGATCAAAAACTTTGTGCTGGTCCAATTTGTAGACCATAGAGATGCCCTTGACTATTTAAGGTTTACAGTCTTATTAGCAAATCTCAATGAATTTCTCTTTAGAGGGAGACAAAAGCATAACTATACCAAAGTAAATGAAGTGCTGATAGGTAATGTTTTTAAAAAAAAAAAAAAAAAAAAAAAAAGGAAAATGGTCAGCTCCATGCTTTTTTTTAATCTTAGCCAAGGTGATGAACTGTCCCCAAGTCTATGTTCAGCCTTTTAAATTTAGTAATAAAAAGGAGTATGTGCAATGATTCTTCATAGCTGTAAAAGTTCTGAAAGTAAGAGCATATGCAGTGTTGTAGCCCTCCTGGCAAGAAAGGGAAAGAGCTTGAATGAACTCTAGCTATAATATATAAATAGTAACTGGTTTTAAATGGAAAACTGTGCGGGGTGAGATTATTCTTGTGTTTCCCTAAGGCTAAAATAATGGCTTTTCCATCTATTTCAGCTTCTAGAGTGAAGCTGTTGTATAGCTGATCCTCAGCAAAGACAGACTGATATACCTCCTTTAGTACATAGTGTTGAAACCTGACCTAGCATTAGAACTCGGTCCTTGCCCAAGATCTTCCTGGGTGTTATGGGAAGCTGAAGATAAGCACTAAGTTTGCACAGATACTGGTAAAAAAAATATATATTTTTTTACTTGTATGGTTTTATAATCTTAATGTAGGTTTGAAGAGAACTTCTAGCAGATAATCTGCTAAATCCAAAGAAGCCTATTTAAGTTGCAAATGTAAAGAGGAAAGGTAGGAGGATGCAAATATGCATTTTAATTTCTTAGTTTCACTGCCAAATTTATCGTATATAGTTGTCTAGTTTGGGGAAAGGGTTTCTGAAATGGTTGCTTGTACCCTGTTTTCCTCTGAATCACATACCATGATCAGAATATATAAGTTAGAAGTTCTTGCTGTTGCTGGCCATGCTTTGGTTTGCATGAAGAAAGCTACAATAAACTTTCTTTGCTTGCTTTCAAGTTGCAATTTTGGATTTAATATAGCTGTATTTCTGACCTTGTCTCTGCAGCATAAAAGGAACTATATGGCATTGAACTGTAAAACCCTTCACTCTACTGGTCTGACGTAATGAAGAAAGCAGCACTTCTTTTTGTAGCTTACTACAGTTAGGGAGATAGCGTGAACATTTGCCAACTTTCCCCCTGCATTTGCTTGCTAGATACAAGAAGCATTTCTTGCCCTTGGTGTTGGGGGAAGGTATAGGAAGGAGGAAGGCACCTGTTGTTACTCATGTTTCTCAGTAGCATGTGAAATTTTCATTTTGCATCCATGCCCTTTATCTATGCTGGCAAAAGCTGCAACACAGCACCCTCCAGTCAGACACCAGTACTCTCTCAATATGCCTATAACTATCTCCAGAATGGTAAGAGAAGAATACTAATGGCAAATTTGCTTTGCATCTACTACACTTCCACCTGTTACACTACTTCCAGAAAACACTTTGAATGTGGAAAGAACAATACCAGATCATGAAATCTGTTGGACACATAACTGGACAGAATGCTCCTCATCTTCCACTAACTTTTATGATTTCATGAGTGACCTCAGCATGTTCTCTGACAAGAGTTCACAGTTTAGCTGGGTAAGGTGATGTAGTTTATTACAATTAATTTAGCAAACATGGACATGTATACAAGGAATCCAGCTTCCTTGATATTGGTAAAGGTCATAATTCACACAACCTTTTAATTTCATGGAATAGAAAACTACTGAATATGACTCACAGAAATAAGTTTCAAAAACTGTTGCACGTTCACAGACATGTTAGCCTTCAATGACCACTTTTCCTGAACTAAAATAAAATAGTCCTCTGGTCTAGCCAGAACTAACAGCTGGTCAACAGAGCAATAGGAAGTGGTACAAGAAACAGCATTTTCCAACAACGTAACGCCTTGTACAGTCTTCATCACAAGCAGCAGCAAACAGCAATATTAATCCAGCAAACATTTTACATAATAGCCTGCATCCAGGAATTCATGGTGGAATATAAAGTGCCTTTTAAAGACAGCAGTGTGTATTTGCCACCCTCGTATATAGATCTCGCACTCATTTAGATTTGGTCAAACCAAGAAGATCCCTGAGTTATACATAAAAGCAGGCTTTTCAACAAAGTTACAAATAAATAGATAGTAAAATCATTGTCAGTGAAGGTAATCGTTAAACTTGCTTGAAAGCTTTAAAAACACCACGAAAAGTCAGTAGCTGTAAAGAGCAAAAGTTCAAGCCATAAAAATTAAGAGGGTTGCCATCAAGAACTCTGTGGTTACATTAACCTTTCAAGTGTAATGGTCTGTGAAGCGAAAGGATTTTGGCTCTGAACTAATACAGTGGATGTTCTGCATCTGTTTTGCTCTTCTGGCTTCTAATCTAAGCTGCCTTGCTCTCTCTTTAGCAGCTAGTTCTTCTGCTCGTTTTTCTTCTCTCTTTCTTTTTAGCCATCTGTGGAAAGAGGAGGAGGACTAGAAGTACTGACAGTTGCAACTGGAAGTTTTACATCATCCGTTCAAAGGAGACTTGCCCCCGTTTAACTAGAGTCACCTTGTCCTGTAGGATAAAGTCAGGTGTCATGGCTGAGCCAGTCTAAAAGCCTGCCGCTCCTAAACACGGGAAGCACTACTTCTCCATACCAATTCTGCTTCTGCACCCACCTTTACCTCCCCCCTTTTGTTGAGCTGATTCAACTCATGGACTCGAGGGAAAAAAAAATCATTCTATTGGATTAACTTTCTGCTTGTTTAATGAACTGAATCAACCCAAGCCTGCTCCAGAACAGGCAAAAAGGGGCAGGGGAGAAGGATCTCCCTTTTTCAGCAGAAGTAATTCACTATTTCAGCTCAGGTTCTGACAAGTAATTTCACAACAGTGAACAAACAACATCAAGGAACTGATGTACTTTTGCTAGGGTGTAAGTTTATGAGGGCATATTCATGCAAAAAAAACCCCAAAACAATAAGGACTTCAGCAGTAAAAATGTACCATAAAATAACTACAGGCTTAAGCTGATAGACTACAAAATTTTCAAATATGATTCCCTAGGAATGACCCTACTCACTCTTTAAAGGCTCTGTTGCATTCCTCTGTTCTTGGAAAAAAGGCGATTCCCTCAGCTTGGCGTCTCAAAATTTCTATCTGTTTTTCTTTGATGTGTTCTTGGTGCTTTTTTTTAAGCCATAACTTGAAGGCTTCTTCTGGATTCCTGCTCCTCTCCTATTTAAAAAAAAAAAGACATATGTACACAAGGCTTATCATTAAATGACCTTTATATTAATCACATTATAATAATTTTTTGAACTCTGCTGGCATCTCCCATCCATGAAACATACTTTATAAGCAAAGTAGAGCATATGCTAATCTGGCATGGAATAGATACATGAGCAAGCATTCAAAGCGGTATGTTTTAAAAATTACTGAATTTAGCTTTTCAAGCCCATCACTGCAAGGCAGAGGAACTTTAGAACAGAGCATCTGAATCTTCGGGTTTTGGTCAGGTCACGTGCATTAACTGCTTGCCAACAAGTTCTGATGGTAAGGAATACACTTCAAAGGGGTTTCCGCCTGCTTGTTCAGTGCAGGGTTCAATCAAGTCATTCTCCTGATAAAAAGGAGCATCACAGTATCTCCTGTGATTTTATAGCTGTTAAGTTCATATATGCAGCTTCTACGACACAAGCCACCCTGCCAAGCAGAACAATCCTAAACATGCAAGTCAATCTAGCTCTTCACTGAAAACAATGTAAGAAAAACATTTCCTATCACTATAAATTTTCATATGCTTAGCTAAGAACACAGGCTTAGAATTCGGTTTTCCTATTTAACAAGAGCACTATAGATCCCAGTCCTACATTAGGGAGATCTTACTTTGCCGTTCAAGTCTTCTAGCTCCTTTGCACGACGAATTCGCTTTTCTTCTTGCACTTGTTCTTTCTTCTTCTGTAACCAAGCTTTAAAAACCGTCTCATTCTCTCTTCTCTTCTGTTCTTCTTGTTCCCTTTTCTTTCTTCTTCCTTAAATGGAATGAAGAGTGAATAAACTTAGTTTTTAAAAGAATCATCTTAATCTGCAAAGGCCTTCACAGACAATAAATAAGCCATTTGAATTACATGAGAGACACAAAAATACTGATGAAAGAGGAGTACTCAAAGACTGAATCATAGTTGATACTACTTTTAGGAAGAAACGAGTTTGCGCACTTCTGCGGTTCACGTTACATTCAGATACTTTCAGTCTAACCCTTTTTGTGATTACCTCCGTTTCCATGATACATCTCAACTCACAGACATTTCAATAGCAACAGGTGAAGACTTCTAAAATTAAGCCTGCCCAATAGCTCTGATTGGCTTAAAATCAGTTTAAACTGATGCATTTTAAAAATGAATGCAGCTCTCAGGCTTGATGGACCACTAAACCCTAAAGGATATTTAACTACCTATGGACTGCAGGCGCTACCCTATAAATAAGGATTTTTTTCTGGACATGAAGTTGTAATGTATTTACTTAAGGAGTATTAATAGCTTAACACTTTTTTCAAGTTTACAAAATGAATTGATTTTGACAAAATTGAGAAAAGGTTTTTTTAATTATTAATTGCATTTTAGCTAACGACAAGTATCTACAAGGAGGAGAAAGGTTTTCAAACAACACTTCAGAAAGCCGATTAGGACATTTTACCAGGTTTTGACTCTCTCTGACACAAAAGTTACAATCCCCACTCATTTCAACACTCGGAGAACTCTATTCTTCTTGCAAATAAATGATGTTGCTCCCACCTACACACAACTTTCAGACTATCCTCCAAATTTACAATCTGTAATTTACTGTAATGAAAGAAACCCCACCAAAATGAAGCAGATGGATTCCAGTAATGTCAAGAAATGTTTCATGCCTGTGAAATCCATCACAGAATGGAAAAACTCCATTCAAGAATGAAGAAATAGGGTAATACATTCTTACCTTTTCATAAGTCAGCCAAAAGAGGAAGAGATTTAGCACACACTGTTAGGAAAATAACCTTCCTTACCTCCACCACACTACCTTTTACTTTAAATACATAGATAAATATGGTGTCAAGAGATCTAGTCTTGTGTGTACAAAGAAAACACATCAGTAACTCTTCACATTTCATACCCCTCATTACTGAGCTAAGCCTCAACAAACTTTTCAAATAAAGCAGGCTAGACCTATTTCCACAGATAGATAGAAAGCAACCTTTGAAGCTACTCAGCCAGCTTGCTTACAACATCACGGCACAGAAAAACAGTAGATGCTTCATGCTTTTTTTATAGAGCAACATACATAGTAAGTTACCTTTTTGTAATTGTATCATCATAATGCAAAGTGAAGAAAAACATCTAAGTTTCTAAAATCTTTGGTAAAGATTTCTGAAGTTCCTGTTACAGCTGTCAGAAGCTGACTCTCTATTAAGTATTCATTTTTTCTGAATAAGGAGCTGAGAAATAATTAAAAGGGTTTTTTTCCCGGTAATACATAAGATACTGATTTGATTTTATAAAATAGAATTTTTTGTTTCTTTTAAATTACTGCCCTTTGTAGATACAAGAAGAATAACCTCAGTACTGGGAATATTTTCTTCTTTTTGTCCTCTGTGTAGCGCCCAGGTAAAACCAAATAAGAAGGAAAAGTAGTATTGATTAACAGAGAATGGGGAAAAAAACCTGCTTGGCAACAAACTCATTGAGAAAACTTACTACAACACTCACCCATGCAAAACCCTTTACAGGAAAAAAGTATCCAGTTCTATTATTTGTCAGCGTGACTTCACCTGCATGCATCTTATGCAAGCAAAAAAGCATGTCACTTTTGAAGTCAACTGTATCTTCCTTACCTGTTAAACACACCCCTCTTTGTTCATAGTTCTCACAGTCTTTCTCCTGTGTAAATCTTATTTTATGACTGAACACTCTCCCATATGATAATTGCCTATTACATGCTTCATGAGCACCCAAATGTGCACCCGCATTACTGTGGTTAATGTTAACTTCCTGCATTGCAGTGTAATCTGTGGAGATGCGATACCATGGGCTACGTTCCAGTAAACAGGGGGCCTGCAATGGAACCTAGGTAGAACGAGAGTCAATAAGCAAAAGCAGTAAGCACAATATAGCAGAAGGAGGCCTATTTATGAGGGATACGTTAAATAAATATTTAATTTCTCCTGTGAGCAAGGCATGATCCTATGCCACTCTGTGGGGTTTTTTTCTTTTAAGGAAAGGAGTTTTGAGAGATTCTGTACAAACTTGAGAGAATTATTATTATTACTGTTATTGCTGCCTCTTTTATCATGGAAAAATGGAGTAAATGCCCTGAACATGTGGTCTCTGTGATGCAGAGGAACAGGATGGTCACTGTGATCTACTTGTTGCCTCTGTATCTTTACCTCTTTCCTCAGTTTTTCCTTCCTTTGTTCTAACTGCTTCCGCAATTCTTTTTGTCTGGGAGAAAGACAGTAAGTGGAACTTCTCACAGGCACATTTGCAGACTGTGCCCTCTGCGGAGTCTTCCGTTTTCCCAGACTTCTTGCAGCATTGATAGCAGAATTTGGACGACGCTTAGGGTTAGATGGAGGCTTAGGGAAATACACACACTCTTCACCACCAGGAGAAAAAGAATGTGCTCCTGGTCTTACTGGAGGTACTTCCTTTGTTCGAGAGACAGTGCCGAAAGGACGGTAGTGTGAAGATTTTGGAGACATACGTTGAGTTTCAATATCGGTAAAAGAAACACTTATTGGGGGCAAAAAGCCCTGGCTTTCAATATCACGTAAACTTAAGAGTTCAAACTTCCCATCTTTTTCCACTAGGATTTTACCATCCTTCTTTTCCTCATCCTTGCCAGCATGTGGTGAAAGTGATGTGCTTTCCTGTCCCATTTCATTAGAAATATGCAACTGAGACAGCCTATTTGAAACATCATCTCCTCTTGCAAGGTCAGTTTTACAAACTTCAGCATCTTCTAGAGGAGGAACTTCAAGATCCACCAACTTATCCTTAAATTTTAATTTCCGTTCTCTATTCTGATCCACAGGAGCCTGATTCTCCAGCAGTTTGTTGGCTTCTTCAATCTTTTCCAAGATGTAACGCTTTATTTCTTCATCCTCTTCCTCATCCAGTTCCTGCTGGTTTTCCAGCCTGGATTCCTGGATAGAGCTTTCACTATCAGTATCAGATACACGGTCCCCCTGTTTAATATCAGACCTGGATTCCAAACTTTCTTCATTGGAGGGTCTCACTTCCGCATCTACATCTGCCTCGGAAAGCTGATCTGGATTTTCTTCCATTTCCTCATTGTCTTCCTCAAAGTTGTCCGCAACTTTAACAATTTGTACTTCGATATCCTCTTCATTTTTTTCAGGATTCTAAAAAAATTAAAATAAACTAGTCTGTTTTCCCAACAAAGAACAGTATCAGAGAAAGAGAAAAGAAATAGCAAGAGAGAAGAGCAGTACTAACTATCCTAATTCTAAAACAGGCTGTCAAAACTTGCATGTCATAACTAACAGCTTTTTTGGCACTAACAACTCTCTTGCAGTTTCTCCATGTTCACATCTGCACAAAGTTTAACTAACCATGGCTTGCGCAGTAAAGTGATCAGTGACAGCATAAAAACAGAACGTGTGTTGCACAAACACTTAAAGGAACCCAGAAGTACTTTTGAAACAAACATATTATTTTCAATGAACACTGAATTTTCTGTTTTAAGGCAATTATAACCAAACTAACCAGTTCACTGAATTGTTTTTCACTATAATTCCAAATAATCTTCCTCATCAAAATTCAGTGAATGTACCTACACATTTCAAACCATACTGAATTTTGTGCTTATGATTCCAAATATTACTCAATTTTGTCTTCTAAGTAAGACAACTAGCATTTAATTTAACAAATACCTCTCTTTCACCAAGGTTTTCTTTTTCTTCTTCATTAATTAGCCATTCAACGTCTTTTTCAAAATCATCCTCATATTCTCCACTTTCTGTTAAATCACCCATATCTGCTGGATCTCCTTGGTCTTCCTTTTCACTCATTTTGGTGCTGTGTTAGAGTAATACTACAAAAAGGAGAGGGAAAAAAATTATTTTAAAACTCTAGTGACACACAAATAGAGAACATTGATATCTCTTATGGCACCCACATCAAACTTGTGAGCAGTATCAATACAACCATGTTAGATAGCACCACAGCACCTCAGGACTAAGGATCACCAATGGTTTATAAACATGAACGGTTTTGGCCTTTCCAGCTCTGACTACTAGGGGAAGATTTGAGTCAAAGCAAACCAAGGTGACTTACCTACTCAATGTCTTGTAGTAAGTCTCTGACAGAGCTAAAATGAGAACTCGTGATCTTTTAACTGTTAGTCTCGTGCTTGGACAAAGAGACCACTATTTTATGTTTGTTAGAAGTAGTACGAGCTTTCATTGCTCCCAGGTGTGTTCTACATTGCTGTTTTATATCTGACTGGCCCATTTTCCTTTAAAGCAATCTTAACTTGTTTAAAGTTACATTGCAAAAATGTGGGATGCACAAGTCCTAGAAGATCCATGCCACGGCTTACAGTAGATCAAATTACCAAAAAGCTTCTCATAATGACATATTAAAATGAAAAGACATTCATTGATTGGACTCTTGACAGAAACCTTCTGCTAGAGTGACTTAACATTTAGAAGCAGCTAGCTTTCAAACCATATCACCTCCACCAGTATTAGGAGTAAAGAAAGTTACACAGACACCAGTCGAGACTGCTGGGAAACAGATTCAGTTCCAGTTTGAATTTCTGAGGAGGACAACAATGGGAAATACTCATTAACGAGTTAATCAGGCTGGATATAGTCATATTCATGACAAAACTGAAGATGAGCCACTATAAGGATTGAATCTTTTAAACAATCTTTGGACTGCATAGCACACAGGTGCCAACAGCTCCTGAAGGACTGCTTAAATGCCAGTGCTTGGGGCTCCAGGCTGACTGCCTGCACCCCTCAGCTCGGCTCACTCAATCGCTAAATAGCTCAGCAGTTCCATAGCTGTCTCCATCTAAAGACACAAAAGGGTTAAAGACATGAGGAGACAAACATCAGCCTAGAGAGCTGATTCTGCTCTTTTTACAGCTTTAGCCACTCATCATTCCTTCCCTAATTTGTTTATTACTGTTTACAAAAGCAACATAAAAGAAGGAAATGTTGATTATTCAAAAGTTCTCATTCTCTGTACACTCTACTGAACGCTGGAAGGTGCCACTTCTACGTGTCTCTCTAGTAGGACAAATCTGTGTCATTTACAACATACTAAAAGATCCCAATATGAGTATTAGCATATGGCAACACAATATGGGATGTAAGAGTTAGCTCTGACCCTGGATGGCTCTGGAACAGCACGACAGCTCTTGCTGTGTAACCACCCTGCCCTTCCAGACAAGAAGGGTTGCACTTGGACTTCCCAATCTGTCTAAGCATTTTGTCATGCATTTTATAAAAACCCTTCCATCCAGAAGATGCTGCTTAAATTCCTTCAAGCTTTTATTTTAAATTCTGATGAGCATCTCAGAGTTCTCAGTTATTTACTCACATGAATACCAGCCCATTTCTTAAAACTCTGCGTTTCATGCTTGACAAGAGTGCTGCTCTTTTAGACCTCAAAATTTAGTCAAGATTTGTTTAAGAGGAAAGAATGGTAATAAAGCTAGGCACTTTGTTGCAAACTTGTTTGTATACAAACTTTAGAAAAGCTCTTCTTTCTGTTTGATCCATATTTTGTTCAAGAAAATCTGGCAATTTTTTTCTCCTAATTCACTTCTTTTTAGCTACCACTTGCCAGGAGAATCACTCTAGATTTCTCTGAGTGTAATTTTTCAAACTTTTTCAGACGGTTGCCTTGGCTTTCCACACCCTGTCTGTTGCCATCATGTTTTTCCTGCACCTCATCTCAAGCAACATGTAATCATTTTTGCTGGGAAATGCCTCCTCCTTCACAAATATCCCTGGTTTGGGTGGTGACATGTACCTGGGTTCTTAATGGAGGTTACTGTCCTCTAGTACATATTCAGCACAAAAGAACTATTTCTCTTTAACTTCTTCATCATTACGGTAAGTGGACGCAAAAGCTACAAACCTGAATTGTGCCTTTAACAAAACACGTTCACGTCAGTCTGTGACACTCAACACAAATACTGAAAACTGTTCAATTTATTTAGGATACGTATAATAAAGGGGAGCAGCATAAAAATCAGCCTCTCCTGTTGTAACATAAAGTAGTCATGGCTGAAGAGATAATTTCAGTTTAACGACCTTGTTTCAGAAAATCTTGAATCAGCTCCTATCCTATTTAGGGTCTTATGAAGCAAAGATTAAAGTGCTTCAGCTTTAATAGGGACCAAGAGTATTCAGAAAATCTCAAGTCTTCGTGTTCACCTGCTTCCATTCTAATGGGAGGGGAGGTGCATGCTGTGACTCAATTGTTCTGCGAAGCTTAATAACACCTCTACGTGGTTATATTCAGGCACAGGCTAGGCACAGTTACAACAAAAAAGAGGGATACAGTGATGGACTTTTGTTATTTTGCCCCTTTGTCCCAAAATATACAGATGCATAAACCCGAACCCAACACCGTTACGGTGGGGAACGTCCAGCCCCGCGGCGGGACCAGCAGCACCCGGCTCCGCATTTCAGCGAGGGCAGCTTCTGCTTATGAAGACCGGCAAGCGACGCTCCGGCGGCGCACCGCCTGGGAGCGGCCCTACCTTTGGCAGCGCCTCACCGCGATTGCTACCAACACCCGCGAGCAGGCGAAGCAGCCTCTCACCGCGCCGTAACGGATGAAGGCCGGCCGTCTGCAGCCCGGCGGGCCGGCGGCAGCCTCCTACGACGGGGCCGCCCCGGCCCAGCCGGCAGGTGCAGCCGCCATTCGCCTCACCGGCACTACCGGCTCCCCGCGGGAGCCGGCCCCGCCTGCCTCGGACTCCCGTCCCTGCCCGCTCACCGGGGCCCCGCCGCTGCCCCCCCGGCCCGGGGGACGAGGTGCCGTCGTCGCCGCCCGCCGAGGCCCGGCCCGCCCCGCCCGGCGGCGTTGCCATGGCAGCAGCGGGGGCCGCCGCCCCCCCCGCTCACCTACCCGCAGCAACGGTCACCGCCGATGGTGGCCCCCGAGGACCAAACTCCTCCCCGCCCCGCCCGCACCTTTTCCCCGCCGCCGGCGCCGAGGCAGCAGCGGGCATGAACGTGCTCGCCAGGCGGCACCGCCCCGTTGCCATGGAGACGGGCCTCCGCGCCGCGCGCCCCCCACCCCTTTTGTCCCCCATTTTCAGGCCCGAGGCCCCGTTAGGAGGAGGCGCTTTCTTTTCCGTTTGCGTTACACAATTTCATTTAACGCTGGGAAATTAACGGGAAGCAGAACACGGGGTGGGGGCGGGCCACAGCCGTGAGCGCCCAGGAGAGGGCAGCAGCGCGGCAGGCGGCTTTCCCTGCCCAGGTAAAAGCCTTTTGATGGTGTCAAATTATGCACTGGTTTGGGAGCAACCTGAGCGTCGGCAGTTTTTGTGTTGTATTATTCATGCTCCGGCTGGTGATGAGCAGTCTGATCAGACCACAAGCTAGCAGTGTCAAAATCTGAGCTTTTGTTAATAAAGATAGCGCCGCCTCTCCAAAGAGACACCTCTCTGCATTAATCACACATCGCTCCTAGAACTCAGAAATGTGAAAAAAAGAAAGAAAAAAAAACCAGAAAAACACCCTAAATGAATTCCCTTCTGGAAAAAAGCCGTCAAAAACCACCCTGAGTTACCTCCTGGGCCGGGGGAGCTGGCGGAGGGGTCAGGCTCCTCAGCAGAGCTGGGGGGGGAGGTGGCACGTGGCAGCCTCCTCTATGGAGGACCAGACAGCCCCACAGCTTGTGGATGCTGTGCCCCTGTGATTAGCAGGCCTCACAACAAGCCGCGTGACCACCAGACCCGCCATGCAGCACACAGAGGGCTCGCCATGGGGCAGAGGCCCTTCTGCAAAACGCTGGCTGTGGTGGCACCAGGCAGGGGCTGCCATTGCTGCAGCCCGTCAGGGCCTTGCAGAGGGCAGCGCTGCACTGCCCGGTCTCAGAGAAGCACTAGTGGTGTTTGAACAGCTGGCTAAACACATTGATAACTTCTGAAAGGCTCCTAATAAATGTGGTTGTTGGTGTTGCCACCAGTTACCACAGAGAGGCACTGGCTCGACCCCGCTAGGTGTAGTTCACCGGGAAGCAGATACACTCACTCATTAGAAAAAACAAATAAACCATTTCCAAATGTCAGCTCGTGTGACAGCCTCAACTCCCACCTGCAGCACCAGCGCAAGACCAAGGTATAAACCTCCCAGCGTACAACACACCTCCACGGTCCCCTCAGCCCGGTGAGGGCAGCTCCAGGCAAGGGGAAGCAGCCCACACTGCCAGCAGCCCTCCAGGGTGACCAAGGCTCATGCAGCATCACATGGTGCTTCTCAGCACCATGTTTTGGGGGATGACCCTCCTCAGCCCTCCCGCCAGCACGTGGGCCTGGGCTGCAGCAGCATGGCCCCTCCAGGGTGGAGGGAGGGAGGGAGGGAGTTGTCCTTGCTGGCAGCACTGACATGGCGCCCATCACACTGTCCCCCACACAGCGATGGCCCCCAGTTTTTTGAATACACTGGCCCAGCAAAGTGAAGAATGACAGTCTACAAATGCACCAGAAGGCCACACACCTCAGAGGGCAACACGCCCTCAAAGTCACGCAGAGTAGAAAAGCTAAACCCCTTCAAGGTGGGGTTCGGGAGGTCTCTGAAGACACCGTCATAGGCCACACACCACAGGAGGAGGCTGGAATCCACGACCTTGGGGTTTCTGCTAATCCTACACCATACAGTGAGAAAGAGAAGTGGGTTTTGACATTGTTTTCAGTGGGTTGGAAGGGCTCCCTGATATTTACCCGAGATAACACTCAGGTACCTGCTTTGGCAATGGTTCCTGCTGTACCTGGAAAAAATTCAACCACTGACCTCACCCAGGGTCATGCAATTATCCCGCTCTTGAAGACAATATGCCAAACTTCTGACTTTCCACATTTCACAGACAGGTGGCTTTGACAAGTTCATAGCAGACTAAAATAAAGAGAACTGGGCACAATATCAAAGCTTTTTGCTCTGCTTTTATCGTAACACTATCCTCCTCCTTACAAGCCAGTGCTACCCCTTTCATTCACAAGAGATGCTTTATTCAAGTAATTACAAATCAGCGTGACTGTAAGACAAGGATTAGACCCCATTGTTGGAAGATGAAGCTGTGATGCTGAATAATAATTTAATGATATCTTAAGGTCAATCTAAATTCATGCATGCATTCATTAACCCTCATGTCATTAAATTTAGGTTTTCAGATGTTCCTGTCTGTGAGAGAGCTACAGAGCACGGTTATGAAAAAACTCAACGGAAACAACAGCTAAGCAATGCAGGTGTCCAAGGACAGGCCACCCAACGCAGGGCTCCAAGGACAAGCACCAACATGTTGGTTGCTCTATTCCATGTCACTAATGCATCAGACACTGTGTTTAGGGAACACTGATTCATGCAGAGCGAGTATGTTTGACAGAGAAAGGCTGCGTAACACCTCCAGAGCAATGTTAAACAAGCACCTTAACACCTTTTGTATGTTGTGTAGGAAACAGTTGACACTGTCAGGAGCCACTGGGAACAGGGTCCAGAGCGTCCAGTCTCCTGCCCCTTCCATAACCGAAGTCCCTCTTTCCTTCCCAGTACTTGGCTACGATCACACCGATAGAGAAGAAAATGTAATCGCTTCCACACAGAGCCCTTCCCTTTCCCTGAGAGCACTGGCAGAGCAGCCGGCTGTTTCACACACGCACACAGCCACAGCCCAGTTGAGCGTAACCCTGCCATGCCTTGGTGGGCTGTCACAGCCAGTGCTAGCCCCGGGGGACAGCAGTGGGTGCTGCTCCTGGGACAGCAGCCTCTGGCAGCTCTTACTATTTCTCACTTTTTGGACAGAACAAGCCCAGCACCTGGCTTCTCCCCCTAACAGTGATCCTAAAGCCCAGGAACTATATCATATCTTACCAGCGTCATAGCAAGCCCGGTGCAGGACACATAGATTGGGTGGTAACACTCACCTCCAGCAGCCCCCAACATCAACTGGAACAAAGAAACAGCCACAGCATCCCAGGCAGACACCCCAGCCGTGTGTGGTATTTATCTCATCTCCATCAAAGCGCACTGTGTGCTCTATCGCTAACACAGGAATTCAGCTCCTTGACAGCAGCTGGGTGTCCTTTTTCAGATCTCTCAGCTGTACGCGGTGTGGCAGGATGCAATGGGAGGAGCAAGGAGGATCACCACAGTTCACGTGGACCTGCTTCGCTCACAGGCAAGAGCAGCCTCAGGGTTCTTCTCACAGCACCTTTCACCAGCACCAGAGACATGGAACACTTGAATCCACCTTAAAGGGTAATGCTATACCTGTATGAGCTACTAATTACCTTCCTGTCATATGCAAGCAGAGATTTTAATCCCCCACGCTGTCAAGAAGCTCATCCCTACACAGCTGACTCCTGCATTCACCCAGGGAAGGCAGATGAATGAAATTCAGAGCAAGCCCAACATGCTGACAGTCCTATCCCTCCTGCCTCAGCAATAAGGCTCTCAAGGAAACATATTTAAGAAAGGCCCCCCTTCCACCCCAGACCACCCTTCTCATTTTTGGTGTTGTGCAGAGGGCTTGTTGGGCTATTCCCCACACCGAACTACATCAAACTGGCAGCAGATATTCAGAAACCACCTTCCTCTCCAGCCCAGCCTGTACTATCAGGTACAAGCCATCTCTTCTAGAAGCACAAGACAGGGAGAGCTTTCCAAGGCAGTCAAGTGTGGGTGTGCCAGAATGGGGAGTTTACAGCATTCCTTCCTTAAGGGTCAATTTTGTAATTAGGTCAATGTAAATAGAAAGGTCCTCCTGCATGGCAAACCTACACCTGCTTTCCCTCACACTCACCCTCAGCAAGTCTGATGCATCCTGACCAGGGTTACCCTGCACCAGTGAGTGATCTTCTCCCTCACTGGACCAGTCTGCACTGGAACTACAGAGCGGTATTTCTGAACTGCGCAGCAATTAAGGATCCTCAATGCAAGACACTTGCACAGAGTTCTGCAAACCTACACAAACCAGCCAGCAACTATCAGCTTCTTGAAGACTTGCTTCTTTTTGCATGTTTTGTTCTGTATTTTTTTCCTCTTTCTAACAAAGATGCTCAGAACAACCTGCAGCAGCAGTGCTGTGGATTAGCAAGGTATCAAAACACAAAACAAACACTGGCCACACAGGATATCTCAGAGTATTTTTATTTAACAAAAATAGCGATTCAATTAGAAACCAACAATGTCAACATGTTTACAGAATTTCATAGGCATCAGTAACTCTGCATACAGCTCCAGTCAGGCTCTGTAGTCACCTCATCACCACAGCAACAGCACAGCGCAGGAACCTCAACAGCAGCCAGGTGTGGCTTCCATACATTAACAGGGCTCAAGATGTATGCAGTGTAGCATGCCTCTCTATTGCAGTTGCCACAGTTTCATTACTTTGGTAGAAAAATCATTGTTATTGCTGTAATTCGTTAGTTAATTTCTGACTTGCTTTTAAATAACTGGGTTGTTCCCCATCAAAGATTTGTTCTCTGTATGAAAAATGTGATTAAAATTGAGCTGCTTCTTTCGGTCACTTGACACAAGTGCTGTACACCCACTCCTCATGCCTTGCTGCAACTGCCATCAGACCAAAGAACTCAAAGGACAGGATATACGCTTACTATCCCTTTCCCAGGACAGCTCATCAGCTAGCATCTCATGGCTTCACATTTTATTTTTTTTTTTAAAACAAAACCCAGTAAAGAACGGAATATATACATGGGTGGCTTCAAGTTTCCATTTCAGGATAAGGCAGTTAAGTTTACATGTGTAAATGCCAGTACAGCTGAGCCCCTCTTTAGGGGGTTGTTTAAGAATGCAGGCTGCAAACACAGAGAAGCTTTGGGGAGTGGGTTCCCCTGAACAGCCGGCCTGGAAGGGCTCCCCAGACCCCAGGTAGCACATCCCAGACACATTAATCATTCGCCTTGCATGGTAAAGGCTGAGGCTCACAGAAGTGATGAGAAAGGCTGTACCTGTCCCAGCCAGGGGAGAAATGCCTTCCCAGCCCCAATGCTGTGAAGTCTCCATGGCACTAAAAGCAAGCAATGAACCAAAGCTGCTTCTTCAGGCTCCGACTGGAAGAAGCTCTAACCAGCACAGACAGAGAAGGCATGGAGGGAAGCACACTGTGTTGCATCTTCTCCCTTGCCAGTTCTCCTGTACACTTAAAACTCACCACAACCTGCACAGCAACAGGGGCAGTCCATAGGCCATTTCCACAGTATACTACAGATATCTGTTGCTGTGCTGGTCATGGTGCCTGAGTATCCAGGTACCCAAACCCAGGACAACTCTGTGCAACTCCTTCCCAGTGCTGAAGCAATTTGGAAAAAATAAATTATTTTTAAAAAACAGGTATGAGGCAAGTCCCAAATTGCTGAGACTGGACAAAATAAAAGAACTGCCCGCTCCAAACATTCATTGTCCCGCTTAGGTGGAAAGAAGAGGTAGAACGAGTGGACAGAAACCCACCAGAAGCATAAAGGCATTTTAAAATAAGGGGAAAAACTGACAGACCAGAAATCAGCATTTTTCAAAGCCTCAGGCAGTCATCCTGCTAACTACCATAACTGAAGGTGTCTATTTAAGTCACTAGAATCACAATTCTCCAAGATCACAAAGAATAGCTTAAAATCCTGCAAGACACCTTCCTTCCCAGTGCTATACTAACATCCGCCATCCCACTGAAATAGCCCAGCCCCCAGGGCTGTGAGGCAGTGACTCCTGTAATCGCAGGAATCTGCAGTCCTAAAGGACCAAGGCAAAGATGTCCAAGGGTCCCTTGGATTAGCATTTTGTCTACTTCAACTCCCTCTAAGCTTCACCTCCAGCTTTACAGTCCCTTGGGCACAGGCCTTCATGGCACAAGTAGCACTCCTGATAGCCAATTCACCAGCGTCACAAGTTGCCCCAGGACACAGTTAAGTTTTTGGGGAAGCACCATGATCAGCTATGGTAAAACTCTGGCAGCAGAGGTGACAGACAGGAACAGCAGAAACAGTACAAGCAAGTCAAGGAAGCATGTGGATATGCAGAAACATAAGTGTACTAGTCCTCAAAGCAGAGCATCCAGCATCACGGGGCAGCCACAGCGAGAGCCACGCTGCAGAGCACGGGCCTAAGGCCACCTCCTGTCCCAGGCCTGGGGCTCTCCACAGAGAGGTCTATTAGTGTGCCCTCACTTCTGCCCTGCAGCAGCACCTCAGTGACACAGAGAGTAGCAGCTGACTAGACAATCATGAAGCTGCATTTTCAATGGCAGCCTCCAGATGCACAGCCTTAGACTAAAACCTCCCAAGGCTTTCATTCTTTGAGAAAACTTACTGTTCTTTGCTGCACGTTCCTTATATGCAACAGAAGAACAAAAGGCATTTTAGAAAGAAGATATTTGTTCTTACTTACGTAAGAGCTAATACATTTACCTTCTGAAATGTGCTACTAGTATAGTATAAATATGGATCAAATACCGTTAAGGTGACTGCCTTGGGAAGAAAAGGCAGAGATTAAAAACCAGACCTATATCTTCCTATGTAGCCACCAAGAGTCTTCACTTGCTGCACTACTGGCTTTCAGGAGATCTGCTTTGCATCTGCTCTTGTCTTCTGTAAGCTCTCATAATACTGTATATGCCACTGCCCAAGAACACCAGTGAGATGGCCGCAAAGTAAGAGGCATAAATCATGAACTGCAGAGAAGGGGAAAGAAAATAAAAAAGTGGTTAAACCAAGCAGTTACCAAATTTGTAAGAAGGTTAATACACGAGCTCCCTTCCTCTTCTAAAATATCAGGAATCAGTGATTATTTCTCTGTCAAACCCCTGACCCAGAAACAGGTAGCTGAGAAGCTTTACAGCTTGGGTTACCTTCCTCCCTCCCATCAGTAAAGCTAAAAGAGTCTATCATACCTGGGTGAAGATGTCCAACCCAAGCCCACTGGCATCCACAACAATCAAAGTGAGCAGAGTCTGAAGTGCTAAGGCAATGAAAGTATTGACCCCAAACACCAGGGCGTACCGCTCCACACTGAGATTTGTAGCGATCTGGAACCTGGAAAGAACGGGATGACCAGAAACGTTAAGGACAGGGAAAAAGCAGGGAAATGCAAGAATAGGAGGAACATCTCTGGACAAGAAGACTATGCAACCTGAAGGGTTACATAGACTGGTCCAGTATTTTCCACAGCTAAATTACCTTGCACTGATAGTGTACTTTTCTAAATAGGATCATGACAGACTAGCATAGAAGCTAGAAGAGACCCACAGACACATGTAAAAAGCTTAAAACCAAAAACAAAACCACAAAAACACCCACTTTGGGAGCTCTGTGGGTTTCAGTCTTACTGAAGCAGCCCTCCTGTCCGATGTAGCTAAAGGGTCTTGTCACACAGAGAAGATACAATGCGCTTTGATCCCAGAGAGCTGTTCGCAATCTTAAAGCATCAGCCTGCTGCAGTGTGGTCCATAACCTCCCACATCCTTCCAAGCAGAACTCCTTTTGCAGTTACCAGTTTCAGCATCACCCCTCATATTGTGCTTGAGCTGCCTTGTAGCGATTATGCACGTGTGGTTCAACAACTGTGTTTTCCTCCCCGAAGTGACAAATAACATTGAAGAAGTTTTCCTCCTTACAGGTTAGGGAAAGTTGACACTTCAACACAACCAAAGCATTGTCCTCTCCTCATCTGTTAACGCTTCACTCCAGCCATGTTTATGAAAAACATTCCCCTGGCAAGCAGCACTGTCTAATATTCAGAAGTAGTCACTTCAGTGTCATAAGACTTTTAAGCTTGGGCAGACTGCCAGCCAAATATATCTCTGTGCCTCAGTTTCCAACCTGAATCACAACACAAACCCTTGCAACAGATTTCCAAATTCCTGGTAGGTGAGACTCTAGTTACACAGAAAACATGCCAGCTTTCACACCAGCTGTAACCTTGAGAGCAATTTACATTAAAAAGATACTCACGTTGCTATTGTGATTAGCAGCATGTAGATAATTCTGAAGACAACATAGGATGCATAGCACACCCAGATGTTACGAACCGTGTCCATGATATATACAGCAGCAGCAATAAGAAAGGAGAACAGGGCAAGTGCCACTTCACCCCACATTGCCCAGGATGTTTTTATGTGACCCACAACAAATACTGCAACAGCTCCTGTGAGGGGAAGGAAATAACTGTTAGCGATTGCAATTGGAGCCATTTGGAGACTGTGTATTAGGAGCTGTACAGCTCCTAATAGCCAAACATGACTGAAGTGGACGACACTAATGTGCACACCTTAGCGGCTCTCCTTCCTGACCTCTCCCTCACCTGGAACCCTGCTATAAACTCCCATTCACTTTTACAGGAACAGAAAAAAAAAAAAGGGTCAATGCTGACTGCCTCTGAAGTCTCCTCTTTGGCTTCAGAAGCACAATAGCCCCGGGACTCAGACCACTGCCACTCAGTCCTCTGTCTCTGACTGTAGCAGTGTTGTCAATTGGGCTACAGAGAAATGCAAACCCTGGTTCTCAAAAGCACTCAGCTAATTATTTTGTGGCGCTTTAGGGGGGGTAGGAGGGAGGAAGACACTACCCACTTTGATACACAGCTGTTAGAGCTCTCTCCCAGGAGGCAGAAAAGCCTACATTTACTGCCATCTTCATGCTGGGCTGTCAGAGTAAGTAAGAGCAGGGGTGCAAATCCACGTCTCCCAGGATGCAACCTAATCGCAAGCTACAATCATGCACTGTCGATTGTGCAAGAACGATCCTTTACAACCAGAACAGGTTTGTAACTCCTACTGGATTTTACGAAGGGGAGATGGCGAGAGAAGACAGATCACAAGATGGGAAGTGTGTGATATTTCATACAACTCAACGAGCAGACAAGGTGTGTTTCACGCACTATCACAGTTGTAACTACTGAGAAGCCCAAATACATATTACATTACAAGAAAATTCCCATTTGAAGTAGGCCTTGTTCTGCAAACAAGCCAAAGAGCAACCAACAGCATAACGACGCTGCTGTACACAGCAAACTAGACCAACAGCATACTGACAAAGGGAGGTTTACTGGAGATCTCTGAAAAACAGGATTGTATTCAGCATTTGACCACTGTACAGAAGTGCTACAGTGCAGCATCTAAGCCCCTTGTAGCCCTTAGCTGGCCTGCTATCTTAGAAATCCTTCAACTACATGAAGACTCTTATGTATCATCAGCGTGTACAACCCTGTCAGACCTTGCATCAATCTTGCGGACTAGTGAAGAAGGTAGCTATGCCAACGGAAAGGAACTTATTTCCCCCCCGAACTCTTCTTTCCAGTGCCTGCTGTGACACTACCAAACTGACATTTTGCTCTTTGAAAGTCTGTCTCCCCCAGTAGCAAAACCCTGAGATGCAAAAAGAAGCTAAAGTCCTAGAGCCTTCTTTCTACAGCCTCAGCAATTCTGAAATCTGGGAACAGACATGACTCTGCGGATCTCATGGCAACTAATGAAGTTGTACTCTCCCTATGTCTCAAGGTTATATCAGCCTGACACCTAATTATGACAATAATTATGACAATCTGTGTTCTGCAATTAGACACTTACAGCTGATCCAGTGGTTTCACAACCGAACCAACTGGATTGCCACATTCCCAAGAAGGTGCAGGGATGCAGCTTAACAGTCAGTTGACCTCACTAGAAGGAATACTATTTAGCTTGCCCAGGACAGGAAGCTGACAGCCACATGAGTCACCAGACTTGACTTAAACTCTTCTGCAGGGCAGCACAGGTACAGGCAGGGACGGCAACAGCATCTTACACAAAGGTTGCCAAACACGCTCATAACTGAGCACAGAGCTCATAACTAAGAGCCATGAAAATGGCAAATCAGATCTGGGATGCACCAGGAAAGGTATTTCTAGTAAAGGGAGAAGAGTGAACAGTATGTTCTTCTAGAAGTCTGAGGCCTCACTGAATAAAGCTGAGTGCAGCTCTAGTCATCCACCTTCAAAAAGAATGCAACTCAAACCAGGTTTGGTGCAAAGAGGGGCTAGTAAGATGACAAAGTGAACAAAGAGCTTAACTTTACCAAAGAACAACTGGAAAAACTTGGCTTCTTTGGCCCAGAGCAAAGATCTTATGCTAAAATACAACCTTGGCATGACATCAGAGATAAATAAACTGCTCATTAATAAATTCAAACTGGAAATTGGAAGAAATTAGAGCATTTGCACTAGTGCCTAGTGTCGTGGTTTAACCCCAGTCAGCAACTAAGCACCACGCTGCCACTTCCCCCTTCCCCCTCCCAGTGGGGTGAGGAGGAGGAAAGCAAAGGAAAAAAAAAGTAAAACTCGTGGGTTGAGATAAGAACAGTTTAATAACTAAAGTAAAATATAATACTAACAATAGTAATAATGAAATATAATAATAATAGTAATGAAAAGGAATGCAACAAAAAGAAGGGGGGGGGGGGGGGGAGGAAAAACCAGTGATGCACAATGCAATTGCTCACCACCCACTGACTGATGCCCAGTTAGTTCCCGAACCGCGATCCGCGCTGCCCGGCCAACTTCCCCCTGTTTATATACTGGGCATGACGTTCCATGGTATGGAATACCCCTTTGGCTAGTTCAGGTCAGCTGCCCCGGCTCTGCTCCCTCCTAGCTTCTTGTGCACCTGCTTGCTGGCAGAGCATGGGAAACTGAAAAGTCCTTGACTTAGATAAGCGCTACTTAGCAACAACTAAAACATCAGAGTGTTATCAACATCATTCTCACACTAAATCCAAAAGACAGCACTGTACCAGCTACTAAAAAGAAAGTTAACTCTGTCCCAGCCGAAACCAGGACACCTAGGAAGTCAGGTCACTGGATGCTCATCCTTAACAGGTCCCTTCCAGTCCTGTTATACACTTCAAGCTTTTAGTTGAGATTACTACTTCACTAAACTTCACTTGTTCCAAGCAATGAATCTGTGTCACCTGGAAGGATTTTTTCATTTTGTCTTTTGAGCAGTTCAGGGACAGAGGCTAATTTGCTTTCAGAAAACATCACCCAAAATGATTCAACCATTTATAAAAATTATACCAGAGGAAAAAATCAAAATGGTAAACTAAAAACTTCAGTTTTACATGAGTTTAGTGCCAACCACCTTTTCTACCAATAGGTCCATTGTTCACAGGCCTCTAAAAAAAGGGACACTAATATCAAATATTCATAACAAGGTTTGAAGAATACTCCTTTTTTTTTTTCTTTTTTTTTTTTTTTTTTTTTTTAAATCTGCTGACATTTGGCCACGCTATGAGTCTTCTTTCCCTTGATGCCGATTCTTCTCCTTCCTGGGACCAAGACACGGTGGTAGAGGAAGCCAAATCAAACAAGAAATAAGAGCCACAGCATCATGCTAGAGTGGAGGAACAGTGTATGACTGCATGCTATTAAAGTGCAGGTTTAGCACATCAAAGACGATTTAATGGAGAAAGCCTTCAGAATCAAGTTGCCGACAGTTTCAAACCCACTAACAATGGGTGGTAGACCAGCTTTTAGAACTATGTAACAGCCATGGCTTCTGGCTGAACTCCAAGAGGGGGCTGAGCATGCCCAAGAAAGTACTAAGGCTTCCTTGTTTGTGTACCTTGGTTTCTTTTGCCCCCAAGTAGGTGATGTCCACAGCAGATCGTGGAACGATGACTCCATCAAAGAAAAGGAACATACTGCAGCAACACCTAGAAAGCCTCTGTAAGGGTATGTTAGCTATATTAAAAAGGTATTGTCCTAGTTCTGGTAATGGAACAATATTAAACAACTTAATAAACAAATGTTTGTGTTGACTGACCTACCTGTCCCTTTCAAGTCAAGCAACTTCTTTCATCTTAATAGCTTTTCTGCTTAACAGTGCTAAAATGACTAAATATGGCTCACTGCATGCTGTGCGTGTATAGGAAACCTTCATATGTTCCCTACACTGCCAGGGAAAAAAGCAATAAACCCAGAGGACCCTTAGTCTGATTTTGAGCGGTTAAAACAAGCATAACTCATAGTGACAGCCAAGAACACAGTCAGCCACATGCCTGGAGCCTTCTGCCAAATATTTCAGAATGAAGATTGACTTAGGAGGCTCCTTTAAACACCTACTTACTGGACTACAAGAATTAGGGCTGCGTGCAGCAACTAACTCAACACTGAGCACCGTATCCATGCACGTCAGGGAAGACTCACCCCGAATGCCACTGCTGCCTCTCCTGCATGCTTGGGGGAAATGCAAGACACTTCCAAACCATGCTCTGGTGACCTTGAAGGACACAAGGCATTTCTCACAGCAGAGCAGGAGCTACGCCAGAAGCTTACCTAGCAGCGTCGAGGCTGCCTCCACAGCACCATTGTAGATCTCCATGCTATGAGAAGGCAGCACCATCTCCCACAGGCCCTGAGCGTAGTTGATGACCTGAAAGTAGCCGCAGGTGGACAGTGCCCACCACACAGACCAGCAGAGCATTGTCTGGGAGGAGTAGCACTGCAGGAAGTCATGCCAGAGATCTTTGAGCACCTTTATAATGTCTACTTTCTGCTCCTGCATAAATTGGAGAAGGAAGGGGAGAGAAATGTTAGTCTTTGTTTATAAATACTTCACACTGCTCCACAAAATTGCCCCTTTCAAGTGGTCTGATCACTGGTGAGTGACAGTGCCACTCTCGGACACAAACCTCCACAGAGTAATGAATAAAGAGCTTCCCCATCCCACGGTCTCTGCAGCTGGTCTTTGCCCTAACCAGGGCCGTCCCCTTACGAGCAGAGGAAGGGTTCAGTCCCAAGCACCTCTCCATCTCTGGCTCTCTCAAGCAGAGAGCAGTAACTGCTAGATGTTAGAATTACTATGTGAGCAACTGAAGGGTTCCAGAGAGAAGAGACAGAGGAGAACAGGACACGATATCCACTTTGACAAGACAGGATCAGAAGCCAGTCATTCAAATCATAAAGGCAAAAAGCATCACCGACACTTTTAAGTCCTGATCCAAATTCAACCAAATTTGGTAGCACAGAGAACATGAAAGCCACCAGATGAGTACATTTCCCCACAAATAAGTCAATTTCTTTAGTACTAGCATTCAGGGATTATAAATATTCAAAGAAGCAATCTCATTACGCCACACTCTACCCCGTTTAATGTTCACCAAGGCCCTGAGAAGGTAAGAGATGTTGCCTGGGGATCTGAAGAGAAACAGAAGCTACTTCCACCAGACACTGCTATCACAAATGGCAGCTCCTGGTATATACAAGTGCTCTGACAAACGGCATGACATAAAAATGAGGCTATCCCCTCCAAATCTTTCTAGAAAGAGCATGAAAGGGGGCAGACCCATGAAGTGGTTTGAAAAAAAATTTGAAAATAGATCAGTTCTAGCAACAGGGGATGACAATAAACAAAAATTGCTTTTTACATACAGGCCGTTACAGTTCTGTTCCCAACCACTTTATGCCAACAGCAGCAGAGGAAATGAGCATGTCTTCACTTTCTAGACAGAACTGCTGATTACATTTGCTGCATGCACACACATACAGAGTCTTTGTAGACAGGCAAGACCCTTCTTGTGTAAGTCAGAGCCGCAGTTACTTCATGCAGAAAGGGCAGAGCCCCCAAGGCCCACCCAGCATCTCTAGCCCCTGTGAACTTGGATTCCCTGCAGGGAAACATAAAGCACTGTCACAGGACTGAGCTACTGCACATTGTGCTGTTGCATGTCCAGTTTCGGAGCGTTTTCCAGACGGCAGCAGCAACTTTGGGCTCTTGGCGGTATGCCCTTTCCCTAGGGGAATCATGCAGTGTGTGCCTGGGAAAGACTATGCTCCATGAGCAATAAAACTCATTTTAAGGTGTTTCTACTAAAACCCCCAAAGACCATAGCCTAACTCTGTCCTGACCTCCCTTTTTTCCACCCCTCAAAGTGTCACTGATTTCTAAGCATCTTTATTAAACACCACACAGTCCCATCGGTGCTTTGCCGATGGCAAAATGCTTGCTCCAGATGCGGACACCGTTCCTCCAAAGCCCAACAGAACAACTTGGGAAGAGGTCAGCTTCTGGCGATGCGACTTTAGCAATGTAACTCCCACACAGAAGGTTTCACATGAAGCTCAAGTTCAGGTGCAGGAAAACCAGGGAAGGGAATTATCACATACGCTGCAAAAACTGATTTGGCACATTCAACCCAAGCATGTGCCTGATAAGCCAGAAAGGCCCATCTGCCCTCCCACCACCTGGCAGTGCTTCTTCAGTACAATTATTCGTACAGCCATTCATTTATGTTTGTGAAATACGGTTGCCATTACCTTAGTAAGAAGGACTGTCATCACACGCCAATGCTTCTCAGCTTTTAGCACCTGGTATAACTGAACTCTGGAGAGTTATGCAAGTGTACTTGCTCCTTTTTTAAAATTTTCACCACTAGTTTGGAACCACCCTTGCTCTCACGGGATGAGAGTAAGATAAACAAAAGGGACGGATAAGTTATATTAATACCTTAGTCATTATTGGCACAGAATTTGTCTTGTTTAAGAAATACCCTTCAGCACGCAAGTATAACATGGTTAAAAATACTTTTGCTCACACAAGATTGTGCTGGATGGGGCAGGATTAGGTCCTTGGAATGTTAATACCTTTAATTCCCAGCTGTAGCTGGAAGAAGCTGAAAGCGGCCCCGGACGCTGCCTCCCCCGACCCAGCCAACCAGGGCTTACTTGCTAAGTGAAATACCCGGTAGCTGACTAAACCAACAGCCACGCTTATCTTCTGGCTTGTTCTCAGAACTAGCACAACCTCCTCCTGACCCAGGAGCAAGGCTGACCTCTCCCCAGGGCCTCAAATCCCCCTGCCGCGACCAGCTCTCCGTACACGTGCATTACCTGGAGCAGCGTGGCAGAGACCTGCCCAGCAGGCAACTATACACACACGCATCGGGCCTCAAAACTGGAGGCTGCTCGCTCGTCACCTCGTGGGACCCAACACGTCCCGCCACCAAACAAGGGCACCTGCATGCTTCTTTCCATACAAGTGACTTTGTAGAGGTTACGTAGCCCACAAAAGCCACAAGTCAAGGCACTACCTTGGCGCTCTCATGGGCTGCATTAAGCTGTTATTATGCACAAGTGCTTCCTGCAATTTATCCGTGTTCTGTCCGTTTATGACTAATCAATGTCAGCCTGTAAGTGCTCTCAAGGACTACTGCAGTTTCCTTCCTGGACCAGTTTCTTTCCAGGATCATAAGATAAAACCCAATTACTACACAGCTTATTACTGCACAACTTGCACAACAGTTGAAGTAACAAGTGTTTTCAAAACACGAGTGCATGAAGAATTGCCTCTTTTCTGCAAGTCACAGGGTGCATCCAGAAGCACACAGAGAATTTGGACATATACACAATTTTTAGTGCCCCAGAGATGTCCCGTGCTTTGTACTGTTGAACGGCAATTTGATGCCCAGAGAATTTTAATCACAGCCTTGTGAGACATGCAGAACAACTTCAGAAAAACTAAGGAGCAGCCTACCATGCTCAATCAGCAAAAGGAAGCCAGGAATAAATTTTCCTGTGCCATAAATAAGGAAGCAGGATAAGCAAAGGGATACTTTTTGCTGTTGGCTATTACATCTCTACTGCTGTGTACATATATACATGTATGCATGCATACATATATACATATATGCATGCATGACCACATCAGTATTGCATCTTCTACTTATGCAAACCCAGGGCACAACTCACCTGTTTCTCTGTTGAATCACCCTCCCCGTTTAAGGGAACTTTCGTCTCATCCTCCCAGCCGGGTGCCCTCTGCACATCGGGGTGATCTTGGACAGCAGATCCATTTTTACAGTCCATGACCTTCATTTCCCAACTGAGCTGCTGACTTGAGACGTGGTGAAAGAAAAAGCTTTTTTGTGGCATCGGCAGGAACCACGCTATGCCAAAGGCAATGGATATGCTGGTTAAGGAGATAACGTTCAGGCTGAAGAGGGACCATCCTGCCACCGACACAAGGACCTGCCCGGACACCGAGCCCACCATGTAGCCCACCAGGGTGGCACTCCGGCAGTAGCTGGTGACCTTCTGGTACAGGCTGACATCAACGACACTGTAGATGTAGGAGTAATAGGCAATATCGGTGGCCGTCCCTATCCCGTAGAAGAACTCAAGGAACTGGATGGCCCGCAGCCCCTGGGCATACAGCAGCATAAACCAGGTGATGATGAGGCTCAGGCCCTGCAGCAGGACCACAGGCTTGTACCGCAGGTAGTCCGTGGCCAGGAACACCGGGAACAGCAGTACCAGGTAGGAGTAAGTCCACACTGGGTAAATCTCGTTGAACACCTGGGGGGGGAAAAGCGGGCGGTAACCCTCAGCACCCACGTACTGCAAGGAAAAGACAAACACAGACACCCAGGCGGGGGTGCGAGGTCCCCGGGGCCGCGGTACCTGGGTCTCGGAGAGGTTTTTGTGCGGCACCAGCAGGTACCGGGTGAGGAAGGGCTCCGAGGGCCGCACGCTGCAGAAGAAGCCGTAGGCGCACAGCAGCCCCGTGGGCAGCGCCCAGGAGCACCCGCCGCCGCCGCCAGCCCGGGCGGAGCGCCGCGCCGGCCGGCCCCCCCGCAGCCCCGCCATGCCGGGCAGGGGCTGGGCCTGACGCGCTCCCTCCCGGGGCCGGCCGGGCCGGTGGGGGCTGGCAGCCGCAGGCCCGTCCCGGGTGACCTCCCGGGTCACCCCCCGCCGCCGCCGCCGCCGCCTCCCAAAAGCCACTGCCCGCCCGCGGCGCTGCTCTTAAAGACCATTCGCCGGCGCGCGAGAGGCGGTGCTGCACGCTGCCCTCTGATTGGGCGAGACCGCCCCCTCTCAGCAAGGCCGGCCAATGGGGAGCGGGGGGCGGGACGGCTACGGCGGGAGACGAGCACGTGCGCGCGGAGGGAGGGGGGGGTCCACGGGCGTGCGCGGCCGTGGCTGCGGAGGGGCATCGCCCCCGCCCCGCCGGTGCCACGGGTGCGTGAGGGACACCTGGAGGTGGGGTCCACCCTTGAGTCTGGGCGCTGCCTTCCGTACCTGAACGGCGTTGAGTGGGAGGCCCCTCACAGGAAGGGGCAGCGCGTTCTGTGGGTTGTGATACACGTTCAGAACTGACCGCGGAGAGCAAGGCTGACGCCCTTCTTGCGTGCGCGCCCAAGGAAAACGCACGCAGCACGGCAGAGCTCCGGTCACTGCTGAGGTTCGCCCCCCACAGGTCACTCCCCCACCAAAATTCCTCATCTCTGCCTTCCCCCGAGGGGCAGGTACAAGCCTTTCCTGAAAACCATCTCGACAAAGAGATCCTTTTTCTGCTGTGCTTGTTCTTTCTTTCCTGGCCCAAATGCATTCAGCTGCTGACCGCTGCCGCTTTCTTCCCTTTAGCAAGATAAGAGCTGGAACCACTTC
The DNA here is from genome assembly GCF_018139145.2 of Gymnogyps californianus. Lineage (NCBI taxonomy): Eukaryota > Metazoa > Chordata > Aves > Accipitriformes > Cathartidae > Gymnogyps > Gymnogyps californianus. The sequence goes on from NC_059471.1 coordinate 126,023,225, forward strand.
TGTGGTTTAATAAAAGCTGCACCTTGTTGTTCAGCCAGAAGAAATATTAGACGAGGAGAAAATAAAGCTATTACATTCAACGTAATTATCTAAAGCTTCGCCCAGGACTACTATTCTTAAAGCTTTGGCAATCCTTCTCTAAACTATTTGCTGTTCTGCTACTCAATTTATCCCACATTGTCTTTCTATCTGCCTGCTTTGCCTTTCCCTGTGCTCCATTCCCTTGATCTCCACCACATTGCTCCCACTGCTAGGGCTTCCTACTCTATACCTACAGTTTGTTCTCCAAATTGGCTGATGCCATAGAAAGTTCACACCAGGGGTCAGGCCTCCCACCTGTGCAATTGCATATCTTGCCTCCTAGCTGGGGTCAATGCTCGAGGAAGCAAAACAAAAGCCCTCAGAAGGCATCTGGCTATGCACAGGTGGGTGGGCAAGAACAGGTTCCTCTCAGCGGCAGAACAGATGCCTTGAACTGCAGAATTTTACTACTATCTCCATCATCATAGCTTAATAAACATAGCTACAAAAGGTTTTAGGGCCATAAGATTACTCAGCTCTCTGTAAAATGCAGCTAAACATTTTGGTCCTGTATCATCTGGCATCAGTGGTTTGCTGCTTTCTGGCTATCTTCTGGGTCTAGCAAAATTTCCTTTCAGTTGTTCTCAGGCTGCTGCTCCTCAGCACGTCCATGTTCTCTTTTGTTTACAGGTTTATTAGAAAAAAAGAAGAAAAAAAGATGACAATTGCCATTTCACCACACTTCAGCTTGAAGCAAAACTCTAAATAGGAAGAATCCGCTCCCGTTAATACTGGCATCCATCTCAGCCATTTGCAAGGAACTGCTGATCTCTTAGAATAGCACGGTTAGAGTGAAATGAGCTGAAACGACGACTGATAAACGAGTTGCCATGGGGAGGTGAACAGAAACACACAGTTCCCTCTCACTTAGCTCTTAGCAGCCCCTCTGTTCTGCTGGCAAGCAGCTCAGTAGCAGGTAGTAAAAGGATATGGCCTGCTAGCATGAGGTGTAGTGCACCTTCTTACCGACCTGGGTCATCGCTTCACGCTCAGCAGAGGGGGGAGGAAACGAGTAAAACCTTGGAGTTCCCATGGCACGCCCTGCCTAGGGGCAGCAGTTCCCACAACTTCCAGGCTGCTCGCAGGATCTGATGGGTGGCCTCGGTCCTTTCCAAAACAGCAGTCCCTAGAGTTGTGCCACTGGAGCTCAACTGCTGTTTCCAGGGGATTGGCTGGGGTAGAAGGAGTTAGGTCAGCTCAACCAGTTTCCTTGAAGCAATACACAGTCAGTCAGTCAGTCAGTCAGGCAACCTAGATTTCTCCTCCAAAAACTGCATAAGAAAAAGAACCTGCAAAGTTTTGATTTAAGTACTCTGGGTTTTCTCAGGGTTTCTTTTGTTCTCAGAAGAACTCACCTTATTTTGCTTTCATAGGATATTTTCAGCCTTTAGAAACAAGATAAAATTTTATTCCCTGAATTTTTACTTCTACCTTTCCTTCCCTAGCCTTCCTCCCCATTTTCTCTCTCCATCTCGCCACTCTACTAGAAAAAGTAAGGTAAGGTTAAAGGTGCTTGATAGCAAAGAAAAACCTCAAAACTTCCAATATTTTTTTCCAAGATGGAAGACATAAGCTGTGAAAAGTAGGGTTTCCTCACACTTTCTTTCCTTAATGTTACCTGCTCCCTTCCTCTCTCAACAAGCACACACCTTTTTCAGTGGAAAAAAGGAGTAATAGGAAGTTTAAAAATAAAGAAATAGGAATAGGGGGAAAATTCCTACCCTTCAACTGTAATTTTTTTAATTTCAAAACCAAAATAACCTTACAATTTACATTAGCGTTAAACAATGACTGGTTTCATCCCAAAGCTACGTGTTTGTTCATTTCTAGCTCCCCAGACAGGTGATGTGAAGAGTGTTTTGAAAATCACTACATTCCACACAAGATGAAACCATTTCCCAGAGAAAATCATTCTCTTACCAGAAAGATTTGACCAATTGGAGTGACTGCTCGTATTCTGAACACTTCGACATAAATAATATTACATGGAAATGATTATAAAATCTTTCAAGACCATAACAGTCAGTGCAAGTCTGCCAGAGAGGTACCACTTGCACATGTGTGATCTGAACCGATTGAGTGATAGTTGCAGCATGGCTGCACTGTGTGATGGCTGCCCTTTACAGACACAACTCTGTCCTGAACATCTCCTGAACATCTCCCAGTGAATAATGTTTTATACAACGACATAGCTCATGCAGTATTGGACAAAACCCTTCTGTGCTGGGTTACTTGACCACTCAGAACAGCCTTCAGAGCGTATGAGTTTCCTCAAACAACCTCTTGATCAGAAGCCTCACCTTCGTACAACTCAGGGCTGTCGTACACTAAAAGGCTCTCTTGCCGGCCAGGGGACATGCTGGCTGTGTTTTCTGGCTCCTCTGTTGCACAAGGGAAGCTTGAAACCTGTCTGTACTTGCCCAGAACTCTTCAGATTTTCAGATCAATCTCAGAAATTGCTGCTGGCACTTTGGAAGAAAAGGATCACACCAAGCCCTTCAGCAGGGCACTGTGGCCGCTTTCCTTAGTGCTAATGACTAATGATTCCTTTTTGTCTGAATCTAGGGTGGAATCACCCCTAGAGGATGCTTGATTCAGCATGAGATCCAAGCAACTCATCTAAATGCACGTCAGTCTCAGAGTCAACAACGTTTTAAGGTCACATCTTATCCACACCGTAAACTCTGACAGGTTTCACCCAAAGATGCACCAGAGGGGAGTATTGTTAATCAGTTCTGGTCTGCAGTTTATTGTGGAGGAATTTATAAAATATACATGCAAGAAAAGTTCTCTTAAAGTCTTGCCAAGTTCTTTGGAGAAAAGCTTCTGCAAGTTAAAAACTTTCTGCACTCTCATGAAGCCATTCTTCAGAGTGCTCTCTCAGTATGTGAGATCACTAAGATGGTACAAATACCTCAGAAACTCTCCAGAAGGAGGGAGTAAAACAGATTTGTCTTTTGCTGAGCATGGAAGGAACAAAGGCACATAAATGTGAGAAAAGGCAGCAACTGATTTCTTTGGTTTTATGATTTTGGCCATTGTAATTAATTTGGGGAAGTAGACTCTATTAGCTAGTATATACGTTGGAATGAAACAGAAGTAGCGAGAACAAAAAAAGCCAAATTATTTCTGAAATGAAGCATGAACAATGTAGCTTAGAACAAAGCCTACAGATTGTAGCTATGTGTAAGAACGGAAGACCGGATACAACCTTGAAGGTCTGTGTCTTCTAGTTCCCCCGCTGACTGATCCTTTTCATAATTTGGGGGCTCTGAACAGGAGACTTACAAATATTATGCAGCCATGAAGGGTTAATTTAAAAGCTCTGGCATTGATTACTTTATTCAGATAGTATGCCTTCACTTCTGTTACTTTCTATTCTCCAAGGGTTTGTCAGTTCCAGACTTTTAAGATGTCACATGTTGAGTAAATACGAACCCAAATTCAAGAGGGTAGCCCTGTCCTGCAAGCACAGAGCATGTGTTTCCTTGGCATCAAAACCAATGGAACAAGGCAATTTAACTGGAGGGAAGAATACAGTGTTTTCCCATATCAGGACCTCAAATAGTAAATTACTCTTTTTAAAAAAGCCTTAAGAGAGACAACAGAATTGACTCAGCTTCTTGATGTCTCCTTCTTAATTCCTTTAAAATTCCTCCCCCTCTTCAAAAAATAAAGATGTATAAATTCTGCTAGGATATTCTTTGAATGCCACAGCTTTTTTGGAGCCATTCTGGAGCCATTCTGGCTTTTTGAGAGCAAGAAAACTCTCAGGGGTATGTTGTAACTTTGTATTTTAGAGAGGTGAAGAGAGGGCCAGAGTTGTGGTCATAAATATATTGCTATAATCTGATCAATTGTCCTTGCCCTGTAAGAAAAGATCCCTTGCTAAAAGAATGCAACAGCTCTTCTCTGTAGCATGGACAGAGTGTATTTTTGCTTCTATTTTACTATACACAATCTGGAAGTCCAAGATATTTTGGTACTGCAACACAAAATTCATCTTTTTTGTTTTTCTGAAACATCACTATTTTTACCTATAGTTCATGCCTTGATGTCCACACGTTCCACCATGTATCTCCTCCAGCGCTGCCTTCATCACCTCTAGTTCCATACATGCTAGATCTTGCGTTCAACAAGACTGGTAAACCAAGTATGTCCTGAAAGCTGTGCACGCGAGGGAAAAAAGCAGCACTGCAGTTTACTGGAACACAGCTGATAAAGAAACCAGTGCAAAATCCAAGCTATCAAGACCTGCAGAAGGCTTAGGACAAACAGCAGCCATCTCTCCAAAGTACAGGAGTCATTAGGAGGCAGGTTGCTATCGAAAGCCTCTGGCAGAGAACTTCCCTTATGCCCAGCACACCATAGCAGGCTCTGCGTTTGACACAATCCAGACTGAAGCACACAGCCATTGGAAATAAGGCATTTATGGCTGAATTTGTGGAATCACTTGCCACAGGATATCAAATTAACTCTGGGTCTAAGATGGATCACGTTGTAGAGCACTATACATTTCCATTACGGACATAACATTTTAAAAACATTTTGCAGTCAGCTGCAAGGGAAAAAAATGGAAAAGTCACTTAAGTCTGCTACAAATGGGGACACTGTTGGACAAATTTTCATGGGAAGTGCTAAAAGAGAGTACAATAGCGGTGTTACGAAGAAAAGCAAGCAGTGGACCATGTAGACTTAGAAGAAACATACCCTGTACGTTTATTAAATGTAGAAGCACATAGGTCGGTCTGAATTACTTGGTGCTTTTAAACGTACCTAGGTCACAGTGGGCTTAACATAGTATTGCTCCCATTAGGAACGGTGTTACAGATGTGCCCAGGAACCCTGAGAATGATCCCATGGCCTGTTTTGGAGAGTGCTGTACAAACATTCAAGATGGAGTCCCTACCTAGAGGAGATTATTGTAATTAAGGCATGATGCAAGTACTGGGTGTAACAAACAAATGGAGAACGGGGCACAGTAATGATAGGAAAACGTAGGTGGATAAACTGGTTATGATGTACAGCTAGCATGAATAAACATAACAAAACAAAATATAGGAGTGAGAGCCAGAAGAGGAATATTTAACGCTGATTAAGAGGAATGACTGACTGATACAAAACGGCAATTAGTCACCCCAGGATAGTGTTGCATCTCATTTCTATGGTGCTAAATAGTAACATATTAATAAACAGTCTTCCCTAGCACATATGTGGGCATAGGCACAGCCTTTACCTTCCTCCCTCAGGTATGTGTCCAAAAAATCTTTTCCTGTCGTGAAAGATACCTCACGAGCATCACTGCCTGTGAAGTTTCAAGCCCTCTTTTTGCCCCTTAGCACAGTCCTAAAATTCTGATCAACCCACCAGTGTTCATGGCCATTTCACGGGGTGTTGGAGGGTGCTCAAAAGGTTGGATATTTGTCTGGAGTCCTGACCAGATTCCCACTTGATGCTTTTTCTGTAGAGTTCTTCTGGCACTTCATGTGGGCATACTTTTGCCATGCTTGCTCACTGATGTCTCTAATACGTGAAGCGCCCCAAAGCCCAGATTCACCTTTGCATCTATGTTGATGCACAGCTCAGGAGGTTTCCGAGAGTGAACACAGAAACATGATCTGCATTGACTTTAATCCATGGGTAATATGCAGCTTTATGACTCCATTATGCTTTGCTATGCCAGTGGTGTAGAGGGAATCACCCAGTTCGCAAACTCCTGGAAACCTTGGTGAAGGTGAGCTGGCTCTGCTTCAGTCCAGCTACCCCTGCAGTACAGGCATTATGGTCAGAACCACCAGCAGAAAAACTGGCAAAAACGGAGGTTACATCTACTCTGTAAGCAACAGGTGTGCTTACTGATTCATATAAGCCTACCTGAATCAGCTTTAGACTTTACAGGGCAGTCTGTACAAACCTGTCTGAATATCGGACTAATACGTCAGGGTCTGAAGAAACTACTGTGGTGCTGTTGTCAGTAACTACTTTAGAGCTGCTCAACTGTCTTTACACGTACTTCCACCTCCCTTCCCATCCAAGTGCAGACAAAACCAGTTTCACAACTTCTGCATGAAGGAGTACAGCCACCACCCCTGGAAAGCAAAAGGAAACACTTAGTGGCACCTAGTGAGTAAAGCGTGAGACTTCATGTTCATGCACAGCCATCCATATGCTATTGTCATCTGCAGATGGTCAGCTTTGGGCACCCTGAGGCCTCCTGGAAGCTGGAACGAGCATTAGAGGGCAGCAACTCCATTATAATGCTGTTTGAGGCTAAAAGCAGTTAACTTTGGACCTTTGGATCAAAAGGCCAGTGTGAAGGCATCCACCCAGATTTGTGAGTGAAGAAATTACTGGCCAGATAGGAATATTCTGAACTCTGGCACCACATTTCTCCCTCAGTCCGAAAGAGCTTGTGTTTGCTAATCTTCATGCTGTGATATGCATCTTTATTATTTAGTTTGAGAAAACTGCAAGAATTCTTGCTCTCCTCGTGTATTTTGCAAATAATTTCAATGTACACAGGACTTCATTCCACAGTGTGTAAAAGGTTGTGCAAGACTGACTGTTTTAAGTACAAATTTCCAAAAGCCTTGGCAGATTCAATCTAAGCTGGCTGCTTCATAAAACCGATATGTTCTTTGTTTTCCAGTCATCTGTGGGCTCACTAAACATCACTTACCTTCGGGCTGGCAGATCCAGTACAGATATGTTTTCACATCTTCCTTGCTGTAAACGTGGACCAAGAATTTGCCCCCCCCTTTGCATCTGGAAATACTTTCTGTACCTGGTCTGGCTGGGATAGAGTTAATTTTCTTCATAGCAGCCTGTACAGTGCTGTGCTTTGGATTTGTGACTAAAACAGTGTTGATAACACACCGATGTTTTAGCTGTTGCTGAACAGTGTTTGCACAGCGCCAAGGCCTTCTCTTTTTCCCACCCTGTCCCACCAGCGAGTAGGCTGGGAGTGCACAAGAGGCTGGGAGAGGACACAGCTGGAACAGCTGACCCAAGGGATATCCTAGAACATATGACATCGTGCTCAGCGAGAAGAGCTGGGGGAAAGGAGGAGGAGGAAGGGGGGATGTCCAGAGTTATGGTGTTTGTCTTCCCAAGTAACTGTTCGGTGTGCCGAGGCCCTGCTTGCCAGGAAGTGGCTGAACACCTGCCTGCTGATGGGAAGTGGTGAATGAATTCCTTATTTTGCTTTGCTTGCATGTGCAGCTTTGCTTCACTTATTAAACTGCCTTTGTATCAACCCACAAGATTTTCTTGCTTTTGCCCTTCCAATTCTCTCCCCCTGCCTGCTAGGGTGGAGTGAGCAAGTGACTTGAGTGGAGGCTTAGCTGCCAGCAGGGGTCAACCCACCACACTCCTTTTTGGTGTACAACGTGGGGCAAGAGGACTTTGAGATAACATCTGATCAGAGCACGCCAGGTGGAATTTATAACTGTTAAGCTGTTAATTGGCAGGGTCCTGTGCTTGCTTGCCTTACTGTATATTAGAGTCTGGTGCTTGTTAGGGGCTGTTTTGGACTTTTGCTGTTTATTGTAGCACTTATCATCTTACTCTGCTGTGCCAGGGAACATTTTGTTAGCAGCAACGGCCACGTGCCTGGGCTGGCATAGGGCCTAGGCACTGCTGCTGTTCCTGTGCTGCTATACTGGAACACCAGTGTTAGGGGGTTAATTTTCATTGTAGCAGCCCATAGGGTGTTGAGTTTTGGATTTGTGACTAAAACAGTGTTGACAATATGAGTGTTTTAGCTGTTACTGAACAATGTTTGCACAGCGTCTTTCTCCCTCTCTGCCATGCCAGTGAGTAGGCTGGGGTGGACGAGAGGTCGGGGAGGGGACGCAACCAGGACAGCTGACCCCAGCTGACCAAAGTCCTACCCATTCGCAAGTAGAAGCAGAATCTCCAACTTGTAAAATTGATGCAGATGTATTGAGTCACAGTCCTGCAAGCAGTTTTGCATTTGTCTAACTTTATATATATATATATATATATATGTATGATTCTATGTAAAGAACCAATGACTTATTTAGAACCTTTAGGATCATGGCTGCCTTAAACATAAATGGTTTAGCACTTATCACACAAAATCCTGGTTCTGCTGAAGTTAGTAAGCATTTATTATCGGTTTTCTAGGGTAAAACCTGACTCCAAAGTTAACATTTTTTTCTTTTTTTTTTAGTGAATATGGCTTGTATTGCAATTTCATGGCTGTATCAAACAAAAATAAATTAAGCACCATTACAAAATATTAAGAAACTTATCTTTTAAGATGAGGCAATTATTCATACAGTTTCACCATTTGAAATTAATTCTAATTAGCACTGAAAATTCCCATCAAGCTGAAAATTTTACTTTCATGATGCAAAATTTCACTAATTGTTGCCAAAGAGCTACTACTGTCAAGGCAAATATACAAAATAAAATGTTGATGTTTTTCATGCTACAATATTATCTTTATTTTCCAGTGAAAAAAGACAAGTTTGTGACATAGTAAAAAAAAAAAGAAAATATTTGTTTAGTTTTTATACTTTTTTCACTTCTGTTCTATACCTTCATTTTGAAATGCATGGTCTGTAAGATACAAGAATTGAAAGACTACTGAAATAACGTGGATAACACCATATGAGGTTCAAAGACAAACTACTTTGAAAAATTCACCCTGCTGAACGGTACCTAGTGTGATAAGCGAAAGTTCTGCAATTAAACAATTTACAGGATAGAAGCCAAAAACACTACTAAAAGCTTAGCTAAAACTCTGCTGGAATAATGAGTTCATGGACTGTGTATGTATTTGCACTAGATGTAGTCATCCTGGGAAAAATCCATGTATGCTCTATGCACAAGAGTAGTTCCATTAGTGAAAACACTGTTAGAGCTAAATGGTAAAGAAGATGCAGATGTTTCTATTACCCAGTTTAATCTAACCCTCCTCTGCCACCACCAGGTTGTATTCTCACTGAACAGCTACAGTTCTCCATGCCTTCCTATTCAAGGGAGCTCCTCCTCCCCATGGTCTAAAAGTTTGTATGGGACTGAGCATCAGGAGTTCTGGATTCTCACTTTGGTTCTACGTTGCTGTTCCATGACCTGCCAGGTTCAATCACTTCCCTTCTCATTTCTGGGAAAGAAAGAGATATTGCTGACTCCCCCTCTCCTTGCCAGGGCACTGAAGATTAATGATGTGAAAATCACAGCATTTCAGGTGTGCTGGGTATGTAAGAACCAAATCAATAATGCAAACCCACATTCTCCAAGAAGGGGCTGCACACGCCTCCATGCTGGGATACGTTCTACCTTTGTCGCAGTGTAGATGAAAGACATGTGGAGGCAAGGCCACCTCTACAAACATTTCTTACCAAGGCATTGCTGGAATGCAGCACCACAGCTCCACAACTGCATTGGTTTTCCCTCTCAGCCCTACGTATGGAGAACATCCATCTGCTGTAGCTTTCTATTCTTCCTCTGTGCTGCAGAAGCATTACAAAATGGAGATAATCAGGGCTCAGGATTAAGGCCAGAGTCTCCATCCCTAGGAATTTAGAACTTAAGTAAAAAGTAAGACAGAGTACTGGTTAGAATGAAGAAGGGATAATACAAATCAGAAGGGACTGCTATTTCTTCCCAGAGAAAAGAAGTTGTTTGCTAAAGTGTGTATTTGTAGGAATGAAATATCTGCCAGAGAAATCTCTCTCAATTCTTGCTGGCAAAACATTAAGGTCCTTTGAAGAAGCACACATCCAAACTACTAAGTATGATTGTTCTAAGAGTTTTAAAAAAACTGTTGTTCTGCATGACGCTTGCTGAAAGGTTAAGAGCTCTCAGACTTGTCAGTCCTTTTCACAGCTAGACCCCCACCAAAATCACAGCCATAGAGTTCTACCCGAAGAGCAATACCATGATACCATGTTCTTGGAACAATGCGGATAAACCTGGACAGGATGGGTGGGTTAAAGAAATGCTTGACGTGCCCATTGCTGTTTTCATTACCCAAGAAAACCTGCAAATACACAAACATACAATTAGTTAAAAGGCAGCACTTCAAAAAAACCCCTGCTTTTTCTTTTTAAAATGGTTCCAAGCTGTTGCATTAGCCATCCAGGGTAGATGGACTGGCTCATTTCTGATTTTTCATAAGACCACATCCAGTCTCTTCCTAAAATGCTGGGTCAAAGGTAGTTCAGGCCAGCAATATCTAAGTCTGAATGAATTAAACAGACTCTATTTCCATCCACACCACAAGATTTGCCATTCTAATTTGGATGGACTCAAAAAAACCCCTTCCCTTATTTTACCTCTGCTAATAGCCCTTGTGGGTTAGGTTGGTGTAAGGTGATATCGGCAACAATAAGAAGTATTGTGTCTGCTCTGTGGGTATCTGGAGATCTCCTGCTCTGTTACAGCAAAACTGCTCACTAACATTAATTTCACTTATAAAATCAAGGCTGAAATAAAAACGCTGAAAAGAGGCCCTGGGAAATCTATTGTTCATTCAAATTAAATGTCCTCATGCATTCAAATTAAATGTCCTCCTTTACAAATAGTGTCAGCTCCTTTTATCACAATGTAGACTGCATTCTCTACAGATTTGGAGCTCTTTCCTTTTATTACTATTAATTACTATGATCAAAATCAGATGGATATTATGACATTATCTGTAGTAACCCCAGCTCCCTACCATTTAAAAGTCCTGTGAGAATATCTCTTTGGCTGGGTATTCTGCCCTTGGGCCTTGACTGTGCTCAGCATCTAAAACCAAGTGATGATACAATTGCCTGAGCTGCGGATGATACCTTTGCCACTGAGCTTGAACCATCTGTATAGGATTTCCACTCTGAGCCTTGGTCGCTGTATAGGATAACATAGGTTTTCACAAAGTTTTCAGTAGATATGGACTTGACCCCCTGGGTAGCAATAGCAGTTATCTTCTTAATTGTGAGGAGATCAATTTGCAGCCACTCTTGATTGTTGTTCAACTACAATTGATAAAAAGGGTTGTCTATTAGCAAACATGTCTATGTCTGTATTTGCTTAAGTGAAAAATGCTGTTTAAAGATAGTTAAAACTGCATCAAAATACATCAAAACTGTATCAAAGAAGTGCAGAAGAGTAAAGCTGAGGCAAAAGTCACAATCATTCTTGGTGGCCCATACAATTAACTTCTTCACTGCAGGTGGTGTATTTGGTGTCTTAAGATTTCCACATTCATTTCCAATACATAATGAAAAATAACACAGATTTATCTCCAGTATTAAAATGTAATACATAATACTAATACAAAATGCTTATACAAAACAGTAGCTTCCAGCAAATCTCAAGGTGCTTCGTAAAGAAATGCAGCTCCACTTTGAAGACACAGAAGCTCACATGCCTTGCTGAAGGTCATCCACCCCCAGATCCATTAAGCTACACTGCCTATAAGTCAAGCCAGGAAGGGTTTCTTTAACCCCTTCAAGCCAAATATTCAAGTTGTATTCATCTCCTGAAATTAAAAGGGCTATTTCTGCAAGGAAGTGCTGCAGGCTCTGGCGCAGAGGACACCATCCATCTCTCAAAATATGATTTCATTGCTGTTGCCAGAAGTTCAACAAGTTTTCTACTGGAAAAGTTGAATGGGCTTCTTCCCAAACGATGGCTAAAGAGCTGTGAAGTAACCCTATCACACTTCGCACAGGACACAGCGTGCAGGAGGGGCATGAGCACACAGGCAGCACAAATTTATTAACTGTAGCTGTCTTGCTGTCGTCCTTATTTTTCACTTGTTACCTTGGCTCGCCAGGCATTCATCTTTCCTTTCTGATTGAGACGAGCAAGTGAAGGGTCCCATGTGTTAAACCAGGATATCTTAACAGACGAGGCTGTTATCTGCGTATTCGTGATCTCTCCATTTTCCATTCCAAGTGGCAAAGAGCAACCTGTTAAGAGAAGCACCAGGTTATCTCCAGTTCATCCAAATAGCCACAATGCAGCAACAATGCAACAATGTTGGAATTGAGAACACCCACAATTTTAGCTTCATTTCATGTATTAGGTACAAAATTTGCCAGAAATGAAGCACCAGCACATGACCCATTCTTACCATCTACTTCACAGCCCAGAAGCTCCATGCGAAGAGTAGGCCTGTTGTAGGCCTCCACTGGGTAGACTCTGAAGTATCTAGCAATAATAGGGGGATCAATGATGTTCTCTTTTACCCCATAGGCATCGGAGTTACCTTCAAAAAGCTATTAAAAAAAAAAAAAAATCCACATATTGTTAATTTAATGCTAACACAAGCTTGGATGCTGAAAATTTGCTCTGTTACAAAAGTAGTCTTTTTTATGCCATTAGCCCCATCCACTGTGATGGAACACCCTATGCTGCAGTGCAACTTGAAATATTTCATGGTCCCATCTTAGCATATTTGGAGCCTGAAGGCCTCAGTTCAAATAAGCAACCCATTTCTATGCACTATATAAGTCTGTAAGAAGACATTAGTAATGAGGCAAAAGGAGAGGTAAGAGACAACAGGTTTTCAATTTGGGAGTTCTATCACAGAAACCTCAGGGTAAACTGAAGGGAGCTGTAATCAGTAGGTTTGGAGTGGTTGGACATAAAACGAACCTCTTGCAGGGTATGGCCACACTTATTACACAGGCCTTTTGCAGGCAATTCAGACAGTTTAACATTCAACTGTTGTGACAACAGGAAGGGAGGGAGAGGAAGGAGGACCTAGTCCCAAATGAGGTAGGGCCTGATTTTTGGTTCAGCTTCCTGCTTGCTCCAAGAAGCTGACATGGGCTTAGGAAATAAAAGTAGGGAGAGATGCCTGTGAGAAAGCCAGACTCTATACAGTCAAGGTCACGGGGCCAATCTAAACCCCAGTCTAGGAGATTCCTCACCTTATAATTTGTCTTCTGGTCTGAATTTGATTAGATTGGTAAATGCCCTTTGGGGCCCTAAACTGTATTATTAAGTCTCTGAAGGCCATCATTTTTTCCCCTATCTCTTAACATAAAAGTGTCACCTCACTGCATCATCCAATGCTGCTACCTAGGTTGTTGCAACCCCTATGGTGTGTACAGACCTTTTGTGCCGGAGAGCTGTCTCCTTTGAAGGTGCTCCACTTCCGTTTGTCTTTGCTGTAAACAACAAAGAACTTCTGGATGTACAAGGACTTTAAAAACTGCTTGGCTCCCTGCGTCTGTATCCCAGTTAACAGAACTTGTCTTTGAAAGTCCACCTAGGAACAGCGAACAGTGTTTATGAATCCAATAATGCACAGTGAAATCCGTTTCATTCTTTGTCATTTACACAATAGCTTTGAGTCCCGCATTTTAAAACCCACAACACTAACACTCTCAGGAGGAATACAAGCAGATGCCAGAGTCCAAATTAATGCTGTCTCATTTCATATGTGTATTTATTTGTGCGTGCATTTAATTTCAGAGGCCATTTTACAGTGTTCAGCACAGCACCACAAAGGCACCTCAAAAATATCTGTGTCTCTGTGCTAGGCAGAACTCCACTGTCCTCATTTTACAGATAGGCAAAAGGAGTATAGAGAAATTCAAGGCTCACATTTTCATAAGCTGCCTCTAGTTTTGGATACCCATGCTGAGAAAAGGGATATGGGCATTCTGAAGTGCTGAAAAGCCACCATCCCTGCTGATATCAGACCCAAAAACTTAGCACATAAAATCAAATCAGCAAGATGCTCCTATCAGCAGTGAAACTCATTCTTCGGGATATGCCCTCCACATCTCTCCATGCTTTACTGCAGTAGCCTCAGCTTCTCATTGCCGTGCCCTCTATCAAATTATTTCTCTTCCCAACATTATTTCCAGTTCCACATCAGATCCCGCAACCTTCTCCCCCTACTTCACCTCCACTAACTTGCTAGCATGACAGATGTTAGGAAGCCACACATAACAGCCACCTGTTGAACTTACACTGCAACATTAGTTTGCGTCTTTCTTTTCTTCCAACTGCCAATTTCAATGAGATTTGTAAGAAATCAACTATCTTCCTTAAATTTGGGTGCGAACTGGCTATCTGGTACAAAAGTGATTGGTGTGGAAGAAGTGACTGAATGATACAGTGCTTGAAGCCACAATTATAAGCTTGATTTCCCTGTGAAGCCACACTGTGCTTTGTCAAGTTGGACATACAAGCATCCAAAACAAACACAAAACTATCTGAAGCAATGTTTGAGAGTATTACACTTTAAATGATCACCCAACAAACATACATAAATATAAATATGTACTGTTAAGTAGATAGAGGGAAAAAAAAAAGTAATGGAAAGAATGACTCCATTTGCCTACAAAACAGTTACAGTCTAAATTGTGAGGGTAACTGTCCAGTCAATGGGCCTCAATAGCAGTAGACTGGGTTACTCCAGGGGAGGTGGGCAGTTTATAGTATTGCCAGTCAACCTTGCTGCATCTTTTCAGTTTTCCCCAGCAGTCTTCTCAGCAAGAACAAGAGCAGCTTGACCTTTTAAAACAAGTTGCAGGAAAATCACAACGCAGGATTGTATGGCCATACCCAGGCTCAATGATGGTCAAGCACATATTGTACCAACCATACCTGGATCCAAGGGAGTTCTTCTTTTTCCATTGTAGTGCTCCAAGCATTGTATGTTCCAGAATTGTTTAATCGGGCTAACTTAGGTTCCCAATAGTCTAGACAGAAAATATGAATAAAGCAAGAATTTAAAGAGAGATGCTGGAAAAAAAATGGAAGCTGTAGCTAGCTACTGATGTTGAGTGCTTCAGTTCGTTTCCAATCTGTCTTGGGGAAAAAACCCCAAACAATAGACTCTAAAACCATAATCTAGGATATTTGGACATGGTTAGCAACTGAAAGTCAGCTGTTACCCTGCAAAGTTTTATAGTTGGCAGAATGACTTTAAAAATAACAGCCTTTTATATAACGTACTGTCTACTGATTTGGAACCAGGGTCTAGAGTTTGCTAAACAAGTTTTGGCTGCCAGCAGGATCAGACACAAAACATGCTCTACATTCATGGCAGAGAGCTTCCCTCTGCATAAGTAGGTTTCCATGTTAACAACTGATATGAAATATATATGACAACACAGCTTTCAAGCCTTCACACCACTGTGGTGGGAAATGAAGAAAGAAATTAAATTCACAGAAAAAAATCAAGTTTTCCAAAATAAGTAATTTATTTGTTATTTCGAGGGAAAGGATGTGTGTTCCTGCATGCGTGTGTAAACTGTATACCTTGATTTGCCACTGCCATCTAAAATTCTGTCAATTTCTCTATCAAATGATCCCACTTTTATACCAGGAATAAACTTGATTAAAGACACTGTCATTGCTCTGGATGCCACGTTGCCAAATCTTTCATAACAGATACACTTTGTCCTTTCACATCTCATACCACATGCAAATCTCAAAAGGTTTTTGAACACTTGCTGTTGATTTTCAAGCAGGGAACCCAAAGGACAAAAAGGTAAAGCTGGATTTGTTCCAGGTCATCAAGCAGGCGACGGACAGAGGACTCCCTGACTCTCAGGCTTGTGATACTGACAGTAGACCTGTGACACTGCTAAACGACAATGATGAGGGCTACCTAGTACAGCTCACAGTCTCTGCTTGCAGCACTGGAGAGCTTTTTAACCTGACAGCTGATTCACTGCTGAACTGATCTTGTACGATGTATCATGAGATGCCAAAAGAATATGGAACTGCAATACTTTGCTGTGAATATTCAGGAGCATGCCCGGACCTTTTCAGGTATTAACTCACCTATATGATGTGAAGCGTCAATTTGCGAATCGAGTATAACTCCACTTGCTAGACCCATTGGAATCCTGCACTCTAAAGAGAGCACAGTAAGTTCGTTGTTAAAGAAAAGGAGGGCTATTCCAATATATATTCTGGTGGAATCTTTTAAGACAATATCATTCAGAACAATTCTTAGTAATACTGTAACATCACCACTCTCTTCCCAGAGAAGGCCAAGTTAATCTCTGCAATTACTCTCAGCAGATTGATCCACTGGTCACTGTGAGAAAACCTCAAATTCAAAGCTAGTATGCTAAAGGAATAAAAGTAGTATGCTAAATAATTCAAAGCTAGTATGCCAGAGGCTAAACATTTTTTCTTCTAGAATAAATTTACAGTAACCACTCCACCCCCTCCTTGAAAGCACAGAGAATCTGCTTTGGGTTTTTGCAGAACAATCTACCAAATTTATTTTTAGTGATCCTGAAAGGGTAGAGATGACTTTACAGCTTGACTCCCCCAGCCACAAAACACCTTAGTTCAGTACCTTTCTCTATAACCAAATAGGATGCCTGCATTCCTGCTTGCTGATATTCCCCCACTTCAGTGTCTAAAAGCCACCAGCCAGGTCTCTGTGGTTTCATTTCAATTGTTCTAAACGAGCCTTGAAAAAATGGAAGAGAAACGTATCAGAAACATTAGCATTCTAAGGCTGATGTTAGCGAGACTGGATGTTAAACCAAAGATCATCCTATGACTTAATCCAGAAAAATTAAATAACCTGCTACACATTGCAGAGAGAGCAATAACTACCACCGTCTCAATCATTTTTTTCTTAGCGAGCACGTTCCAGCTGGAGACTGAGATTGGAATTAAGTGACCAGATCAAAACCTAACCTTTGCTTCTGGTGCAAAGTACAAAACCTTGGATGCCTGTAGGTAACAACAGATATCTGCACATTAAGTACAGTGCTGAGCCATGTAATGAACAGTGCTATTAAGCTTATTACATAACACAGGGATGTTAATTCTGTGGTGCTGATTATAGTTCTTACTCCTGCTGCCCCAGTGTGTTGTTCAAGTAATGTAAAGAATGGATGTAAAGAAGCCAAAAGTAGATATAGGAGAATCAGATGTATGGGCCCTCCCCTCACTTTCTGCATGCCCCAGGAGGGCCAAGGATTGAGCAGGAAGCAGATATAGTTTAGGCTGTTTGCTCCACTTTTTAGAAAGCACACTACACGCTTCGTTGCTTTTCTTATATTCCTAGTTAGTGTAGACATGATAATTCTGGTTCCCATTTAAACAAAAACATATGTAGATGTCATAGTGAATGTCCTGGTTTCGGCTAGGACAGAGTTAATTTTCTTCCTAGTAGCTGGTATAGTGCTGTGTTTTGGATTTAGTAGGAAAAGAATGTTGATAACACACTGATGTTTTTAGTTGTTGCTAAGTAGTGTTTATACTAAGTCAAGGATTTTTCAGCTTCTCGTGCCCAGCCAGCAAGAAGGCTGGAGGGGCACAAGAAGCTGGGAGGGGACACCATCAGGACAGCTGACCCAAACTGGCCAAAGAGCTATTCCATACCATATGACATCATGCCCAGTATATAAACTGGGGGGAGTTAACTGGGAGGGGGGATCGCGGCTTGGGAACTAACTGGGCATCGGTCAACGAGTGGTGAGCAATTGCATTGTGCACCACTTACTTTGTATAGTTTAATTCTTTTAGTATTGCTATTGTCATATTATTATTATTATCATTATCATTGTTTTTTGTTCCTTTCTGTCCTATTAAACTGTCTTTATCTCAACTCACGAGTTTTTTTCCTGATTCTCTCCCCCATCCCAGGGGTGGGGGGCAGTGAGCAAGCGGCTGCGTGGTGTTTAGCTGCCGGCTGGGGTTAAACCACAACAGTGAAAAACATCACCTTAAAAAGCTTAAGTAGTGAATAAACCACTTACTGTTCACTAAAATAAACTCCTATTATTCCAAGCTAATCCCATTATTTTGATCTCCTTGTTTCCTGTTTTTTTTGTGGGGTTTTTTTGTTTGGTTTTTTGTTTGGTTTTTTGTTTTTTTGTTTTTGTTTTGTTTGTTTTTTTTTTAAACACTTGTAGCTGGCAATACAGGCTTCATAATCCTGTTACTGCACACTTGCACTGCTGACCGTGATGGGCAAAGGAGTATATCCTGTGGCCTAATGAATGATTTTAGCCTATTTTCTTTCTTCCTGGACATAAGAATTCTCCTAGGGCTCACATTTGTTCTTTCTCTTCTGTATCACACTCATCTTGACATTATAAAAATAAACCCTCACCATACTGAGCCAGATACCAATAGTCTTTCCCAGCAAACATCAGTGAGACTTCAGTGGTATTGAAGCCTGGGGACACATGAACAGGATGGCTGCGCCACTGTACGTTTGTCATTTCACGAGGAATTGGTGGCTGACACTATCCTACTGACTTCCTTTTTCCAAAACCAACCTTTACTGTTGAGCACGTTTCAAAGCCAAGCCCAGCACTATGACCTACTTTGCAGATAGGAAGAGAGAGATGCGATAAAGGAGAGAAACCTGCTCATGCTCACATATCTGGTGAGTGGCAAGGAAAGTGCAAAACAGGAAGTAGTGCTGCAGACCACACTGCTATTCATTTTCCATATATATCCCTTCTCATGAGAGGAAGACATTTGTCCAAGCACTTAAGTTTTGTCTGTAACTTTACTCATATTTCCAGTTTTAAAGGACAGCAACGTTATCTTTATTTCCCCCCTCCCACAGTGTTAAGTGAGGTGCAAAGTGATGATCTTCCTCCGACCATCATAGGCAAATGAACCGTTAGTGTTCTCGAACTCTTTCTTATTGTGCCCAAAGCCAACTTCTGTTCACCTTTACATTGGTATGATGATGACCGACTGCAATGATCACACCTTAGAACTTATTCTGCTCTGATACTTACCTGGAAGGAGCGTGTATGTACCAAGCTGATGCTTTGGCTCCCCTTGTTCTATGAAGGTCTGTCCATGAAAATGAACAACATGAATGTCTTTTGGACCACCCATATTCAGCAAATGCCATCGGACCAGTTCACCTTCATACATCCTCAAGCCTTGCAAATTGTAGGAAATCCCATTAATGGCTGAAAAAAAAGATATTGTTAGTAAGGAAAACCGCTCACAAAACAGGTCTCTTAAAGTGCTAGAATGTAGTTATTAAAATGAGGAAAATATTTAATGAAGTAATGCATTTGGGAAAAATACCACTTTTTCCAATTCAAAGTGCTACACACTTTACAGTCTATGTACATTAATTCAGAAAATCCAGGGACCTCACCAGAGGATTTGAGCACAGTTTGCTTGCAACACATGGCAGCCAGGAGAACAAGGAGGTGTAAGAGATTAAACGTCAGATGGGAACATCAGGCCCAAAAGAAAGGACAGCTATCCAAAACGTGTTCTGCAGCTTACATATAAAACTATTATGGGTACAATGGAGAATAACAAAAAAAACCCATTCACATAATTAACACGTAGGATTTATACATGTTCAAAGGCACTGTGAGCTGAGATACCTCCCCCAACACCTTCCCCTCTACCCCAACAAACTGAATACTTGGCAAAATGAAATAAGTACCATAGAATTTGTGGCATTGCTGCGTTTCTTGGGTCTTCTCAGTACAAGGCCTTCTAGAACGTTTGTCAAAGTACCAGCTTTTCTCTTCATCAAAGACCATAAAAAGCAAGAAAAAGTCTCGGGTTGATGTTCTGCTGTTATTTGACTTACTGAAGGTTCCTTTTTGACAGATCAGTATTGGCCCAATCAAACCAGAGTGAATATCTTTCTCCTAGAAGGTAATAAACTCATATTAGATGTAAAAGTGGATTTCCCAAAAGATGTCAAAAAACCATAGCATTCTGTAGAAATGCATCAGGCCCTAAAAATTTAAAGCAGAGGCCAGAATTGCTGTTGCCTTGTATCTTTACTTTCCCCTGCTCAGTCTACCAAAGAGTTCCCTAATTTGAATTCTTCAACAGCTTATATCCTCTTTTAACTGAGTGTAAGAGATTAAATGTCAGATGGGAACATCAGGCCCAGAAGAAAGGACAGCTATCCAAAACATGTTCTGCGGCTTATGTTTCTACAGCCATACAGTAACATCATTTGGAGAGATTCAAAACCTGACTGGACATGGTCCTGGACAACCTACTCTAGCTGACCATGCTTGAATTGGGGGGGGTGGACTAGATGATCTCTAGTGATCCCCTTCCAACATAAATGTATCTGTGATTCTGCGATCAACCCGAGCAACACTACCACTTCTATTTTGATTTCCTCACCAGATTTACATCGGAGTAGTAGATCCAGGACCGACAAGCTGCTCCTGACTGCACAGGTCCCGATCGCCTGTTTGCATACCATACATATATATAGCTGTTATTTGGCTGAACTTCGTCATCTTCCTTAAACCAAGCAGTAGATTCATCATCATAAATGCTTCCCTCAGAGGACTTTTCATAGAAGAGTCCATGAGCATGGAGGGAATATGGTCTGGATGCCAGATTCTTAAAATGAACCTGGGGGGGGGGGGGGGGGAGAGAGAGAGAGAGAGAGAGATTCTGTTCAACAAATTCAGGCCTAAACCGAAGTCCCCACACAATACATTCCCATGACCTCAAATCAGGGTCAAGATTTGTATAATGATTACAGACTATGTTGTGCATGACAAAGCAGGCAGGGAGAGCTTTTGACATCTCCATGCAGAGTCACCCTCTTTGATGCAGGTAGTTAATTAAAAAATAGAAAGCATGAGTCTAACTCCCTGTCTTCCACTGAGTCTAGGTTCCTAGGACTTTCACTGCTGTCCTTCACACCTGGATATGCTTAGTTACAGCAAGCAGGGAGATTGGGAGTTTCTACCTCTTATGCTTTGCTGCACAGCTGCACTAAAGTGCACAAAACAGTAACACTAGACCTCTGGATGTATCACTCTCACTGAAATCAGTGCTTCTCACTTGTCCCAGAGAAGCATTAGGATAGGGAGATTACATATTTACCTCTCCTTAGAGAATGACGCTCCCAAGCTAAAATAGCCTCTTTCTTCTCTTACTTATGTTTTTAAATGTAGCTCAACGTGTTCTTGTTGCGCACTACTCCTACTGAAATAAGCAGAAAGCAGTGAGGTCTACTCTCCCCATCTAAGTCCATCTCCGTGTGTTGGAAGACTGGATGAAGAAGTATGAGAGAAGGGAAATGCTACAGCAATGTGCTTCCTAATGCAAATATACCACTGTATCACCAGGGATACAGTTCCTCTCCATCCTTGTTGTTTGTATTAGAACTAACCAACTTATTTACAGCAAAATTTTTCAGATGAAAATACACTTTTTGGACAAATATATATATATTCATCTTGAATACAAATTTACTAATTTCTTTTAAAAAAATTAAGAAGCTCCCTTTACATATATAAAAAGTAATATTTTCAGTGCAATCTGGGTTTAAAAAACTTACTTTTTTTTAATGTTAAACTTAAATCTCATTTTACATTAGACTGATAAGACAGTATTTAATGTTGGGAAACATAAGGAAGAAAAACAGAAGTGAATTTACCGTGGATAGGAGAGAAAAAGGTTGTGTTTCAAAGAACTGTATGTCCACACTGCAATTTCTAGCTTTGAAAACTGTCTTCCCATCATGATCTTTTAAAAATTTGTGGTATTTTTAGACCCATTCTGTGTCACACTGTAAGGTTGCCATAAGAATCTTATCCTGCACACATAGTCAAAACATTGACGTACTAGGATAACATCGTCCACTTCAGCCCGGATAACTGGCCCCAGGATGCCAAGGTGTTCTTTATATTCATCTTCATCCTGAAGAGTCGTAAAGGTACTGTCTGTATAGCTTTGGAAAATCACCTTATATGTGGTGCCATCTTTACAGGTTTTGTCATTCATCATTGTACTGAAAGGAAATCCCCAATTAAAAACCCACACAGTGAAACAGAAATAATAGCTTTGATGAAATCTGAGAACTCATACAGCAGGGACATTTTACAATATAAAGAATAAACACACAAATAAATGTCAGATGGTTCTGAAAATCATGACTTGCAATGTTTAAGCAACTCTAGTTCTACAGTTGTATATGAGATCCTTCAAAGATTTGGTCAACTATCACCGAAAAACTCCAACTAGTCTCTGAAAACCCACCTGAGCTCTATTCTCCTTTTTTACCATTTGCCGTAATAATCTGAATCAGAGCTTAGCTCAGAGAGTAGTGAGCCTACCACCTATACCCTACTGTCTCACAGATGTACCTTCTCTGGAAAGCTAACAGAAACACATTTTACATTTGATTATATCTGCATTTTGCAACACAGTGCTGGTAAGAAAAAATAAGCTTTTAGGCATTCAAACCATTCTTCAGATCTTAAATAGAAGCATCAAAATGCTATTATGCTGATAAAACATATTATAATTCCCTATAAACTTTGCCTCATTATCAATTCTGCAAAAACCAGAAACTTAACCGAAGTCATCTAGTAAGAAGGAAGATTGGTTTTCAGCTCTTCAACACACTGAGACAGTGTATGCCATAGGCTCTGTTAATTTCACTGGAACTATGCACCTCACACCAGCTGAGGATGAACCTCAATGGGGAGATCTATATACAGCTCTGAGCATAAGGGTTTATTTATTTTCCAGGTGCACAAAGAAACTGTGGTTTCTGCCATTTTTGCAAGTGCCATTTATATGGACTGAGATAAGGCAGGAGTAAACCTGGAGAGTATTGAAAAAGTGGGGGGAAAAATATCAAATCAAACAAAACAGAAATTCAATTTGAGAAATAATAGATGTTTGGAGCTGAATTTTGTATAATGAAAATCTTCTTGTTCCTGTTTTTGCTGCTTTTGATAAAAACCCTGAAGTTGTGGCAGTTTTGGTCTTGTCCATTTCAAGGGCCACAAAGTTCAGCTTTTTGATGAAAAGTGACTAGGAATTCTACACATTGTAGGGTGAGCACTGATCCTAATTTGTATGAATTAAGATAATGAATTTTTAGTACAGAGCTTCTCTCAAGTCACATGTACTCTTTCCTGTGGCATAGTGGTCAGTCTTCCCTGTCAAAATGTAAGAAAATCCCTCAACATTAGGATTTGTGATTCAGTCACCTTCTGATTTCTCTAAACAGTAGGAACAACAATGCAATAATTCATGCAGCCTTATTTTTACTTTAAGTATAAGGCAGTCACCAGTGTGGTTAATGACTTTGCATCTTTCATATATTTTTCAGTACTGCAGCCTTGTGAAGTTGGAAAGTGCTATTATCCCATTTTACAACAGAGAACTGAGACACCAGAACCACTTCTTCCTAGTGCTAGAAACTGTGATTTCATCCTGCCTGTAAGCATATCCTATCTATATTAGATCAGTCAGTCCATTAAATTCCTGGAAAGACTTTGTACAAGGAGGTCTCTATCCTGTCTCTACTACAGAATCCAAGAATTCAAGGAGGAAGTAAAAAAGATCATTCAAGTATAACAAAACTAGCTGGAAGTTTCCCTCTTGACCTCTCACAGTGGGTTTTTCAACTTCTGTTTCTAGTGAGTCTACAAGAGGGTGTTAAGAAAAAAAAGGGGAGGGGGGAGGAAAAGAGTTCTTAGTTGTGTTGCTCTTGATTATAGTAATCTCTCTCTCTGACATTCTAGGGGTGTCCCAGCCTCCCATGGAAAATTCTTAGGGTTCTGCAACTGGAATGTTGGAAATCACTTGGCACATTACAGATGCTCTTAAGCCTATCAGCACGTGAATCAACATTCTGCTAATATCTATCAGGACGGTGTGCAAAATGAAAGCAAATGATTTAGCCAAACCTTTTTTTATATCCTGCATAGTTCCAGCAGACCTCTTTAGCTGCAATATAGTATCTCCTCTCATTCCCTTTGCTACGCAGGTAATGTTCAGCAATGTAATCTGGGTTACGTTGTTCGTTGATATTCACTTTTGGGTCTGTCATGTATGGGTCATCAAAGCTCACATAATGGTATTCGTATTCACCACCTGATGTTTCCTCGCTGTAAGATCCTTCCATAACATATTCATAGCCTCCATTTTCTTGGGGAAGCCCAATCATGATCGATGGCTTAAGCTGCCGTGGGGTGAGCGTGTAATTTAGCAACTCTCCATGCCTGGCTCTACTCAGATTCACTGTATGGTTGGCCTTGCTGGGTGCCTCTGTGGTGTTAGTGCAACATGGCAGTGTCGTGTGGTTGGTCTCACCCAGAAACAATGTACGGCCAAACCCTGCCATTGAATTGGTGATTTTGGGGGGCTTTTTACTCCTTGGGCTCAGCAAATTAGTAATTTTTGGATATTCCTTTTTTTTCCTACGGATCTTGATAAAGGTTCCAGATGTACTCACAGTGTCATTCTTGTTCCTCTCCTTTCCTTTCAGAGTTGGGTGCATGTGGCTCCCTTTCTGTTTTTCTCCCATTCGATGTGAGAACCCTTGATAGTTCTTCATATGCTTCTTATTTATGAATGCTGTACCATTTCTGCCACAATGATTTAACTTACCACTAACAGATTTATCTAAATTTGCCTCTAATCTCAGACTCCCCTTTGCAGACACCAAATTCCATTCCTCATTGGTCATTTTAGATGAATATTTCCCAGTCCTGGCCAACGATGCTTCTAATAAGTTCTTCACTAGTGCAGGGTTGGAATTAGGGCTTATATTGCCTAATGTATGATCTAAAGGAAAAGTGTCTGCTTGTTTATCTTTGGATAGCTTGGGTTCAGAGAGGCTGGATGCATTAGACCCATCTCCTACAATGAGGTCCAAAGCAAGCGTCAAGTTAACTGCACGCATGGTATTTTCCACCTTGCTTTCCTCCTCTTCCAGTTCATCATCATCATCATTTGGAAGCTGGCCAGTTCCCACCATGTCTATATCGGATGTGTTCTCTGCACGATGCACAGAATGAGGTACACTTGTCTTGTCAGAAAATGAGACATTTTTATTTCGTACATGATTTAGAAGAGCATTCATCTTTTGGATGGAGTAAAACTTAATGGCCAGTGAGTTTCGCCTTTTCCTTTTGCTGTTAATGTTATAATTTCCTCTTCCTGTGCTTTCCTCTTGATGCTTTTCTGAAAAAAATTTACTGTCCTTTCCATCAGTTGGAAGCTCTTCTGCAACATTTATTTGGCCTTCCCCATTGCTCAGCAATTGTTCACCTGCAGACATGTTACTGTGATCTATTTCATAACTGCTTTGGCTTCTATTCTCAAATACCAAGTCAGCCTTTCCATCACTTGTGCTAGCTAAAAATAAGTCCTCTTCTGCTGTGATTGATGTGTGATTTGACTGGAATGTTTCAGCCTCGATTGGGGGAAGAGGAGTAATACGAGTTTCTAAGAACTTAGAGGTGTCTGTGGATTCACTACTATTTATAGCTGTCAGACCTGAGCCAGCTGCCACCTCAGAACTCGTGGCATCAGTGCCTTCATATTGTTCCCAGGCCAGTGCTGTAAGGTTTTGTTTTTCTTCATCGCCTGTTGCCTTCCTTGAGCTTCGGATGGAATAAAAAGAAGCCAAGTAATCCTGATAATCCAAATCCTCCTTATCTCCTCCTTCTTCTCGCACATCTTCAACTGAGGCGGAAACAGCCTTTTTATCAGTCTTGGTGTAAGTGAAATCCACAACATCAACCGTGTCATCTTCCTCATAGTCACATCTAGCATCTCTGAATCTCAGCCTCATGCCGTAACTCATCTCTGGGGTACCCCAGGATGCTAAAAGCCAAGTACCTGCAATTGAAATAAAAGTGTTTTTCTAATATGCAGTAGTTACGAGTGGACACTACCTATCACGTAAGTGGTCAGGGCAAGTTGCTGGGTCTGTTTCTACAGCACCTGCTACAGCAGAGTGCTAATCCTCATCTGGGATTTCCATGAGCTCTCATTGCAATGAAAAATAATTAATAAATGTAAATAAGTAATAGCACATATAAATAAATACATCGAAGAGCTGGAGCTCTTCTGCACAGATTAAGCTGTACCTAGGACCCGAGTCCAAACATAACCCATGAAAGAGATGGTTATGAAAAAAAAAAGAAAGAAACAATATAAAGGATCCTATGTTTAGATCTGGATCTAAGATTGGGATATTTTGAGATAAACTTTTAACTTTGCTCTGTCCTTAGTGTTGCATGCATTGCCACACAGATAGAGCATTCTGAACAGAACAAATGTTCTGAGGCAATGCTGACAAACATCGTATTTTAAAAGCTTTTGAATGCATAAAGGATGATCTTTAAAAGAATAAAGTAATTTGAATTTCCAATCTGGACACAAAACATTAAGGTGCCAATCTGAGGCATCTTAGATTAACTTAAAAGTTTTAATAATTCCTCCAAAACCTAGTCAGAAGATAAGTTCTCCATTTGAAACTAGGATCTGCAGAGAACAAAATACAATCTGTTTCCCTAAACAGCATTAAATCAAGTTCTTTGCTAGTTACAGCTTGCTTTGGAACTAGCAGAAATTACAGAATAGACAGAATTAACAGAGCTTGAGAAAACCAGCCTTTTTTATTAAAAAAGTCACATAAATTTTTCTGTATTTATTAGAGTTTGAAGTGACCTGCATAGCTTTCCTTATTTCTAACAATAGCAAATTTACAAAAGAAAACATGCCCTAGATGGAAAGAACAGATCACATACCAAAATCAAGCAAAAGTACAACTTCATTACTGGGGAGGCTTCCATAAAGTCTGATGGAGTTTTAATGATTCCCTAGCCTTGAACAATAAAAACCACTTAACATACAATACATTTTTAACTTATAAGGTCTTGACGCTGTGCGATCACCGAAAACAAGGTTTGAGGACATAAAGAATTTGTTATTTAAATAGAAAAAAGATACAAAACCCCATTGGTATTTTAAATAGGATAAGGATACCTAAACCTTGTGGGATTTTAGGATGATCACTAAACACTCACAGCCTTCAATGAGGAAGAATCTCTGTCCTTTTGCAGGTAATTCTGTAAGTGTGGACTACGTGGGTTCTAGCGTCACCTTTTCAAGATACGGTATTAATCCTAGTTAGACATTGAGATGTATACCGATGGACCAGTGATCCGATTTAGTCAGGCAGACTTTACTACTGCTAAATGACCACAAGCCTAAGTTGAGGTGTAGCCACTTTGTCCAATAATGACTAGCATAATTTGACAGTCTTGGCTCATTTTAGCTAACTCAGAATGGACAAATATGTGGCAGAGTTGGGAATCAGACAGTGGAGTTGATACTGGATTGTTTCCAAGAACAATCTTAGAATTGCCTTAAAATGATCATTGCTAACTCCAATACTAATTGTGAAGTGAAAAAAACCCCAACAAAACCCAGCCTCAGTATAGCATCAATTATGCTATGTGCTAAGTCTGTGTAGCCAACAAAACTCCACACACATCAGTTGCACTGGGGAATGATTCAACATTTTCCAGCACTGTGTTTATCTGAAAAGCTTTCTTTCCTATTTAGGTAAGTCCTTATAGAGTGGAGATGAAAAAATGTCTTAGAAGAGCTGTCAAACACTATAGTTTTACCACTTACCAACATTGTCCATTTCCACTGTGACTGATTCTCCACTCATTGGGAAAAGGTTCAACACATCTTCGTATTTCCCTTGATACAGAAAAGAGTGCCCAGAAAGGCGAACAGAGACAATCTCATCATGAGTGCCAACACTGGAGAAGTGCCACTGAACCACGCTATCTTGGCAAAATCCAAGGATTTCACTGCTGTCAGACACATAGCCATTTATTGCTAAAAGAAAAGCAAAATAAAAGTGGTCTCAGTATTTTCAGAACAAAACTTTTAAAACCTCCTGTTCTTTGATGTCAGTCCACTGAACTGGACTCACATTTGCACTTGGAAAGAGACTGGCACAGGGCTGAAACCACAATAGCCTTGATGGAGAATCCAGCTCTGGTAATAGTATCTCTAATCAGGGTGCTGCATCAAAGTTAAATAACTCTTGCCTTTGCTTCAGAGTCCAGAGCCAGCCTGGTCCCTAAAATATTGCATATTTCTGTGCAGTGCCACCTGGCACTGTTAGAAGTTCACTGACTCTCTAGAGAATTCCCTGATTGCACTACATCCAAGAACAAGCAATCACTGAATGCTCAAGTTCGCATGAGCTTTCACAATATTCAGCTTGATATCGCACTCACTGTGCATTATGTTCGAGTTATAGAACTTAGGATCATCCCTTTTAACACTGGCAGGGTTGCTGCAGTAGTCCTTGATGTTATCCTCTATGTACCAGCTCTTATTTTCATCGAACACAGCAAACATTGCCTGCTGCTCCCCATCCGCCTTTTTCTGAAAGACAATCAACACAGCAGTTACATCTTATACATGTACAATACAGCAGAGACATGTATTAAGGACTCAATCCTACTATCTTTCTTACTTACTATATAAGCAATATTTTCTATATAAGCAATATAACCTTCACCAGAGTTGTGGTAAGCATGATCCAAGGGCTAAGTGAAAGGGAGTAGCGGGTCAAGACTTCAAGGTGACAATCCTACTACTGCAACCAACCTGTGGTGGAGCACTGAGCAAGCCACTAGAACTGCTGATAAGCAGATGGTATATGACTGGGCTCTCTGTAAAAGGACCAGACTTCTGGTTTGACCTGAGCATAGCTTTTGACATTTTTTTCTCCCAAGTGATGCTCAAGTTTTTGCCAAGCAAGATTTCAATGGATGGCAAAGAGAACCACTCTCCCAGAACTCTCCCATGCTGTTTGGGTTGCTATGGATTCAGTGATGCCTGAGATTGTCAGACCCTATTGAGTTATACCTGTTACAGAAAGGGACCAGCTCAGATCTGAATGTCTTTAGCGTGTGAAGGTATAATAGCAGCAGGAAAGTTTATTATCAAGTCTAGAAATAGACTTTCAAGTCAGGCTGACCTTTTGTTGAAATGCTGCTCTTGCTAAGAAAATCAGAATATAATTCCTCTACCGCTGTGGACAGTTAGAGGACTGTTTCTTCAAGTCATTTCTTCAGGAGCCTATTGGTTTAATTGCTCTCTACACAACAGTTCTCTAAGGGGAGCAAAACCAAATTCACTGTAGATCAAATAATATTGTTTGAGCAAAACCTCTAAGAGGTTGCCAAACATGTTACCTGCACACCCTTCTGCGTCAATGCTTCACTTTTACAAATCAGAAGTGGGCCAATCAGTCCAGAGGCTATATCTCTCTCAGTATCTACAGCACTATGATATAGCCTTGTAATACATTGTGCATCCTGTGCAGTGGGTTGGTCTGTTTTAGCAATTTTCCATTCGTAAGTGTATGTCTCCCCTGGTTCAATTCCTCTACTCTGGGTGCCATTGCCTAAGGAAAAATAAAGAAGGAGAACAGTAATGATACAAACTTAGAGCTAGATCTTTATATAACATCAGGCTGCACCTTTTAATGAAACTGGTACAGTTATGCCATTTCAAGCTACCTCTGAGATAACTGAAGTTCAGCACGGACTTCCGTCTCTCTCAAAAATCACAAACAAGAACAGAAAACTAAGACACCAAAAAAGGGTATTTGTCTATGCTTTGCAGATAATACCTTGGTTTCTCTGTAAGGCAACACAACAGGTCAGCAGAGGCAGAGCATAGAATTGAGGTCTCCCAGTCACGCACATTCCTAGCCACAGCATCTCCTTTGAAGCAATGAAACTCTCCACAACAGTTAGTGGTATGCAAAATGTAATTCACAAATTTCTTACTTGTGGGATCCAGAGGATAATCAGCTCCTTCTGTAGTCTTTGAAAGTGTCACTCCATGGAAGTAAATGCTGTAGGGTCGACTGGCCTTATTTTTGAATACAATCTATATTGATAGGCAAATGAAAAAAAAAAGAATTTAGTATTCAGCTAATCCTTGCCTGAATACATAACAAGGTTTCAACTACAGTAGAATGTGCCCGGTTTCAGCCCGGGAAGTGCTGGAAAGGCAAAGGGATGTCTTAAATATTGTCTGACAATATAAACCCACAGTCTAAATGCTGCTGGTACCCCGCTGGTGGGCTTTGTAGAGCCCATTGAGTGAAGTTCAGCTTCTTACGGTTGGTCTTTGGAAAATCTAAAAAGAACACTTGTTCTTCCAGCTACTAGGCACACACTACCTCAGGGAATATGAAGTTATTGACTAAAGTTCTTAAGAACCTTCAATATGGGAGAAAACAAATTTAAACAGATTTAAAAACAAATCTTGCCCAGATTCCAAGACCCGAAGGGGATATGGGAGGAAAAGGAAAAATGTCCTGCCTATTCTTGATGAAACCAGAAAAAAAAAGAAGAAACATGCTAAACTCAGAGTCACAGAGTCATGGTGGCAATTAAAGGTCATGAAACTTTGTGATGCATCAAGTGACAACAGAAAGACAAGTGGATGTGACAGCAGCACAAGCTTGTAATACAAACGCTTTGTAGTTTCATTTCATAACTCCATGACAGAACTATGAAAACTGAGAACCATTGTCTAAAACAGCCAGAAAAAATAACAACGTAGGGTATGAAGGGCTCATGAAGTTTGGCCTCACATCCAAATCCCCCCAGAAGTCCACTTGGGTCTAGCATTTTTTTCCCATTTTGGACCAGTGTCAACATATAAATATATTTTACAGAGAGTGTGAATGAAGTGTGTTTATGCTGTAAAATAAAGCACAATCATGGAAACTATAGAGGGAATGCTGAAAAATTTAAGCTAAACACTGTCACTTGTGATCGTACCTTTTAATAAGGCCAGTATTTTTAACATTAGCTATATTTTTTGACAAAAAAACCAAATCAAACTAGTTCTTTTGTATCTCTGCCCAACAGAAAATTATGCTGTAGTATAAATAATTTCTGAATTTATGTTACTTACTTTGACTTTGTCATTGAGTTGAGCTCTGATAATAGGGCCCAAGATTCCAGTTTCCTTGGGACGAGGATTTTCCAGACGTTTAGTGAAGCTGGCATCGGTATATTGCCTAAAAATAGCCTTTTTATACTTTTTACCTATGAGATTTGAGAAGTTGTCCAAGTGCTGCGCTTTATAGTGTCTTAAAAATAAAGGAAAAGAAATGATCAACAAAACTTGAATAGTGACATCTATTAGAATACAGAATTAGTACTCAAGCAACTGAGTAGAAACCTCACTGCTTGGGAAAAAAAAATCCAAACCCTAAACTAACCTAGTGCTCTTCACTCGAAATTCTAACCTACATTAGGTAAGAAGAAGCTTGGAACATTATTTGTGTTTTAGTATCACATATGACCAATTAGTATCAGAGTTTACATTTAATTTAATAGGGTATACATGCAAGAAAGAAACAAACTGAAGCAGCAGCTACATTTTCAAGATAAGATAGCAGAAATCACTGTTCTCCTTTTACAAAGGCATAGTTGAGCATAGCAAAAATAAACAATTTGCTTACAGTAGCAAAGACTCTACGAGAGACAGGAACAAATAATCCTAATCCCAGTCAAGTACCATACAATAAGTAGTGTTACACTCAAGTTTAAAAACATTAGAATTGTTAATGTTGAGAGCAAACCTAGGATAAATACTGGGAAGTAACACAGAGTAACATGTTTGTCCTGGTCACTTGTGCTTCAAAAAAGGTTACTGAACAGGGATAAACTCTGTAATTTTGAACAAAGGAGGAAAAATCAGAGCACTGAGGTGGTTAAGTAATGCTATGTAACTAGCACGGAAAGATATGAAAGTTTGCTTCATGCAGTCCAAGAGCAAATAAGAAGGGAAGCAAATCATACCAAAGAAGGAGGAATACTAACAGAGTTATGTGAACATTATATTCTGAGGAGGTATATGAAACTATAACCCCATACAGGGTAAGCAATTTGTCTTGTTCTGCTTAAATCCTTAAAGGTTCTTATGAACATCAGCTTGTAAAGTCACCAGTACTCTAGCAGTGGGGAACTGACAGATTGCAAATTTAACCTTACAGTGCACTGGCAGCATTGTTTACTATGACCTCATGTATGTTACAGAATTCATTCTATTTACCTTAAGTTGAACAAAATAGCCCAATATGCTTACTTATTATGACTTTTACTACATCTACATTGGTGCCATGCAAAGGTCATTTATAGAGAGACCTCTCTTTCACCCATTCCTAAACACTTTATTGTACTGAACTTTTAAAAACTTTTATCCTCCAGAAATACTCCCTCCCTCCCTTTCCCTTCCTCTTAAGGATTGTTTATTTCAGCAGAATTCATGTTGAAAAGTAATTTAGAAAATAGGCTTGTATGCTACTTAGGGCATTTCCTAAGTCATCTTCATATTTTGGTCTCCCCATTAGAGGCAAAACAAGGTGTCCACTTTTGGGCTCCTCAGCAAAGAAAGTCATTGACACACTGGTGAGAGTCCAGTGGAAGGCCACCACGGTGATTAGGGAGCTAGAGCATGTGACATAGAAGCAAAATCTTGGTTTATTCAGTCGTGCGAAAACATGGCTAAGGGAGCATCTTATTTTTATCTTCAACTATCAAATGGGAGATTATAGAGAAAACAGAACCAGACTCTTCTCAGAGTAGCCTAGTGAAGAGATGAGACACAGTGGACACAAGGTGCAACATGAGAAAGTCTGATTAGATATAAGGAAAAACTTTTTCACTGTGAGGTTGCAAAGGTGCCCAGAGAAGTTGAGGAGTCCCCATCCTTGGAGACAATGAAAACTCAACTGGCTAAGGCCCTGTGCAACTGGATCCAACTTTGCCGTTGGATCCCCAGAGGTCCTCTCTAACCTGAATTATTCTGTGATTTCATGTTAACATTCCATATTATGTCAACAAAGTACTATTTTACCTGTCAAGGCTGTCTGGAATACTTGGGGCATAATCCCAAGTAACTTCTTCTGCAGCAATGAAATATTCCCAGTTTTTGACCATAAGACGTTCTTTATAGGAGAGACGACTCTTCTTCACCTCTTTGTCCCCACAGTCTCTTATAGTGAGGTAACCGTGCATTCCAGCTAATTGAGAAGAAACAGTATCATAGTGATTTTCTATTTTATGAACCCTTACCACTTCAACTGCATTTCTCATTTCTTTAGCTAAGGCTGCCAGCAAGCGTTTGGTTCATCTGATTGCCATCTTTTCAGGCTTGAAAAGGCTGCATCCATGTAGACTACATAGAGGCTGGGAGCCTTCCAAGGAGCCCATATTAATCAAATGGAATAGAGAAGCTCTCTCAACTAGCCCTCTTTGAAAATACCAGCTGAACAGATAGAAAGCTTTTTTTTTTGCTGGTTTGTTTTTTTTTTTTTTTTCCAAAATATGTCTTACACAGCTCTTGTAAGAGAGACATTTCTCTCATTCTTTAAAACAGAATTCTGATCACTGCTGAGAGAGAGATACCCACATATCCACTTTCAAATGATGAACAGCAAATATTTTCATCAGATTGAGTGACCCTTAGCTGAAGTGCTCAGTTTCTCAGGAAGCAGGTGGTTCCTTACTCATTTTAAAATGGTGCTTATCTGAACAGCTCACAGACACTTAGACACTGGAGTACTGATTCACTGTTGTTCTGTGATCTGCACACAACAGTAAAGCTGCAGATAAGAACGCCTTTTAGTTCATTGTGCACTTCTCATTCCAATGCCCTGTTCTCCAGTGGTCTCTTAGTGAAATGACTACCATCTGAAACAGTAACCGTACCACTGCAAAACAGCAGAAGCCATTTGGGGTGTAAAGAAGAGAAGGACAACTCTACAGTTGCCTAATAAATAGATGTTTCCTTGCCTTGCAGGTGCTTTTGGACAAGAGAAGATATCAGCCACCTTCCTTCCTCACTCACTGTCATGTTTACTGTGGTTGATGCTCCTCCCACTAGGTTAACAGTAGAAACTCGGCGATGTCTTTGCTCCATGGACTGGCCATTGATATGAATGGAGAAAATTTCTGGGTTGGAACTCATTCCTATCAAATGCCAGCTAATGTTGTCATATGCACAAGCCTCTAAATCTGAAAGAGAAATGAGAGTAGGGTTCAGAATACAGGCAAATCATGCAAGTTCCCTATGCACACTAGGTCTGAAGTGAATCTTCGCTCAAAACATTAAGAAAATCTCTG
This sequence comes from Gymnogyps californianus, assembly GCF_018139145.2. Classification (NCBI taxonomy): domain Eukaryota; kingdom Metazoa; phylum Chordata; class Aves; order Accipitriformes; family Cathartidae; genus Gymnogyps; species Gymnogyps californianus. The sequence continues at coordinate 126,057,223 of NC_059471.1, forward strand.
ACTCCTGTGATCAGCATTTGCAACAAGAGGAAGTTTCAGAAACTTATAAATGGAACAGGTACCAAAATCCTGTACGTCAGTGGAAGACAGGTGTTTAAATCTTACATGCAAGTGACAACCTGACTTACAGTGAGCTGGGGAAGAAGGAAGAAAACCAGCAGCCTCTTTTGGAAAGCTGATCTGTCCTTGTTGGGGGGGGGGGGGAGAAAATAAAAAGGCAAGGATCCAAGATAAAGAATGAGGTGGTATCTAGTGACAGTAACTACCTTATCCAATATTTGTTTACAAAACCCCACCTAAGACAGTCTTTTGTATTTGCACAATGGACTGGACCGAGATATGAAAATAGTTCCTTAGGAGAACAAGGGGAAAACACTAGCAACAGAATAGCCCCATTACCACCTTCCTAGTCTTCCCACTTAATTGTCTCATTTAATGGTAACTGACTTTCCATTTCCAGGAAGTTCTTCACCTAGTATGTTCTACATGCTGTAAAACCAGCAGTTCACTTAACCACATCACTCTCTCCCCATCAGCTGTGTAAAAAAAATGAGGGATTTCTTATTTTTTTGAAGTTAGTAATCCTGTTCTTCGAGCAGAACTCTTCTTAGAACTAATCCTGTCATTCTTATCAGCAATATGGCATGACTTCCTTCCAGCAGCAGTTTCTCTTCTAGAATTTCGATGCTCACAGACATGTTCTAAAAAAGGCTGTATCCCATTCCTCCACATTCCTGTTCTCTTGCATAAAAAGCGAACAAAGGTAATATTCAGTCTTCATCAATGTTAATTTCATTTCACATAAGCCTTAACAGTACCTGGTAATGTTCCATCAGTATAGCCATTAATTGTGTACTTGAGTGATGCTGATCTTTGCCAACTCTTGTTTTCATCAAACACACCAAACATCAGTACATACTCCTTGTCGAAAAGTTTTTGTGACCCATCCTCATTTAGGCTTCCTATGGAGAAGAAACAACAGGTCTTAATTTGAAGCAGAAGTAAAGCAGTTTTCACATCAACGTAGTGGCATTAATGTGTATTTAATGAGCTTGCTTCACCTGTTAGCATGTACTGGCTGAGCCTGACCAAAACAAGACCTTAAGAATGCTCATAAAGTGATTTTATTTCTGAAAGTACTTTTGGGTTCGGTAACCACGAAATCAAAAGTCTGTAATATCCCAGAGGAGATTAAACAACATGCAATTAATTGTCTCAGACAATTCTGGCAATGCGTTGTAGGGATTGCCTTAATGAATGGGAGCGCCAAACAGCCTTCTGTCCACAATCAGATGCTGGCCTCTCTTTTGAGACTGAGAGGCAAGGAGAAGAATGATGGTAGAGTCACCTGCAGTGTGAACACTGCCTTTTCAAGCACTACACTGAGGTCATCAGCTCCTTTAAAAAGCGTAAAACCGACCACTCAGCAAACAACCTGTCCTGGTTTCGGCTGGGATAGAGTTAATTTTCTCCTTAGTAGCTGGTATAGTGCTATGTTTTGGATTTAGTGTGAGAATAATGTTGATATCACGCTGATGTTTTAGTTGTTGCTAAGTAGTGCTTATCTTAAGCCAAGGATTTTTCAGTTTCCCATGCTCTGCCAGCAACCAGGTGCCCAAGAAGCTGGGAGGGAGCATAGCCGGGGCAGCTGACCCGAACTAGCCAAAGGGGTATTCTATACCATGGAACATCATGCCCAATATATAAACAGGGAGGAGCTGGGCAGGAGGGGTGGCTCGCTGCTTGGGCATCGGTCAGCGGGTGGTGAGCAGTTGCATTGTGCATCACTGTTTTTTTGGTCCCCCCCCCCTTCTTTTCTTTGTTATATTCCTTTTCATTACAATTATTATTATTATATTTCATTATTGTTATTGTTAGTATTATATTTTACTTTAGTTATTAAACTGTTCTTAACCTACGAGTTTTACCTTCTTTCCCGATTCTCCTCCCCATCCCACTGGGAGCGGGGCAGGGGGGAGTGAGGGAGCAGCTGCATGGTGCTTAGCTGCTGGCTGGGGTTAAACCACGACACAACCTTTACATACAAAAGACTTTGACAAATACTGCTGAATTGGATTGGTTGTAAGAAACTATCTAGTTGAGTTTGTGATACAGGTGTGATTTCTGTCTTCAAGTAGAATTCATTCTGGACATGCCACACAGAACTGGTGTGATTTTACTGATTCTTTCTGTAGATTGCTCACATCAAAAACTTCCATTTGCTACTTTCAATACATAATCCAGGTCTAAAATAGATGTCCCTCTAGACTGCAGGGACTAAAAATTTGGGAGCTTGCTGATTATTCTACTTAGGAAGAGACACTGGCAGTGGAAGCAGTTATCTTTAATGTAATCCTTTTTATTTATGAGAGGCTACAAAGTCCTGTTTTCCTGCACAAAAGAAGTCTCAGATCAACAGAGGAATTTATCTGCTTGTCACACAAAGAACATTCAGTAAGTGCTTTAACTCAGAAGTCCACTTTTTATAACCTTCCCAGGTTATACCACCTATGCTGCTCTTATGTGTCAGACTGCGGTGGGTTGACCCCAGCCAGCAGCCAAGCACCCACACAGCCACTTCAATGCTTCCCCACCCCCAGCAGGACAGGGGAGAGAACAGGAAGAACAAGAGTGAGAAAACTTGGAGGTAGATAAAGATGGTTCAACAGGTGAAGGAAAGAGGGGAAAAAAAAACAAGCAACATGAAGGAAATCACTCATCATCTCCCACAAGCAGATTGATGCCCCGCCAGTCTCTCAGGAACAGCCACCTTGGAAGTCAACACCCCTCATTCCCCCCGCACTGCTGCTTCTTCCTCTACCTCCAGTTTTTATTGCCGAGAATGACATTACATGGTAGGAAATACCCCTTTGGTTCATCTGTCCAGCTGTGTCCCCTCCCAACCTCTCACCCATCCCCAGCCCACTAGCTGGGGAGGTCTGAGCAGGAAAAAGAGAAAGCCTTGACAAGGTGCAAGCACTATTCAGCAACAGCTAAAACATGGGTGTATTATCAACACTATTTAGACACAAATCCAAAACACAGCACCCTATGAGCTGCTGTGAAGAAATTAACTCCATACCAGCCAGACCAAATACACATGCATGTTGCACACCTACCACACAGTGCCCAGTCAAAGAAACCCTGTTCAGAAATCTTAAAAATGTGAGTAGTTAGCCGTTTGTATTTGCTCTAGCTAGAAACATATGCTCAAATTGTCTTGAAGGTAGTGCTCAAACCAATCCATCTCAAACTCATATCCAACTCAAGCCCACAATATATGCATGAATTTGAGAAGCCTGACAAGGAAAGAAAGCAAGTAATTCCAAAGCATTTGTCCAGATTAACTCCACCAGTATGCCATAAAATGCACACACACACATGAAAATAGAGAAAGAAAACCCAAGAAAATCAGGAAAATAACAAGTCCTAGATAATACTAAAAGCGCTAATTCTCAAAAAAACTTCAGGAGGAATATAATTAATACTAACGCCACTCCTTTGAGGTGATATGAGTAGGTGTGTTCTGCAATTAAATGGATATCTATCAGTGAGACGAGTGCCCTTGTACAACCCACACTGAACCAGTTTTATGTTTACTTTCAGGAAAGCTTCAAGGTCCAAGTCCATGCAGTCTGCAGTCTATACAAAATGTTTGGCTCAAACTGCAGGGAAAGAGGATCAAGCTAAATAACTCAGAGCTTTCACTAAAAGAAGGATATATAACTTGGAAAAATTTAGGATTTAAGGGACCAGTAAGTAGTTTAAGTAGCATGCTGTTTCAAACTTCCCTCAAATCAGTGGCATGTACCTAGCAGTTACTTACAAGTCCTACAAGACACCAGTTCATATTAGTGGAGATGGAATTCAGTGACTCAAACTGCTAAAATCTCAAGTCCCTGATCACATGCAAAGCGATTTTCGAAGACTTATAATCTGTTCAAATTTGGCCATCTTTTCAAATGACTAGCAAAAGATTTCAAACCCTTGTTACAGAAGAGAGTGCGCTACAGCCTCTTGATCAGACAGCCTTTAAAAGGCATGGGTAAAACAATTATTTCCTGCCTTATTCTCTGGAATGGCTGAACCATTTTGAATGAAGCTTTAAAAAATATCTATTCTAAGACAGGAAATTTGAGGTCATATATTTAGCAGTTAAGCAACTGAAAATGCAACCAGTACAGGCAAATGTATCTATTAATAGCACTCTCTGTCCATCCTATAATTATAGGATGGATCTGCATGAAAGCTGGCATTTAAAAAATTTAACATCTAAGAGAAAGATGTTGAAAGCCATTTACTTTACACTGCATGTAAAGATGTGATAAGGAAAATAAGATATCTTCCCTCATTATCATAAAATCTTAGCTTTATTAAGAAATGAAACTATATTACCTTATAGTAGTCTTAAAGCATTTCATTACCTTTCTTACAGATAAGCAGTGCTCCAATCAGACCAGAGTTAAAATCCATTGCCATGTTCTCATGAGAATAATATGCATAAGTAAGACAAGGAAGGTCAGCTTCTCTTGGACCAACTTCTTCCGTTATATCCCACACATATGTGTAGACCTGGCCTGGAAGTACAGCATCATCTTGTTTTTCTGCAGATGATGTTCTGTCATCATATAGGAAGCCTGCCAAGAAAAGAGTCAGTAGGGTGGCATGAAGACAAAGAGCAATTAAAGCATCTGGAATGTCCTTCTACAATCAGTTCCAAAAGCTTGGTTTGTTTCTTGCCTATATGATACTTCAGCTTCAAAGAGGTAACTCATGATTCCGCTCACATTGTGGACAGTAGCATAGGGGAGAGTAGCTGTTCCACCATCCTGTTTCTTAAAGATTAAAGATTTCCTAGAACTGTCATCACTGCCGAAAGGTGGGGCTCTTCATCAGTCTGACTAGGGCTAGGATGGCATGAAGCTTCAGCCTCTGCTCACTGATACTCCGTGGAGGAATACAGCCCACTCTGTCAACTTTCTAATTGTTTCTCATAAAGCCATTGCACAGGCTAGCATTGCCTTATTGCCTTGTTGCCTTAGACCTTTTGTGCACTGCATATCCAGATGGCAGCAATGGCTCATATCTATGCCTACCATATCCAACAAATCTGCAATATGACAAAGGGGAGCCAGAAATCAAAATCCTAGGTGCAAAAGGCACATTAATAAGATAGTCAAACCGAACTGCCTATCATTTCCAGTAACGTGTTCTGTTCAACTCCATGTGATGGGGTTGCAAAACTCTTTTTGTATCGACACAACAAACAAAGCCTTGAATAAATTTGTAAACTGCAGGTCAGAGCTCTGGCTCAGCACCCAGGGCAGGGCAATCCAAGAAGCACGGGCAATCCAGCTCACTCTGGGCTAGTGCAGACATTTAACTGTCAATTCGGTCACGGTTTATGATCTCTTTTTGCTAGTCTCATGAGGGTTCCAGGAGCAAAACACTACAAAGCTGAGCATGAAATGCTAAGTATCAGAACAACATGATCAGCACTGTCAACTGCCTTTACCAATAACATCTTGATGTGTGCTATTGCAAGGGATTTGGAAAAGTTTTTTTAAGACCTGTATTTAAGAGTTTACATGTCCTGAAATAGAATATTTTGCAATTACATGGGGGTTGGACCAGATGACCTCCAGAGGTGCCTTCCAACCTCAACCACTCTGTGATTCTATGAAACAGTATTAGCACACAGGCAGCTGGTCAGGAGACTGTGCATGTCAGATGACACTCATATTCCTAGTGTTACACTGATGAACAAGAAAGGAGCTAACAATGGGTGTAAAGTTTTAATCCAGGATCAACAGACACTTGTGTTACACATCCTCAAACGTTGGTCTGGGCCCCTCTCAATTATTTCATAGAGTAGTCTACAAGTAAATGAACAAAACATGGAGTTTTTATAGTATTTACCTTCTGCATTTTTGTTGTAAACTATGCCTTGGGGATGAATACTGACCGGCTTGTCAGCCATATTCTTAAGGTGAACCACTAAAGTATCTCCCACTTCAGCACGCAGAGTTGGTCCCAGAAGTCCTGTAGTTATTCAAGATAAAGAGAGAGGAAAACGTGAGCAAAACAGTGTGTTCAGTGAAATGAAGAGTTCTCTCCCCCCATTAGGGAACGTGAGCTCTCAAAGTACAAGTTGCAAAATTAATACAGGCAGAGAATGTAATACCACTGCAATGAAGATTCAATGAAGATTTACCCATAAAAAGGCACGTGGGATTTAAAACCTGCAGCTCATAGTCAGGAATGTTACAAATTGTGTATCTGGCAACTAGCACTTAAAAAAAAAAGTCACAGGAAAATGGTAGATTTGGGGGGAAAAAAGTTATTTCCAGATACAGAAAATTTATCAAAAGGTTCGTGTTGAGGTTCATTGGGAATTTCTAGGAATCCTTCACACACAATTTAATTAAACAGTTTTAGGAAGGCAGACATTTTATAGTTTAAAAGTTTAGAGAAAGGCATTCAAGCACATTTCTTTGAATAGCACTCTCAATGCCAGAAGTCACAGAACAAAAAGATCTTTCAATCCCAAAACATTATCTAAAGAAATAATCAGTTCCATGTTGCAAATTTCTTGAAGCATAGCCTGCAAAAGGTTTCAAGAGGGGCTTGTATCCGTACTCCCCATATTGCAAAAATAAGCAATGGAAGAAACCTGCTAAGACAACCTATGGCTTGTTAGTCTCTTTCTGTGTAAACTATTTTGCAGATTTCTTTCTCTGAAAAGAAAGAGCAGTTTCAGAAAACACAGGAGAACAAACAAAACTGAAAGGAATCAGATCATAGACTAGACCTTTCAGGGCAACTTGTAACAATTTCATATCACCAACCTCACACACGTTTACTTTGAAATCTAAATCTGAACATCTAACATCTGAAGCTATTTTATCTATTCATATGAAGTGCAGACAGACCATGTAAGTACTCCGCATAAGCATCATAACACAAGTACCATACTTACGTATGGCATAAGTACGAGAACTTGCCTCCATCCATTTAAAGCGTCTTCAAGCAGTAACAGACGCAAAGGCAAGGGGACATCTTTCACACCCAACCTCATAGTTTTTCTTTTCCTTTCCACTGATCTATCAGAAACATATTTAGCCTCAGGCCTTAAGCTCCTTCCATGTGAATTTATAGTGTCACCACTGTGACTGTGCTGTACAAGTCTAAATGTGTATGGGAAGTCTCATCAGATGCTGAAAACAAAGGGAACAACTTTGTATCGTGCAATTAATTTGCAGATAGCACTGAGCCCCAGCCTCTGAAAATCCAAACCCTCCATGGCCCTTGAAAGCCTAGTGCACTGTAGAGACCTCATCCCCTGTGCGTATTTGGTTTATGTGCAAAACAATGGACACAAAAATACAAGCTTGCTTAGCTTGTTCCTGGCTTTATAAACAAGCAACAAACAAAAATACTCAGAACATTTCCTTCCTGTTTACCTGCAAATATATTTGCTGGCTTTTCTTTTTTAAAATCCACTTCATATTCTCTGTAAGAAATTTTCTTAAACACAGGATCTGAACGGTCCAATCTGAAAACAAAAGAGGTACAAAAAAAAAATTAAAAGGACAAAGATTCCCAGAGATGCCACTGCTGTTTAACAGATATCTCAGAAAATGAATCCTGGAATTACATTGAATCACTTGCACATTTTGCTGAAGGCAAGGCACACAGTCCAACCCTTTGTAGTGTCTTCCCCTCTCCCTCTTACTCTATTGAATCGATGATGTTCCTGAGCTAGGCCATTTCATATTAGACAATTACAGTATCTAGCACAGTTTACCCCTGATTTTGCTGGTGATTTCTATAGGTCCTTTTGATTCTGAGATTAAGATGTCTTTGTTTTGTCCATTTAAGACACAGAGGAAGATGTCGTGATCATGCTTAACCTAGAAAGCATCTCACAAAACACAGTGAAAGAAACCTGAATTTCTCTTTACTCAGCCCCATGCTTGAACTTCAAGACTCACCACAAGGATTCTACAACAGCATTAACAGCAAGCTCCTGTAGCAGCAATGACCTTGGAGGCAAGCACAAAACTGTTCCCTGACAACAACTAAGGATCTCACAGCAAGTCAGAAAATTGCTTTCTGAGAAACACTGCAAGTGTCCTTAGTCTTGTTATGTAAATGAATCAGGCACCCAGTAGACGACACGTTTTCTTAGAAAACATTTAGGCAAGCAGAAGGAAACCAGCATATAACGCTTCTGGAATGGAAATAATGATGAGAAAAGGGCTGAAGGGACAATAGCCTGTATTTAGTTTCACATTTATTGGTTGATTTCGTATAGTACATATGATGACTGCATCCAACAGTAATTCCACTTGCTTTTTTTGTAATGCCCTTTCAGGCACATTTGATAGTGGGGAGCTGATGGGCTGCTCAAGCATAGAGAGGCTGGGCAGAGATAACACAGTGAGCTCGCTTCAGTGACATCCAGGGTCCATAAGGGGGAGATCTCTTTTTGCACAGATCTTTTGTAAATCCCTCTGCGACACTCTCTTGCAACAGAAGAGTCAGGCAGAAGCAGTTCATGTTTCAATTCATTCCCCTCTCTTTAAAATCACTGATAAAATTGTTTCGCTCTTTAAGGAGAAGGACCCGATCCATAACCTTCATTGACAAGTGTTGCCCTAACGTGGCAATGTTCAATAGAATAAGCGCATAGGACTACGGGGTGGAAGAGGAAATTTATCAGCGCCAATTGTATAGCTAGAAGGAACAAAATACGTAGCTTACTAACACTTCAGAAATCTCAGACTACGCAAGCAGGTCTAGTTACATAACTTTCGGGACTAGCAGCAGCAACACTGCATGCACAGATAATAGGATTTCAATTTGCTCTGAAGTGTCTTATAAATATCACTTGTACATGTAACAAATAAATCTCTACAAAGATAAGACGACTGACACTCAGAGAAGTTAAGTGTCCTTTTCTAGCCTGTATGATTGGAAAATTAAGGAAGTAGTTCAGGAAGAACCCATTTTCTTTTCAGCCTCTCTTCAGTTATTTAGAACCAAAAGCAGCAAAGTATCAGATTCTTACACTGTATTTAGACATTCAGCTTCTACTGAAATCAGAGCAAGTTACATACCCAAATGCCTTTGGGATCCAAGCCGTTAGCTCTTCCTTAGTGAGTATCTTTGGTTTGTTGTTTTGGGGTTTTTTTAAATTAAATTTCTATAAGCTCTACAAAGTTCATCAGACCCATCTGGGTTGTGACTTGCTCTAAATACTTATGCGAGCTATCTCAATAGGCACTGTGTATGAAAAACTCCTAGCTAATCAAAGAGTATTTCAGCTGAGGTTTGAGGCAGTCTTGTGGGTCTCTACTGCATGAAAACAGTCTATCCACAATGTGACGTTTAATGAAACAGCAGCTGATGCTTATATTGATGCATCCAGTGCAGATAAGAATGAAGTTCTAACTACTAAATTCACAGCCTGGGTCAATACTTCAATGGCATTTGGCTTCATATTCTTACATTTAAATCCTGTCTTCTTCTGTTTAGCCAGTTTGACATTATGCTTACACCAGCTGTATTAAACTTCTACGGGGAGTTTCAGAAATCATAGAAACTTTGTTTTAAATAAGTCTTGAAAAAAGAATAGTTAGAAAGTCTCAACCTGCACTGGAAATGTCCCTTCCATAACATCCAGAAATGCAATACATATTCTAAAAAAATATCACAAACTAAACAAAAATAAAGAAAACAAGCCATCCACCAATGTAAAAAAATGCAGTAGTATCCAAATACACACTTCAATGTAGGAGAACAAGTAATTTGTACCAGTTCATGCCACTTCATGAACAAATAAAAGCTGTGTATGGTGACTATAGCAAACAAAGCATAAGGATGAAGCCTAATTTAAACAGAATTCTAAATTAAGTCCAAGTTTTGTCATCTGTAGCATTGCACTTGCAGTGTTTATAAACCTAAGGATAACAGTGGTAATACAAATAAGATATTTTATATGCTTGATTGGTGTATGCATGTAGGCTGGCCATTCTGCAATGCTATCTGAAAAAAAAAAATGAAATTAGTATTTTCACTTAATGAAGTATAGCAATGCTTGATCCTACAACCTTTAGTCGGCAGAACTCAGGATGGACATTTCACAAAAACTACTGAACAACTCAGAAACAACATAGCTAGTTCCAAAGTTCATCAGGCTCCGATTTAAGTGGAAGTGATAGTATCCAAATTGGAACATATTTATTCGTTCAGCAAATTCTAAAGTCTGAAAGTTTTTGAAATCTTACCAAACCATGGGTCAACTTAACATTGCTCAAAATCCATATACCTAAAATAATTACATTAAAAAAACCCCAACCAACAAACATCAACCCACACAGAAGATGATAAAAGCAAGCCCTGGAAGATATTTAACAAAAGTGCTCTGAAAACATAAAAATAATTCTATCCACTAATGAAGTAAGTAAAAAGGAACTTTTAATACTCCACTGGCTTCAGTTAAGATCATGCTGTTTAAAGTCACACAAGTTCCTCTGAAGTCAACAGATCAGGCTCTAAAGTCCTCCTGGGCTCTAAAATTCCACAGGAGATGGGAGACATAAAACACTTCCAGTCACAAGAGAAGACTAGTTTCATCCTTCTTATCCTGTACTTTGTTACCTGGACTTTTCCTCAGATTCCAGTTTGTAGGTCCAGCTAGTGATCTGAGCAGCTATATAGTGCTCCCTGACCTTCACAGCTCCCACCACATGCTTCTCTGAGTCTGGCCACCATGAACCAAGCAGAAGCAAGAGAAAAAGACACATGCAGCGGAGTGTCATGGTACAGATGCCTGTTGATGCTACTCTGGAAGACAAGGCAGAAACCGCTGCTTTTATTGCTGTTGCTGCTTCTAACTTCCCCTCAGAAATGAAATAATTGTGATGCAAGAGGGTAACTGCATTTGCTATGCTCAGGTCGTTGCTCTTCACCTCCTCCTGCCCTTGCTGACAGGGATCCAACAGAGATAAAAAAACCCCCTGTTTAAACTACCTTCTGTCCCCTCCTCCACACCATCTTCAGTGAGAGACAAGCACCAAGGAGAAGCAGCTTCAGCCCCACTACAGACTGTGGTTTGGTCATTGTTTACTGAAGCAGCAGGATATCAGAGGCAGAAAACAATTACTTAGATTTCTTACAATTACAACATATTTGACTTGCATAGTTAGGAAGAAGGGGGGCATATTTTCTATCTTCCCAGAAAACAGAAACCCAGCATACGGCTAGCACTGATAGAAATTTCCCAGTTAGATGCTACATCTCCTAAGAAATCATTCCCAGTTAGAAAGCAAAATGCTGAGGGATTAGGTGTGGGCACCAGAAGAGCTAAATCTAGTTCAAATCTAGTACATATACTGCATACTCATAATAGTAAGTCAGTAACCTTTCCAAACATGTTGTCAGCTTCAGTTTGGTTCCTACTACACTCTCAGGTATCTCAGGTAATGGATAACAAATTGGCTTCTCAGTAGCAGCTAACGGGTCTGCCTGAAGACTTGCCCATAGTCAGAATCCTTGATTAGGATCTGTTGGCATTTATCTAAATAGAAATGATTAAGAAAATACCTTCTGATAAGCTAACTACCAATGTCAACTATATCACCAAAAATGTTTCCCTGCTTTTGCCAGTGCTGAGAAGTTTGTCAAAACAACAAGAAAATTGTTGAGTGTGTTTCCTATGCACTGGGATTACAGGAAAAAGAAAAATCCCTACCTATTTTTTTCATGGATGGAAGATCACAACAACTTTTTCAATAATGTTTTGCTAATGTTTTTATGAAAAAATTGCCGAAAACCCCAAATCAAAATAATTCCACTCCAGATGCAGACAAAAATAAGGACAACATTTCCTCAGACTACTTCAAAAGAAAACCTGATCAATTCTAGGTTTGATATATTGTTCAACAGCAGAATGGTCTAACTGGCAGCTTGGTTCTATCCAAACTATACAGTACCACATGGCCTTAGAAGACATAGGGAAGATGGCTGGAAAAAAAAAAATTGATGAAGATCAATAGCTGAATGCTCCCTACTGGACTTCAGAATAGTTTGGTGCCTAAATCTGAAAACAATCGTGATCACTTGGACAGCATAAGACTACAGACATCATGGAGCAGTTTCAAGGCAGCAAACTGAACTTAAATGGCCTCCTACTGCATCTGCATACAGTTAATCACTTCTTCCCATTAGCTGCTTTGACACAGACATTATGTATGAAAAGGATTCAAAACCCAGAATCCAGCAACAATTAAGTTGGACCAGAATGCGTGCACTGATATTGAAGAGAAAATCTCAGGTAAAGACAGTCCAATAGTATTTCATTACTAATTAATTATTGTTTTGATTAAAGAACTCACCATAATCCTTGGTAAACTATTTCAATAATTTTTAATTAGAAGTTATAATATTTGTCTCATTTCTACTCTGGTCCCAATCTCATCTCTGCTCAGGATCTATTTCAATGCTGGTGCTTAAGAGTTTGATAGTTGGTGTGAAAATGCCTATAAGTTAGATTTTATGAAAGAAATCTCTGGGCAGATGGACAATTCCTTCCTTCGATCCAGAACTGATGGGAAGCAGCTGGTGCTGAAGTGCCTGGTGCATTCTGTTAAACCTAAACCATCTTCACTTTTAAGTTAGCTTGTCTCATCTCCAGGTCTTCAACATTCATACAGAAGCACACAGAAAATATGATGCATCTTTATCAGAACAGAAACTGATTCACGTTTGAGTCCCATCTCCACCCATTGGGCTTTACAACGCTTTTCCTAAAGCTCCTTCCCATACAGGTATTTGAAGACCTTCCTGTATTCTTACGTGACTGGCTGAGGAGATGAAACTAAAATACACTTCAAACAAGTCTTCCTGTAATTCTGTTTAAAGAACTAAGTGAATTTGAATTTTCCATTATAGGTTTCTATTACTTAATTCTTCCATGTAATAAAAGCTAGAATATTGCAGGCTAAAAATTAATACCCAGAATACCTGCTTAAAACCCCGTGCTTTGTGACTGTGAGCTGGGAATCAAAGCTGACACCAGTTACTTCTCTTTTATCCATTTTGATGAATTTGGGGATTGTATTTTTCAAATTTCTTAGCCAATGAATCGTGCAGTACCAATCAAATGGTAAAAGGAATTAAAAATGCATTACATCAGTGAAATTACTTTTACAAGGGTGGCTGATAATACTGATAGTTTTAAAGAAGAGTATCAAATTAGACCAGAGATACTTTCCATTAAGCTACACTGATTAGCATGTATCACCCTTCTTTAATCCTTTACGAACAAAAAGTCCAATATTGGCTACTCCCTTATTTTCTCCTCTTCCCACACCTCTTAGGATCAATGTAAGATTGAGCCGTCTGAAATTATCTGGGTCAGCCTGGGTTTTTTTTTTTTTTTTTTCTTTTCTTTAAGCTATTGCATCACATTGTCTCCTCTAGGCTTTGCGAAGTTTCACAGTGTTCTGAAAATCACTGTTAATAATCCAAAGACCTTGTTCCCTTTCACCTGACCATTAATTTCTAATATCTGCAACTATATCCTCTGTCTGACGTGGTGAAAGTCTAATACATACATATAATTTTTTTAGTTAGCATTGGTTGCCTGCAAGCTATCACTATTAGTCACATGACAAGTGACTACAGAATACATTCTTCAGGTTGAAGTCTTCCAAGACAATGCAACTTTATTGTCTATTCATACATATAGCCGTGATCTTAGCTTCTTCTACTTCATAACACTGCACATGCCACAAACTTTGTATTTTATCCTCATTGCTTACCCACATGTTCAAATGTAGCTTACATTTGGTCATCAGCAACATCAAAAGATCTTGTGGGCAAAAGCCACGTATGGAGGAGCATAGGTCTAGTCCATACAGGCAAAACAACCTCTGCAGCACAATAAACAATGTTATTGCCAAAACTAAGCAGTACCTTCGGGATGTACTGATAGTGAAATGCCAAATGAAAAGAAAGCATAGAAAGACAAGCATAAGCAATACTTTTTAACACTAAAAGCAGGTCTGCATCTTCTAACTGGGGAAGATTACTGTCTGTTCTGACACTCAGTAATTATGGTTCTGATTCTTGTTATGCTACATGTGAAAACATACTAAAAGAGTATACTCACAGTACTGCTCTAAGGCTGACCTTTAAAACTAACTGGTATTGCCAGTTTTTCACCCAGAATAGCCTAGGCTGAGTTTGAGCAATCAAGAACAGATAACTCTTTAAAAGAGCTGTAAAGTGGTGATTTGGAACTTTCTGCAAATTATGGATTAGGACCCACCATAAACTTAGTTCTACTTCATCACAAATGCTATCCTAAGTGCTAGCAGGCAGCCGTATCCTGATGGCTGCTATCAGTTTTAACAACTGTATTAGAGTGACCGAGAGGGAGCTATTACAAAGAGTAAAAAGTTGTAAACCAATTATTGAATTGGTTGCTAATAATGCCCTAACATAGATCTCTCTCTCATTCAAACACACAAATTGATGCACAATGCCCCAGCAAGCATACTTTGTTTAATGCAGGGTGAAAGGACTTTCATGGGCAAACAAGGAGTTAATTATTGATCAGCAGCAAACACACGGTTCTGAATGTAGGTAAAAGACAGAGGGGGCACTTACCAAATCTGCCAGGCACAACTTGGAACAGAAGCCATCAGATAAATATCTTCACTTCTGCAAGAAGGCACTAAAGCCAAGAAAGGTTAATCTGTGAAATGGCTCGTTTTAGAAGTTTAAAGTAGATGTACTATGTCGAAAACCATGTGAGCAGGCAAAAAGAAAAGATGGCAGAGAAACTCAGGCTTTCTTTCAGACAACTTACTCAAAAGGAATACGTACATGCGTTTTGTATTTGATGGCAGGTCATATAAGAACACATTCTGCATAACTGTTAAAGGAAGGCAGGCCCTGTAACTTGTGTGGTCGTACACACACTACAAGGGCAGTAAGAATGTAGAAGAGCATTTCAGACTGCTCTGGTGCTAAAGGCTTCAGAAGATACATAATCAAGTTAATGTAAACCTAAACACATTCACGTGTTTTAAACCTGTATTTTTCCTTAGGAGAAAAGCAAGTGTCCTTGATTAGAACTGGGTGTTTCTCCAGTCAATATGTTTGCCAAAACCAATTATTTAGCAGGACCAAAAACTATTTGCACAGAAATACTGAATTCAGTAAACAGTTTCAGAGAAGAAGAAATATGTGAATTTTCCAAATATTGTAAAATCTAGTTTCAGTGCTTTAACAAATTTGTCTAAGATCACTGGCTTTTGGTCTGAAAAAAATTCATTTTAAGGAACAAAAAGAGAGGAGGATACACCAGCTTCCTCTCTTCAAAAACTACATTAATAATGCCTGACTCTAAATTCTGGACTGACCCAAAAGAAGCCTTTTTTTTTTTTTTTCTGTGTGTTTAGTTTTTTGCCAGAAAATTTTCAGTTTGGCTCCACAAAGAATTTTGCTCCTACTCTAAACCATGTTTGTGTTCTCTGTGTTCCAGTTTGTCCTCTTTACTAAGAGATTTCTTTATTTGCCCAGGCTTACAACTGATATGCTAAATCAGACCAGCTGCCCTCATACTAAGTCAGTCTAGCAGCATATTCAACTTGGCTTTTTTTCTGTAGAGAATAAAAGTAGTAAGAATATCAGTGCCCATAACACGATGTTAACCAGGTGGTACAGGATTCCAAGAGTTTGCAACTAGGAAGATTTGCATCTTTTTATCATAAATCCTTGTTGGGACTTAAAGTGGATTATCAAAAAAGAGAGCCTCTTATCAAGTTGTATACATACCTACTTCTAACAATAGGCATGATACTTTGGATGAATTAACTTTTCTTCTTTCATATGGTTGCATTTTCTACATCCAGGTATCTTTTTAAAAAAAAAAAAAAAAGACTTAGAACAATTCTTACAAGTTACTAGCAGAGAAGGTTATTTTCCAATAGGAAAGCAGATAGGTATGTTTCAGGAAGAAACATGAAATCAATAAGTTTTTAGCTGATAAGACACTAAATTACACATCTGTCCCTACAGACTTTACAACACCCAGACAAATTCAAGGCATTCTAGTTCTCTAGCAATGGATCAGGCTGTTTGTTAGCAAGCTGGTTAAACAAGCTCCACTTTCCCACACCTAAAAATGCAGCCACAGAAGGACAAAGTTGAAATTGCCCTCATTCTTTAACACTATTTCCACCCTTCATTATTTATAGTTTAGACTTTGATTAGACTTTTAGAAGACTAAATACAGAAGTGTGCTTCCCATGTATTGCTTGGAAGGTACTGCTTTGATTTTTTTCTTCTATGTTTATTTTTTATTGGAAGCAAGTCTTTTTTGTATTTTAAAAGTATTTCATGTAAATTGAGGACTAGGTATCTTAAGTTTGACAACAGAGCTTGTGATGGTCATTATTTTAAATCTCTGTAAGGTTATTCCCTTTGCATCATAATCCACTCCCTGTGCACAACTTTGGTTCAGATTCAGTGGAATCAAAATTTCACCCACATCTTCACTGCATGCGGCACCTACAAACTAGAATGCACTCAAAGTCCAAGATCAAGAGGTAGAGATCTAGAGGGCAAGTAAAGAGCCACAAGAACTGTAAGATGTGCAGAAGGAAAGGGACTCCAGCAGAGCAGAACTTCTCAGGAGCTATTTTGATGTAGAGGCAAATTCAGACAATTGATGACCATGCAGGATTTGCCAGAAGCTATAACTGAGGTTACAATGTTTGCATATGTTTATAGCAGTTCCTACAGCAGCAATCTTCACTTCTAACAGGATTTTTTAATACCAGTCCCAAACAGAAGAAAAGGATTAACATACAGTACACCCGCTGCAAGTGTACCCAGGTCGAATTTGTTTGGCCAGGTACAGCCACTTTGATATCCAGCCAAGCAGAGCATCACATATTAGTCACCAAGCACCAGGTTTTGTGATACTAGGTATTTCTGTGCTACAAATGCCATAAGACATTAAATACCATGGTGCTGACGGAAGTCATTGGCAAGTTTTCTTCAGTTCTGCTGCTCCTCTGTTTTTCTGCTACGGTCAGAGAAAGAGGCCTTCATCAGTTTATACTTGGGGAAAAAAAAAAAAAATCATGCCACCTACTTCTGTCAACAGCCTGACAAAGAAGAATGTGTTGTTAACTCAACATACTGGAAACTAGTGAAAGACTAATTCACCTTCCTAGAGGAGAATAGACACCTTCTAGGGAGAAGGATGTTTCAAAAGATTCTGACAGAGCAAAGAAAAAAAAAATATACATCACTGCTGGTTATTTTAAGTCATATTCCCTCTTTTCTCCCCTCCAAAACACACTATTTGTTGGGTGCAGGACAGCTACTTCCTTTGTTACCAAAAACCCCCAAACATCTTTGAAATTAGTCTGATAGGGAAAATCCTATGGCATGACTCAGTGGGTGTGGTGAAGTTTTAACAGGTTTCAGCTAGCATTACTCTTCACTTATGCAGACATTGCTTAAGATATTGTCCAAGAAAGAGGAAGTGAAGATAGATATCAAAAGAGGAAACCCAATTTAAGCATAGTACACAGAACTCGATTACAGGCTCTCATGTAAGTAACAGCACGGTACAGAGGACAGCCAAGACAGGGACCAACCTTCCTACCCAACAGTAAATTCAGTCAGTTGCAGACACCCAACTTCAGATTACCTTGCAGAATGCAAGTTGGATGTTTGGGAGACAAAGATGCTGTCCTGAAAGCTAAACAGAGTTTAAGTGAACCTAATATATATATAATGGTCCTTTCCTCCCATTTTCATTAATGAAAAACTTACATTTTACAGGGCAGAAAGTGGCTGCTAAAGCCTGGATGCGTCTGCAACATCTGAATTCATAAACAACCCCATGTGTATTTACCCCAAAAAGGAAACCATGCTATTAGACTACCAGTTAGTGTAGCTGAGGCAGACAAGTTATCAAGATTGAACCTTCCTCTACCATAGTAATCTTCTCCCTTTACCCCCAAGCTGTAATTTTGTCAATAAGACTGTTCTTGCCTTTATTACAAGATGAACAGACTACACACTAATATTCCTCCTTTGTCTCCAAAAAAATTCCATCTCAAAGCACTGGTCTTGCTCAAGTGTAAATCTAAATCACCTTTCAAAGATTGGTTAGTTACAGCTACTTTAGTTTAAGATGTCGTCAAACTTTCCTAACAAGATGATCACTTATTTTCTTTCAGCTCTCAAAATCCTCCTCCAGCTAGAGGAAACATAACCTTCCATAACTAGGAAAAAACCACATAGCTCTCAAGTGAATTTAAATGGGAGGAAAAAAAGAAAAATTCACATGTTCAGGAATCAGCAATGAAGCCAAAAGCATTACGCTTCTACTAGGAAAGCAGATTTTAGCTTCCAATATAGACAAAAATAGTCTTCTGTTGAAAGGAAATTGAAGGAATTATGGAGAAAAAAAATCCCATCTCTTAATGCAGTGTCTGTATAGGAATGAAAGTGATTTATTTATATTACACACAAAGATTTTATTAAAAAGGCTGGTAATGGAACATTTTATTTTAATGCATCAACTTGATAAAAGGTTAGTTACAGAAATTGTGTATAATGTCATATAAGTCACATGGATGGGTTATTTAAAAAAAAGATTTGATAATCAGAGGAGGACATCTCTTATTTTAGTTACATCGTAAAGTGCCTTGTGTAGTCATATTCTATCGTTGGAATGACCGCCTGTACAAATTTCAAGAAAATAAGAAGGTACCTGAGTTTCTTGTTAAGGAAAGTGTGCAATAGCTAGAAATCCTGTAAAACAAAGCAGAAGTCACATTCAATGGTCTGCTGTCCTGGTTTCGGCTGGGACAGAGTTAACTCTCTCCTTAGTAGCTGGTACAGTGCTGGGTTTTGGATTTAGTATGAAAATAATGCTGATAACACTCTGATGTTTTAGTTGTTGCTAAGTAGCGCTTATCTTAAGCCAAGGACTTTTCAGTTTCCCATGCTCTGCCAGCAAGCAGGTGTGCAAGAAGCTGGGAGGGAGCGTAGCCAGGACAGCTGACCTGAACTAGCCAAAAGGATATTCCCTACCATGGAACATCATGCCCAGTACATAAACAGGGCAGAGCTGGCTGGGAGGGACGGATCATGGCTCTGACATTGGTCAGTGGGTGGTGAGCAACTGCATTGTGCATCACTTCGTTTTTTTTTTTTCTTTTTTCCCCCTCTTCTTTTTTTTGTTATATTCCTTTTCATTACTATTATTATTATTCCATTATTATTATTGTTAGCATTATATTTTACTTTAGTTATTAAACTGTTCTTGTCTCAACCCACGAGTTCTACCTTCTTTCCCGATTCTCCTCCCCATCCCACTGGGAGCGGCGGGGGGGAGTGAGGGAGCGGCTGCGTGGTGCTTGGCTGCTGACTGGGGTTAAACCACGACATCCGCTCAACAGTATTTCTTGCTAATAGGAAAATAACACCTAGCAATTACACAGTTAGAGACTGGGAAATTAATACAGCAGAACTCTGGTAATGACATCTGATGCTTGCCCAAACATACAGACCTTCCTGTTTTAAGTTAGTTAAAGCAGGGAACCAGGAGTTATTTTCAATAAATCTTACAAACACCACACAAACATTTACAATCGCATTTACGTACTTAATATCTGTTATTAACAAATGCCAAAGTGAATTGCACCTAGCAGGGCTAATCCCTAGCTACCTTCCTGTAGTTGCAGGGAAAGCAGGCTCCTTCCTCAGTGTTTTAGTGGCTCAGAAAAAGAAATAGGTTCCTGTTCTGAACCATCCTTTGAAAGAGCTCCTTCCTGTTGATGAGGGAAAGTAGAGAGATTAGCTTTGCTAAGCTGAGAAGTCTGCCTTTGTAGAGGAGACCTTCCTCGTCTCCCTTGTGTGTATCACCTTCAAATGCATGTTGGGCCTGAATCTGCAGTCTGGAGTATACTGGATAATTATAAACTGTCTGTCCACCTGGGACTGAGACAGACAGCAAACTGAAAAATTAAAATAAATCACTACTTTCAACTGATAATTAAGTTACGTTGGTACTGGATATAAGTAAAACCTACTATTTTGGCATGTCAGTCTCATGGACCGTTTCTTGACAAACACAAACTATATGATAATAAGGGAAGAAATTGCCTGTTAAAAACCCCTCAATTTGTTTAGCAATAGCAAAAAAAGTAATCAAAATCTTGAAAATAAGCTATTTCTAACTATTGAGGAGTAGGAACTACCTTGCCAGAAAAGTTATTTTCCATTTCAGTTTCAGTTGCTTGCTGCACAAATTGAGCAAATCTCTACTCATACAGCGAACAAGAATTTTACTGATTCAGGGCCTATAGCTGCTCAGTAATCACTCCTTGCTTGCCTTATAGCAGCAAAAGCAGTTAGAACACTATTTTGAAAGGACACACTTGCTTCTAACACGGAGGTTACTTCAGTCAGAAAACACAGTATGAATTACTACAAAGCATAACTAAGATCAGTCACCTCGCTAAAAGAAAATTATACTTGTGAGGCATTTGATATTGATGTTCAGAACTGTTTCAATAACTTTCATTGCTTTTTTGTCAGCTGAATGTTTTACCAAGATATTGCTCACATGCAGAGTAGAGAATAATGGGACCTCTACACCTTTCAGAAATGAATCTCAGATTCAAATCTAATACAGAAGCTGCTGTACCAATAGGAGTGATTACATTCTGGCCAGAGTCTACGAACCTCCAGCGTCATCCTCCTACACTGGGATCTCAGTTTCATACTCACAGCTACCTCCTTCACACCCTTACAAACAAGGGCTCAATCCTGTCCCTTCAATTCTACCTACTTTCCTCGTTGCTCCTGCCATCCTCCCCTCACCCCCAACAACTGATTAACAGAGTTTGTTTGCACAAAGGAGCTCATCCCAGAACTCTAGTAAGTGCTACCACAAACAGCTGTTTACTGCTTTTACACACAATTGCATTCCAGTTTAGGAACCTTGAGGTAACAGCTCCTTACACTGCAAGAAATCTCTAAGAATACGATGTAGTAACAAAAAAGGATACATGTGAACTCCAAGTTCTCCCCCACCTTCTGCAACAGTCTCGATTATTTTCTTCATCACTTCTGCATGCCTGAAAAACAGATCAGAAACAGTAAAAACATTTCAAGGAAAAAGTAGCTCCCTCGTCATCTCAATAATATGAGGTTTTGTGCAAATTAAGTAGTTTTGGACTGTTAGCTTCAGAAGCAGCAAGAGGAAGCTTTCAGTTTACTAAGGAAAAAAATCTCAACAATAACGGAAAGTTAATACTACGTGATGAATGTAACATTATTTGCCAGCTCCTTACATTCACAAGGAAAGAGAAAGATGTTCTATGCTACAGTGTAGACTGAGTGCTATAATGAGAGTCAATACATATTGCTTGTCACTAGTGTAATTTTTAACTGCTAAATGCCACAGAAGCCACTAGGTAAGTCCCCAGAAGGTAATCCTCACCAGCAGCAAGCCACCAGAAGTTCCCAGATGACTCCTGAAAAAGATGCCTAGAAATTGCCGCAACTTTTTCAGCTGCCTCTGCTGCACCCTTAAATTTGTAGAACCTATGTGGTATCAAACACTTACACAATTCATAGTTTCCTAGGAAAGGCAGACTAAACCAACCCTGCAGAAATTCAGAACTGTTGTGCTCGGAGTGACTTAGGGTACGGAAACTTTCTCTGGCTACAGCGATAACTTGGGTTCTGTGGCAGATCAACAGTTTCTAAGCTACCTGCTTCTCTCTCATGACTCTGTTATTGCAAAGCACTACAGGGGAGTGACTTTAAGTCATCAGTGACATACCAGACCTACTATGAACCACACAAATGTTTGTGTACAAAGCTGATCCTGGGAATATAACATGGAATCACAGAATAGCTAAGGTTGGAAGACACTGGTCATCACCTAGTCCAACCGCCCTTGCTCAATAAGCAGTAAACCAGAACAGATTGCTCAGGACCTTGTCTGGTCTGGTTTTGAATATCTCCAGTGATGAAGACTTCAAATCTTTTCATGACCAGTTACAATTCAGAAGTAATGGTCTTGTGTTCAGGATAGTTCTTATACCCCATAAATCAGAGGATGAAGAACATACAAAATCTGAGGGGAGAACTACTGTATGGTTAATTGAGGTTTTATTTATATATTTTTAACACAAACTCCCAGGTTGTGTAACTCATCTTACTTTTACCTATACTTCAACTTTATTTTAAATTCATGATTCTGTAGGCAATCTTTATCAGTGAGATCACATAGGGCTACTATGGACATCCACCTACACAACACTGCAAGCTAGTTAACAGTAGTAGTTTAAAATACCCGTCCTGAAACAACCTATGTGCCTACTGAGAACAAGGAAGAGTGGTAAGCAGAGTTTGCGTAACTTTCTGACCATGCTTTGATACCATTATGCAAATCTAAATAGCTGACCAGTAACTGGCATTTAGTAGTTACCTCCACAGTTAATCATGCTGCCAGTGACTGCAAACACAAGGAAGGAAGCTGTTGCAAAGTTACCAAGACACATTGTAAA